>NC_140198.1:537134-539634 GCF_965226575.1 Pagrus pagrus | reverse complement strand
AATCTGCAAACCTGAGACACGGCACAGTTTGTACAGAGATTCATTCATCTGTATGCAGTCGCAGCACAAAGAGCAGCACATAAATATTCCACTTTGAGAAGGAAATCTTCTTTAGCCAGGACACAGACTGCTCCGGACATCAGTGAAATGGGCCAGCGTGGCATAATTTATAGGATGGTACCTTTTCTACAGTTAAACTCACTGTTTCAGCATAATTAATGACCACAGGTGTTTTTTCTCTCTCACTGTGGCTCTTTTTAAGTGGTTTTCATAAATTAGTTAGTGCACCGGATTAGTGATGTGAAAGTGAATCAGCCGTGTGAGTAAAGGCAGGCTGATCGGTGTGTCTTGGCTGCACTCTGCTGGTGAAGACATGAACTGTTGGCTGTTTGTACAGTCAGTGTGGTGTGTGTGTCCAGTTTATTAGGTACACCTAGCTGAAGCTAATGACACAACAGGAGGAGCTGAAGCTAATGACACAACAGGAGCAGGATGCAGTTTGTGGTGCTGATGAAATGTATTGAAGAGGAGTTTCTTACGTCCTGTTCAGACCTGCTATCAACATCTGTCCTGGGCTCTCTTAACCTGCAGATGTTAGCAGCAGCTGTTTGTGAACGCGTCTGTTTAAACTATACAACCACTAAACTAGTGACCACAACATCACCAGACTCCCTCAACAAATGTAGTAATTTTAAGAGTTGTTGAGTTAAAACAAACTTTGTAACGTAGTGAAACTCTGTCTCTGACAGACTCTGAATCATTGTCTCCTTGTTGTAACTTCAGCATTAAATGAAAACAGTAAGTTGTTTGTTTCCTTGTAAAAAGTGTCAGTTTGTGGCAGCATGGCTGTACCAGCCTGTCTGCTTCTGTGTCTAAAGTGCTAAAGTCTTACCTGCCAACATTTAGCAGCTGTTTGAACACACTGTTTACACTGATTTCACCATTTACACTCAATTTATGAAAGAAGAAACATTTTATTGATCTAAACATGTCACATTTCCAAATACACTAAACAGTAACCAGTATAGTTGAGTTAGGAGAAACTTTCTAAACTTCTGTTCACAGCTGACGTCAACCTGCGTCTGAGTGACCGTTTGTGGTCAGATGTCACTTCTCCACCTTATATGCAAATTAACCCGTCCATCACTGGGACAAACAGACGCCATGTTTTTACACAAAGACAGAACTTCAAGTACAAGACGGACAAATAATGAAGAATTATTAGTGTAATGGGATTACTCAGGACAGGTGGATGTGACACCAGGTCTGAACAGGTTATGATATTTAGTGTCCTCATGAGTGTATGTGATGTGGACACAATGGAAGGAATACCTCTCAGTATAATATAATACACACATAATGAGCTGAACATTGTAACTGTCAGTAAGGTGAGATTTAAACCAGGTGTACTTAATGAACTGAGTGTGCGTCATGTGTGGACACTGGACTGTAATGTGGTGAGACTCAGACTGATATCTCCTGCTGATGTTGTGTGAAACTATTTTTCTCGGCTGATCGGCTTCGTAGACAGAAGACTTCTCTCTCTGATTCAGTGAACTGGATGTAGAAAACAACGCTGATTATTTCTGCACATTACTGTGATGATTCTGTTTCTAAAACCATTTTCCAGCTTTGTCTGAGAGAACAAAGCCTGAATGAAATGATGCAAATATTTGAGTATTTACATTTTCCTCATCACACTCAGCTCGACTCGTCCTGAAGGCTGAACTCATATTTCATATTATTTTAAATTCTGTCTCTCTATTCAACATTTCTCTTTCTTCTTGCAGCTGTTTGATATTTGCAAAGTGACTTAGAGTTTAAATAAGACAGAAAAGTCTGTGTCCATCACATCCTTTTCATCCCTCTGGGGGCTCAACCGACGGCTGAAATTCAATCAGAAATCAAAAGAGCTGAAAGAAGAAAGCCGTCATCAAACCAGAACAAACTAGGCACTCAGTAGATTGTATACCTCCGCCCAACAGCGCCTTTAATTCAATCAAGCCTCATCCAATATGAAGTGCTTTTTCTTACAGTATGTCATTTTAGTATTTAATTGTATTTGAACTTTATGTTGATTAGTAGTGTGAATAAATAAAAGACTGACAGCTGTTCACGTTTTTACTTCTGCCTTCGCCTAAACACAAACAACACTTAAATAACAGAATGATATTAAGTAGGAACTGTGATACACACTGATAAATTAAAACAGTCGGAGCGTTTCCTCTCACTATCACACAGCTGTTCAATATTCGATACAGTGAAAAATATCGCTTATAGAGATAAAACTGCCCATCACAGTTTCCCAAACTGACGTCTCCACATGTCTTCTTCGGTCAAAGACCCTCATTAACTGTCATAAGTGACAAAGAAAAACAGCAAACCCTCAAATTGAAGGAGCTGGAACCAGATGATGATATTTCTGCTTGAAAAATGACTAAAATGATCAATAAATTATCAAAATACTACAACTATTTGGATTGATAATGAACTAATCGTT
>NC_140198.1:457134-534634 GCF_965226575.1 Pagrus pagrus | reverse complement strand
GTTAATAACTCAGTATCTGACAGAGTTCACGACTGCATTTTAAATGTCCGACAGCCCGTCACTAACGTTTCAGTCCCGTCCTTTCTTCTCATTGAAAAAACAAAACATACAATTCATCATAGTTTTTATTATCAAAGATCTATTTTTAGTCTCAGTCATGGAAAAAAGGTTGTTGAGGAACATTTTTCGTTATAGTTTTAGTTAATGAAATGAACACTGAAATATTTGAGTCAGCACAAAAAATGGTCAAGGTTTAATATCCAACACCAATGGACATAAACCAATATAATGAACATTAAAACAGAACATGTTCACAAAAGTATTTTATTCAGTGTAAATTCACATTTCAAAGTTTTCTTGTAAAGATATTGGAAATATCCTCCATCGTTTTTTGAATCAGTTTGGTGCGTTGGATAACAGCTGAGTGTCAACACTGATGTTCGGGATATTTCAGTGACAAAACCAATTTTTCTTGAATATGACATATGAATATGAAATCTTGAGAGAACTGATGCTGTGACCCTCCAGCCTGTGCTTTATTAAGAATGAGTTCACTGTGGTTATCTTTTATAATAGTTTCATATTCACCCAAGCTTTAAAAGTGCTCCAGTCAGGTGAACATTGTGTGTGCAGGAAATAGAGACTTTCACCTTCAGGACAGTTCAGTTATAAACTCAGCTGTGAAGCATAAACGAACCTGATCACAAGTCAGATTCCCCAGAATATCCCGCCACAGCTGCAGGAGGGGAATGAAAGGTCAGATGATTTCAACATCTTGTAAACACGTTGCATCTTCCCATGAATTTACATGAGCCTGTGTGAAAGGCTGTGATCTGTGAGGCGATGCACGGCGCTGCAGTGTTTCCTCTCATCAGCTCACACTGTGTTGATGACAGCGGCTCTCTGAGCACTGACACATGTATCACTGCTGTATGTGAATGTAAAGTTTAGGAAGCTGGAGAGGATGTAAACAAACCTGACATCATTTACACGCGTTCCAAAGAACTATCAACCCTTTTGGACCAAGGTGGTTCAGGTGCTGGTTCTGAGCCAGTGCCTATTCTGGAACCAGTTCTGCTGGCACCAACACTTTGCTGGTCTAGAATCTGATTGGTGAATCTCTTAACCGCCGTCCTACTTTCACCTCCTCCACACCTCAGTCAGCCTCTGTTCACATTATTACATGTCTGGTGATTTATTGCAGTTTATTGAATTCTTCCCATAAAATGAGGAGATACACTGAAGTGGAGGAGATCACGTGTAAACGACCTGCAGCGTGTGGAGGTGGAGCTCGTTTATCAAGGCAGCAACAAAGAACCTTAACAAGGCTGTAAGTCTGCACACACCCTCCTTCACTCAGGATATCCCTGAGAATAAAGATTAAAGTACGTATCGCTGAATGTTCCTGCAGTCGTCTGAGGCGATCCGTCTGAAGAGGGAGCTGCTGATGTTTCTGCTTCAGCTGGAAGAACATTTCTCAGTGAATGAAAGTGAAGAAACAGATAAAGACCTAAAGTGGACCGGCTAAAGGCCGAGACAGTAAAATACTCAGAGTGTCACAATGTCCATTATAAAAATGAAAACTGCAGAATTGGCTTCTCCCATTTTCTTCTTCTCTCCGACCCGCCAACCTGCATCCGTAGAAAAACGGACGGGAATGCTAGCTTAGCATTAGCCTGCAGCTTGCTTAGCATTAGCCTGCAGTGTCACTTCCAGACTCTTCTCCTGTGTGATGAAGACGATCAGCTGACTGGTACCAGAGGAATCTCTGACAGCGTCGGACATGTTGATTTATTTTTTTTATCAGAGATCCTTTATTGATTTGTTTGTGAGGAGGGTTCACTCTGGACAGATTTGAGAAACTGAATTTCTCTCTTTTGTTGTTCATGTTGAATCACTGAAGGCTGTTTGTCGCTGAACTCTGGTCAGTATTACTGAACTTGTCAAAAAGCCTCCAGGAGAAAGTCGAGCTGTTGTTTGTCAGGACATCAGACAAACGATCTATTGATCTCCACTGATCCACACGTGAGAGTCTGACAGTAAAATAATCAAATTGTGGATTTGGAGAATCAGCAACTGATATGAAGAACTGGCCAAAGATCCTAAAAACAGTGCGAGCCTGGTTCAGCTCAGTCTGTTTACTGCAGCTCGGCTCTGCGGTTTCTCCTGGACTTAATAGTTTATAACGTGTGCTGGCAGTTGTGAGTAATGAATCGCACCTTGTTTCTTGCAGCTTAGATAAACTGCTGGATTCAGGCTTCTATACCGGAGAGATAACGGAGCTGTCAGGAGGCCCAGGAAGTGGCAAATCTCAGGTGAACATTTTCTTCTTTTTCCCACTTCATCACTGATAATTTTACTCCCATAAATTCACTCCTTTAGATAATGGCTGGACTCACACAAGAGATGATTAACTCTTCCCTGCACGCTCGTCTCGTCTCGTCTTCAGGTGTGTTTTGGTCTGGCGGTGCACGTTTCCCTCCACCTGAAGCAGAGTGTGATCTTCATCGATACGACGGGAGGGCTGACTGCCAAGCGGCTGCTTCAGATGTTGCAGACTGAGAGCAGTAACAGAGAGGAGCAGGTGAGCTGACAGAAGTGACTCATATACAGATATTACTTCAGTTGTTTAATATAAAACAATGTGAATTTTCCAGATGGAAGCTCTTCAGAGGATCCATATCTTCCGTCTGTTTGACGTCTTCTCTCTCCTCGACTGTCTGTACAGTCTGCGTGCTGGCAGACTTCAGCAGGTTTGTTTGTTTCTTTTGCTTAAAATACACCGACGATCATCCGGCTGCACCCGGGGAACCTTTGAGAGACACAGATGAAATTATCAACAATCTAATTTTGTCACATTTCAGGCGTCTGTTGGCGGTGGCGGCTCTGTCAAGGCGGTGATCGTGGACTCGGTGTCGGCTGTTATCTCTCCTCTACTGGGAGCCAAACACAATGAAGGTGATATCTCTTTCTGTTGGTCCATCATCGTCCGTCTTACCTGAGGCTGTGTTTACACCTGAGTCATGATACTCCAAATGTCTGTCTGCAAATAAATATCTCAACAGGAAGGAAGACGTCTTCGCTCCGATCATGACACAGTGTGAAAATAACTGAGAAACAGTCACGTTAAACCCCAAACAGCTCAGATTTCTGGTATCAGTTATAAAAAGAGCTGTTCTCATTAATGGACCGGAGTCTGACCTCTGAAGTCACAATCATTTAAAGTTCTTAATCAGAGTGAACTTTATTTCTAACAGTTAACAGAAAGTTCCCAAACTGTGATCCAATTAATTCAAAATGTGTTTAATATAACGGATCTAAAATAAACCAGCCTGTGAACAGACGTCACAAACTTTAACAAAATCTATTGAGTGTTTAAAAAGAAGTCATTAATTAAAAGTATTTTATTAAAAGCTGTAGATAATTAAACACAAACACTGCTGCATGAACTTAACCAACACCTGACCGTCTGCAGCCTGATCTTTGACAAGTTTGTTAAAGTCATTTCCCTTCAAACTGTTTGTTTTTCTGCACACCTGAGCAGCTCCTCCGACAGAAAACCTACAAGTAATAAATGAAATTAATGGGAAAATATGTGTTTGGGACCAAACGTGCCTTCTGTTGAGGGTCCAGGTGAGAGGAGGGCAGTCAGACACGCTGCCGTCCAGACGAAGAGAAGCAGATGAACGCTGATGTATTTTATAGAATTAAAAAATATTTGCTTAAAGCAAATGAGGCTCCGTACGTTCGCCCCGAAGGATTTTGGTTACGACCCGACTCAGGAGGTCACAACACTAGAAAACAAAGGAGGCAGCTCGAAAACGAGCTATTAAACTGACAGAAGAGCGAGGCAACGTGAGAAAAACAAAGACCGAGGCGCGACTAGAAAATCCATAACAAGAACTGAAAATCTAACCGGGCAATAAAAATGCACTTTTCACTGACTTCTGTAAAGAAGAATTTGGCTCCTACAACATCAGGATGGTGGATTTAATGCTGTAACTAAAGCACAGACGGGGCGGGACCGTCTCATTTCTGAGTGTTTTCTTCCATTAAATAATCTTAAAGTCACTGTAACATGTCTCTCTGTTAAAATGCAGAGTCAAACTCTTTAGTGAAGCTTATTTTATTTCTTAAGGTCAAAGTTTCATTTAGTATATATTATTATATTCTTACCATCTCCAGCCTTTATTTAATCAGGTGAGTCCACTGAGAGAAGTTCAGAAGAGTTAACATGAAAACAAACTGACCATTTAAAGAAGGACAGTGAAATGAATGAACAATGTTAATTATCATGAATGAAATAATACCTTCATGTGATAATTAACAATCCTATAATAGTAACGCAAAAACTAAATTAATAAATAACACGGAACAACAACAACAACCATGTTTTGTAAAAGTCAAAGCTAAAATGTTTGCTGCAAAGAGTCTCATCTTACTAATGTCAGAAATCTGTTTCAAAGAAAATCTGAATCACTTTTTGTTTCTATCATTTTTGGCCTCAGAACTGTGATTCAGTCACAAAATGCTTGTTACACAAACATCAGGCGTCTGAACTCCAGACTCACAGACTGCAGCTGCAGCCGGCTCAGTGACCGTCTGAAAACACTGGAGTCAAATCTGTGTCATCATGATCAGACAGACAGCTGAACCTGCAACCTGTGTAGGAAACGCCGTGTGTCTGAGTCGTGCTGAGGTTACAGGTGAAGTTAGCAACGTGCTAACATGCTAACATGCTTCAAAGAAGAAAGACACTAAAATCAGTTCCCTGGAAACAGTCGCTCCATGAATGTCTGAAGACTGACCAACTTCCTCTGAGCTGTGCAGCCAGTGTCTCTCGAATATTAAAGACTGTAAATATCACAGAATAATATCTGAAGTTTCTCCCCTTGAAAAGATGTTGAGAGTATTCTGCTCACGGACGGACCTCTGTACCACTTCCTGTGCCTGCAGGCATGTCCTTGATGATCCAAGTGGCAGGAGTTCTGAAGACGATGGCGAAGGACTTCAACGTGGCTGCTTTGGTGAGATGACACAGTCCTTGACGTCTGCAGCTCTGAATGCAGATCAGTTTCCAGTGTCAGGTTAAAGTCTCCTCTTCCTCTTGTTGTTGCTGCGAGACCTGAAAGCAAAACTAAACATTTAGTTCTCCTTCGCTTGGATAAGAAAAATAAAATCAAGATGAAAACAAAAGGTTTTCAATTTGTGACGACTGAAGGTGTAAAACAAGAACCCATTTGTTGGTTCAGGTGTTTGACTGCAGGTTATAATTATGTCAGATGTGAACTAATCGTATTAAGAAGCGAGCAGCAGAGATAATGTGCCTTCACCTCCAGTCATCCACTTACTTGAAGTGAGATAAAGATAATGCGGCGACTGTCTGATGGTCCCGTTGATTAAAAGTGGAACAATCTGGATGTCCCACTTACATTTTTTCTCTTCTGAAGATTTCACCTAACTGAGCACGATGGTGTCGACTCTGCAGGTCACAAACCACGTGACGAGGAGCGACGGCGGGGGGGTGCAGCCGGGCCTCGGCGTGTCCTGGAGTCACATCCCCAGAACCAGGATCCTGATGGAGAAACTGGACAGGACGTCGGTCGTCAGCTGCTCCAGTCTGCGCTCAGCAACACTCATCAAGTCCTCCAGACAGGTAACACACTCACCTGCAGGCCATGGAGCTCAGTATGGATCCTGTCAGAGGTTAAAATGACGCTTCCAGCTGTCTCATGATTTAAATCACAGACAGACATCGGTTGGACCAGGACACTCAGCAACAAAATGCAAAAAGATCTGGACTCAGCTTGAAGTAAATACTTTAAAAGTGTCGAAGCCTTAAAAAGTTTTCTTGATATTTTCTACCTGCCGTCTCTGGCAGGTCGATGACATCACTATCTACCTGTGAGGTAACATGAAGTTAATCTTGGTCTTTTCTTCAGTCGCCTCCATCCTCAGGGTGCAGAGGGTTACAACCACGACGCAGTCATTCTAGTTTCTGATGATATAATTTACACTTGAATAGTTGAATTAAACAGCTGTTAGAAAGTGTTCAGAATGTCTCAGTACAGGTCCAGTCATCAAAACAAACCCTCTGGAGTGGACAGATGGATTTTAGTCACAGAAAAAAGATGCACAAGAAAATGTGAATGAAATCTGGATACAAATATTTCTAATTTCTGATTTAGTTGAAAAATGTTTGAGGGTTTAACTGTTGTTCCTGAATCACGTGTGATTCACCGTCATCGTTGCTTTAAAACTTTTCATTGACATGATTTTTCACTAAAATAAAATGGCACTGAGGGAAAAGACGCATGTTAGAGAGCAAAAATAATTTAGATATATTTATATTTAACCTTTATTTCACCCAGAAGTCCCACTGAGATCAAAATGTCTTTTACAAGTGAGACCTAAAGAAACGGCAGCAGTAAGAACATTTCATAACAGACATGTCGTCACGTGTGAAGCAGCTGCAGTGACCACTATTATTCTTCAGCTTATTATTTCATCCCTGGATCTTTTTCTCACCTCAATTCTATATTTATGAAATGTTCAATGCAATTAAAATCTATATTTATCATTTATGCGACGTTTTATAATACTGACCTCAGCTGCAGTGGAACAGACGGAAGCTTCTGCACTATGAGACTTTCAGTTCTCAACAGGACGATTGTTATTGCAGAAAACTGAAGTCTTTGTTGGTTTTTCCTCCTCATGAATAACTTTCTGCACATCATTAATTATACATGAATTCTGTTTTAGAGCCAGATGAAACAAAGCACATCACAAACATCACAGAATGAATGTTTTATACTGCAGACGACTTCTTGTATTGTGTTTAACTGTGAACTGAACCGAGCTGCTCCTCTCTGCAGCCCTGTCACATCGGAGCGGAGCTGGACCTGCGCTGGTGGAGTCGCTCTGCAGACGGATCGTCAGGAAAGAGAAAACTGGATGAGACCGACTCGTGATGAGAGCCAACGGTTATCCTGCTCCGCCCGAACGTCTGATCAAAGGTACACCGACGACTCTGGACCAGAACCAACAAACTGTCTTTAAAGTCCCATTTCCTTTTTCCCCCTCTGATAAATGACAGCGCTGTGCAAATATTTAATATTTAATTAATATTTAAACTTCATCCAGATCAATGTTAGGATCATTAGTTTGTTACTTTCGGAGTAGTTGAGTCACTCCACACCGACTCACCCAGACTTCAGAACTTCTCAGAGTTCATGTCTTCATTAAATTCTTGTAAAATCCTGCAGCTAAGCACTTGTTTTTTAGATAAATGTCATCATTTTATTTTTCACTGCATTGAGTTGAAACGTACAGAAGCTCTGAGAGGCTTTTTTCTGTTGATCCATTTCCCGAGTCTGATCTAAAAAGTTTTCTCTGCTGTTTATCAGTTTAATTTCTGGTTCAAGTAAAAAAAAAGTTTTGTCTGAAAGAAAAATCATCTGAGATTTTGTACTGACAAAGATTTTATATTCCAAAGAAAATTGTATCGTTGATGTCGCACTTGATTTTTTTCTCCTGACAAAACTCAGTTTCTCTCTACAGACAAAATCTCACAATCTCTTTTCTGACAGAACTTTTCACTTGATCTCAAACTTTTGTCTCCTGAGAAAATCTCACAATTTTTTTTCTGACAAAAGTTGTGTTACTTGATCTCACACAGAATTTCTTTCTACTGACAAAATCTCACACGACTTTGTTGTTGAAGGTTTTCAGTCAGCCTCTTGGATGAAACGTCTTCAACAAACTACGATACAGCTCGTAGAGTCACATGATTTAATTTTTGTTCCTGACAAAATTTTACACAAAATTGTTGTTTCTACGATATCAAAAATCTTTGAGATCAAGTAAAAACAAGTTTTTTTCACTTCATCCAAGAGATTGACTGAGAACCTTCATCAACAAAATCATGTGATTTGTTTCCTGACATTTATCAGTAGGAAGAAATCCTGCATGAGATCAAGTAAAGAAAAGTTTTATCGTTTTGTCCGGAGAAAAATTTACGTGAGATTTTCTCAACAGATAAAAAAAGATTTTGTCAGGAGAGAAAAATAATGTGTGAGATCAAGTAAAAGTTTTGTCAGAACATTTTTTTTGTGAGAAACTTTTTTCACTTGATCTCAAACTTTTTTTTCTCCTGATGAAATCTCACTTTTTATTTATCTGTTGAGAAAATCTCACGATTTTTTCTCCTGATAAATGTCAGAAAACAAAATGAAGTGTGAGATCAAGTAATAAAAGTTTTGTCAGAAAAAGAAAAATATCACATGAAACACAGAAATCGGTTTAGATCAGACGAACATTAATATCTCCAGCGGTCTTCACGGTGTTGACCCAGATGTTGAGTCTGTGTGTTCATGGAGATCAGAGCTGATGAGACTGTATGTTCCTCAAACTGCACAATATTATTAACATTAACTAGTGGTGTTAAAACAAGTATCCAGAAGTATTTTAAGAGTGCAGTCTTAACTCATTTTCACATGATGACATGTGCTGAAGTCCTTCCTTGTTTGTATCATTCAGGAGAACGTCGGCAGGTTCGTGTGGATTTTGCCTTTAAGAGCTTAAATTAAATCACCTCAGAGCCTCAAGTATCCTGACTAAGAAAGGCAAATCTGAATTATCCTTAAAAGCTGTTCGGCTGCAGTAAAAACCTTTAAGCAGCTCGTGAGAGAAGCTGCAGTTCAAACACTCGGAGCACAGTTGGTAGAAATAAAGAGCGTCAATCAGTTTTATTCTGTTCATCAGGGTTTTGTTTCCTCCTGATGGAAGACACATCTCGGCTTTAATACCTCAAAACCATTCACTCAGGCAGTAAAAATAATGAAACACCTCTTATCTTAATCCTGCTGCACTGTGAGGACTGGATGTTAAAGAAACACAAAATAAAGTATCATTGCATCGACATCCAGAAATCAACTGAAATGATGATGTCATTAAATCATGTGTAACGGATCCTTAATGTTTGTAACATCCAGCCCTCACTGATCTCTTTATGGAGACGCCTCTCATGATTTACAGTACTGTTAAAGTTTTCTTACAAAAACTACGTCTACAGAATAACAAGTCATTTCATCAGTAAACAGGTCAAAGTGTTCACAATCGTCCAACTAACTGAGATTCCTGCTGGTTCCTGTGAAACAAACAGGACTGGAAAAGAATAAATTAGAAAACTGACGTGTGATTGAACATATTATTATTGTTCATGTAGTTAAACCTGATTTAGAGTTGTGTTGCAGTAAACTGTATTTTGTCATTAACAGGGCGGGACGACGCGCCTCTTGCGGATACATTCCCAGATCCAGCCAGACGTCACTCGCTGGGCCCGGCTGTCTTCTTCTGGGTCGGCCAGCGTGTGTGTGGCCGAGGCGGCGTCGTAGTCCGCCACCAGGTCTCCGTCGTACGCCACGAAGTACCGCCGCAGTTTGTCAAAGTCCTGCGTGGAGACGGGCAGGAAGAGCTTCACCCCGCTGAAGATGTCCAGCAGAGTCTGCAGAGAGACGGGACGGTTAGAGCAGCGCTGACCTGGTATCAGGATTAATCCACAGAGCTCGCTGTGAGCAGTTCCATGGAGGAACTATTTCTTTCTGTATCACTGAGCAGAAGGAAACATGCATCTACTCAGGGACGAGAGGTAAGCTAGCTGAAGTTACAGCTCAGGACACCATTAATGTCCTGCACTGTGGAGCCTCTCATCCACGAGTAGATACACACTTTCCTTCTGAGCGGTGACGTGTAAAGAAATAGTTCCTACGTCAAACTGCTCACAACAACATCTGAGGACTACTCTGGAGTCACTGGGTCAAGACTTCTGGAAATAGTCATGAAGAGATCAGCTGTAGAGACTTCTCTTGATTATCTAGACGGATGATTAGAGCTACAGGTAATAAAGCTGATGGTCAGAGCTGCTCCGACACTTTGAAGTGAGATGGTTTCTGCTCTCGTCAGGAAACAATCACTAACAGCTGCTGACTGACCTTGTCGCTCCTCGGCTCCAGCAGCTGCGACGTCTTTGCTTTGGTTTGTCCGTTACTGTGAACGCTTTCACTCTTCTTCACCTGCAAACACACAACAGTTACATGGTGATGAAGGTTCTCAGTCTCAGTGGTCTCTCTAAGTTCTGTACCGTAGTCAACTGGACCTGTTTCAGTTTGTTGAAGACGTTTCACCTCTCATCCAAGAAGCTCCTTCACTTCTAACCAACTGGAGGAGCTGCAGGCATTAAACTCTGTATGGGAGTGTCCTTACAGTGTGTGGGAGTGTCCTTACAGAGTCGTTAGGGCCAGTTTGACATAGATGAAGAGGAGTAAAAGATGATGTTCTCTCCAGACAGCTAAACAACCAGTCACACCTCCTGGGCTCACCTAGCCTTAGCAACCCACATGAAGGCTGGTTGGACCAACCCCACACAAGTGGCCCTAACAACTCTGTGAGGGAGTGTCCTCACAGAGTTTAAAAGCCTGCAGCTCCTTCAGTTAGAAGTGAAGAAGCCTCTTGGACGAGACGTGAAACGTCTTCAACAAACTGAAACACGTCCAGTTGACGATGACACAACACATCAGTTACCACTCACATTATAAAGTTGTTGTCCTGTGTACACAATCTTCAGTCTCAGAAAAAAACCTTTAGCTGCGAGCAGATCCTTCTGGTTCTGGTTCTGACTGTCAGTGGACTGAGACGTGAACACAAAGTCTGTGCAGTATATTAATGAATCCAAACCTTCTTGGTGCTGGGAGCGTCTGGTCCAGGAGTACGAGGCTCAGATTTCACTGCCTTCGGTTTGGGAGGAGTTTTGCTGTCTGTGAAGTGAAGACATGTTATTGATGATGGATCAGTGACATCACTCTGAGGTCATCATCTCTTTCTGTTTACTGCCCCATTAAAGCTGAACTATGAACCATGTTTCACAGTGTCCTCACTGAATCTGATCACGAACAAACAGTGTCTGTTCACAGGTGAACACACCTGGACTGAAACGTCTTCAGTTTGAATTTGTCACAAACATTTTATTTATTTTGATTGTTCATCTGTTTTCGTCGCGTTTTGAGCTCTTCACATTTGTGATCACAGGACCACATACACACCTTCATACTACCTGTAGTGTTACATTTTAATATCCGTTAGAGCTGATGTCATTAGTCAATCAATATTAATATGGTGTTATTAAAAGCAAATCTTTGGTTCACCCATATGATTGTCTAGCGTAACAAATGATTAATGAGTTGGTGCCAGATAATATTATTATTGTTTCTCAGATTTTCCCAACAGCTCATGAAGAATGTGGGAAAATGTTTTATTCATCAACAACAATGTTAATAATTTATTTATGATTCATTTTAAGTAAAATGTCAAACAGTTGCTGGTTTCAGCCTCACATGAAGCTCCGGCTGCTGTTTTCTCTCTCTGACAGGAAAGTGAATCATTTTGGGTCTGAACTCATTAAAGTATTTAAACATGTGGTGACGTGAGACTGACGGAGGTTGTGGTAAACTTCCTCACTACACATCCTGCCTTTTACAGACATGTAGCTTTAAATCCCTTCAGTACTTGTATCACAGGTGTCGTGTGTTTGTACTCACTGGTCTTCTTGGCCGGAGCTCTTCCGTGAGACGATGCTGACGGAGAGTTTCCTCCGCTGTCTCCTCCTGACGAACCTTTATCGTCTCCGGACGTGGACGGTCCGGCGGTCACCTTAAAGTCACAGTTCTCCTTCGAGATGCGGAAAAGCTCCTGAACACAGAAATCCCAACATGAACTTCAGAAAAGACTCGTGTTACTTTAAAATGATTTATTATTTGAACTCATCTGTCAATGTTAGCTCATTAAATCATACGTAACTTGTGCAGTCACATGTTTTGCTCTGTTCAACAGCAGGTTTCATTATTAATTATTTATTCCATCATGAACTCTGATGGAGAAATCAGCAACAAAGTATCCGAGGACAAACTGATTTCTGAGGCATCGTTAAGTATCGGGTTAATTATTCCTCATGGTGCCTTCAGTGTACTGCATTCAAGTCAAAAAACAACAGGTGTGATTCTGTCCTCAGTCTTGTCTACAGGATCAACACCAGTAAAATATCAAACTACAGCACGAGCACGTACTTTGAGCTGGTGCAGGTTGGTGGCGCTCTTCCAGTCCTTGTCATCACGGATTCTCGTCATGCGGGGGAAGCGGATGGAGATGCCATCAGCCGTGTGCATCTCTGATTTAGAGAACTCTGCACCGGTGATCTCCCACACAGGAGCTTCCTGCAGCAGGAGAGACGTTCATGATGAGATACATGTAGCAACGCTTCCACAGTGTTACAAGGTCGTGAACATTAATGTTTCAGTGAAGAAGTCTGTGGATTTCATTGTCCTACACAGACGCTCCGAACACAGATCTTTATATGTAAATATTAGCATTTTAGCTCAATAGCTCCCAGGTCATGTGATCAATTGACTCAAAATCAATGTGCGATCATTTAACTACACTGGCCGCATGAGATACACCTCTTGTTTTTACATTTTACTTCTCTAAATATTTTTTATTAATTTTTATATGCAAATATTAGCATGTTAGCTCAATAGCTTCCAGGTCATGTGATCAATTGACTCAAAATCAATGTGCGATCATTTAACTACACTGGCTGCATGAGATACACCTCTTGTTTTTACATTTTACGTCTCTAAATATTTTTTATTAATTTTTATATGTAAATATTAGCATTTTAGCTCAATAGCTTCCAGGTCATGTGAATGACTCTCATCAAGAGAGAATCATTTGCAAATTGATTAAAAATGAAAATCAGTGTCACTGATTTAAAATCTCTTATTATTGGCAACTTTATTCGTCATCTCTGCGCCTGTGGACACTTTCTCACAGCTTCATCTGAGCTGCTCTGTAATAAATACAAAACTCTACGTCAGGTCGTCATTCATGTGATCGATTGAAGCCGTCTGTAGTTTAGAGGCGTATTGATTAATACGATTACGATCAAAACAAAATGATGATCACCAGTTTTTTCATGCCAGCTGTCCGTGTCCAGCTTCTTAAATGTGAGGATTTACTGCTTTTTTTGTCATTTATGACAATAAACATCTGACAACATCTGAAGACGTCACTTTGGCCTTTTGTGATGAGAAATTTAAAAAGTTTTTGACATTTTATAAACAAAAAAATTAATGAATTAATGGTGACAATAATATGCAGATTAATCAATTAATTGTAATCGTATTTTTAATTATCATTATAGTTAATAATCAAACTACACTGCTCACACACTACACTACTCCCATTTCTGCCAATAATAATAAATATATAACATATAAAATAAGAAAAACTTATAATAATATAATATAATATAATATAATAATCCCACAGTGATGTGATCTGAGCTTATCTTCCTGTATCTGCTTGGGTGCAGACGCTTTTCTGCTTGCTCTCGCTTCTGCTTGCCTTTTTTTCACTATTATTCTTTTTTTCTTCACTGAGAGATTACAGGCAGTGACTCCTCGATATTTATTAACCACTGGGAGCATAATTAATTGGAGATCAAGTATATTGCTGCCTCATTTCAAATTTTTTTCCCGGAACTCTTCAGCACTTTCTTAGCGAGGCCTAAGAAGTAGCACAAGCCTGTTAGCAGCTAAGGCTAACTAGCATCGCAACAGGATGCCACCCTTCACAACTGACGATTTCCACAAACTCATGCAGAAGATCACTTTGTTGGAAACCAAAATCCACAGATTAGAAGTTAATGTGGAGGTCAACGGACTGTGTGGAAATGAATCCACTCTTCCTTTCAGCAGACATGAGAACGCTAACACACAGCTACCTAGCACTGATAAGAAACAGGAGAGCCGTGATCTCCGCAGTCAATCTTCACATGGAAGTCCTCCCTGGAACACTCTTGGGGCAAAGCCAAAGAAGAACTCTGCTCCTTGGAACATGGATGGAAGAAAAACAGGAAGAACCGTCCACCCGGAGATCTCTGATGCTACCGGCTGGCCAGCACTACCATCCTCCTCCTGCTCTACTCCAATGCAGAGCAGGACACAGCCGTGGTCAGCTGCTAAAGGAAAGACCAACAGCAAACATCCCGTACAACAAACTGACAAAATGCAAAACAGATTTGCTCCACTACGCCGAGATTCTGCATCTCCATCTGATGACCTGTACCAGCAGTCTGAAATGCTCAAACAAGATTTTACTGATCTGTTGAGCACAGTCAGCTCCCTGGATGTTGAGGTTTTAATCAGTGGCCCCCTTCCACCAGTCAGAAGAGCTGCTGAGAGATTCAGCAGATTGATGGCACTGAACACATGGCTTTCCAAAGCATGCAATGTCCATTCTATGCACTTTTTGGACAACTTCAATTTCTTTTGGGACCGCAGACATCTTTTTAAGCAAGATGGACTCTTCCTAAATAGGTCAGGAGTCAAACTGTTTATGTCCAACATATCTTTCTGCCTGCATCACCAATCTGTTCCCTCCACCAAGGACAAGAGGCAAGACAGGCCGAAACAAACAGGAGATAATCACAAAGGAAACCGAGCACAACCCCCAGCTGAAGTGAGCTCCACTCATGAGAGACGTCAGGACAAACAGGAAGAGGATTCTCTCTGTGAGGTTCAACTGTCTACACCACCCCAAACCCCACCCAGTTCACCATCTACTGTGGGCATGTTGTCGCCTTCGTCCCCCCTCATGGAGTTCACTGACCAAATGAACAAGCTGGTCATCGCTGGCACACAGTTTACCCCCCGCCCTACTGCAATTTTCTCTCCTCTCATTCCCCTGAAACACCCTCAGCCTTCGGTGAAGTTAAGACACACACCACCCCCACCCCTTTCACACAGGCATCATCCTCCCCAAGCTGATAAGAGCTCAGCACACTTAGATCTTTCTGTCTCTTACTGCTGATGTTTTATGGGTCCAGGCTCTAAAGATGTCACTCCTGACTATTTCCAGCGAAAGTCGGGGCCCAGTGTACTGGAAGCTTCTTCAGTTCATGTTATGATCGGTAATAGAAAAAGAATGTTTAAATTGCCAAGAAACAGGGTAATGTCAAATTTAACATTCATTCCATGTCAGCGACAGTCAGTCCATAGTTGTATAGATACTGCTTCTAGCACATTGAATCTAGCAGTATTAAATGTCAGGTCATTAGCATGTAAATCATTTTTAATTAATGATTACATTGTACAGAACCACCTGGACTTTATGCTCTTAACTGAAACCTGGTTAGGCCGAGACAACAGTGCAGCAGTTCTTATTGAATCAACGCCTCCTAACTTCAGTTTCATGAGTGAAGCTAGAGTGGATAAGAAAGGAGGTGGAGTCGCCATTTTGTTTAATGAAACTTTCCAATGCAGGAAAATGTCGTATTGTAACTTCAACTCCTTTGAATACATTGCTGCTCAGTTGAGAGCCTCCTGTCGTGCAGTATTACTAACCATCTACAGGCCCCCGAGATACAATGCACTGTTTTTTGATGATTTTTCCAAATTACTGTCTATTATCTGCATTGAGTTTGACTGTGTGGTTATAGTGGGTGATTTTAACATTCATGTTGATAATGTGAAAGATGGATGTGCAAAGGAACTCTTAAATACTCTGGATATCTTTGGACTTTCTTAGCATGTGACAGATCCAACACATTACAAGGGCCACATTTTAGATCTAGTTATTTCCAAGGGTCTAAACATCTCTGATGTTGTGGTGAGTGATGTTGCTCTTTCTGATCATTACTGTGTTCAGTTTAAAATGACCATCCCTGCAAATTATAGCAAAGGAGAAGCAGAGGTGATAAAAAAGCTGTCTATTAACAATAGCACCGGTGCACTATTCACTCAGGCTTTTACATCATCACTAACTCTGCCCTCAGACTCTGTCGATGACCTTGTTGATAACTTCAGCTCCAATGTTATGACGGTTATGGATGCCATTGCTCCGATTAAGACCAAAGTTGTATCTGGAAGAAAAAAGTCACCATGGAGGAACGCCACCCTGGTGAAAGCTCAAAAAAGAGTGTAGGCAGGCTGAACGCAGAGAGCGAAAAACCAAACTCCAGGTACATTATGACATTTATAAAGAGAGTCTTCACATCTATAACCAAGAATTGAAAAAGGCAAGGCAGTCTTTTTTCTCTGAAATTATTAAAAATAACACCAACAATGACCGCACCCCATTCACTGTTGTCGACAGACTGACAAACCCCTCAATATCTGTTCCTCCTGAATTGCTGTCCAACAAATCGTGCAACGACTTTGCAGCCTTTTTTACAGATAAAATTCAGAGGATAAGACAAACAGAAAGTGGCTCCTTCTCAGGAAACTTGGTTATGTCACCAGTTCCTCCTCAATCTTCTAGACATCTAGAAAAGTTTCAACTCGTAGACCATGTATCTTTGACAGTAACGGTTAAGAATTTAAAATCCACGACCTGCTGCCTTGATATGCTGCCTACAAATTTGTTGAAAAATGTTTTTAATTGTCTTGCACCAGAAATATTGAGGATAGTAAATACTTCTCTTTTAGCAGGACTATTTCCCAAGGCCTTGAAAACTGCAGTAATCAAACCTCTTTTAAAAAAGCAAATTCAAAAATCAAAAATCAACAAATTCACTCTTTCTTGACCCAAAACAATCTCTTCAACGATTTCCAGTCTGGTTTTCGACCACACCACAGCACTGAAACTGCACTTATTAAGGTGTTAAATGATATACGCCTTAATACTGATGCATCAAGAACTTCAGTTTTGGTATTACTGGATCTTAGTGCTGCATTTGACACAGTTGATCACAACATGTTGCTCGACAGACTAGAGAAGTGGGTCGGAGTTTCTGGTACGGTGCTAAACTGGCTCAAATCTTATTTAGAAGATCGAGACTTCTTTGTGTCGCTAGGTAATTGTGAATCTGAGCGAACAAAGATGACATGTGGAGTCCCCCAAGGCTCTATCCTCGGGCCACTTTTGTTTAATATCTATATGCTCCCACTGGCCCAGATCATGGAGTATTATAACATCTCTTACCACTCATATGCTGATGACACACAGCTCAACATCACAGTGTCACCATATGACTACAGTCCATTACAGTTGCTGAGTGAATGTATCCAACAAGTCACTCAGTGGATGGGCCAGAACTTTCTCCAGCTCAATGCTGAAAAGACAGAAATCATTGTTTTTGGTCCAAAAAACGCAAGGCTTGAGGTCAGTGGCCAACTTCACTCAATTACACTAAAAACCACTGACCAAGCCAGAAATCTGGGTGTAGTTATGGACTCAGACCTGAATTTTAACAGCCACATAAAGACTATCACTAAATCAGCCTATTATCATCTCAAAAACATTGCACGAATTAAAGGACTTCTGTCTAAACAAGACATGGAAAAACTAGTTCATGCATTTATTCTCAGTAGGTTAGATTATTGTAATGGCGCCTTTACAGGTCTCAGTAAAAAATCAATCAAGCAGCTGCAGCTCATCCAGAATGCTGCTGCCAGAGTCCTGACCAACAGCAGGAAAATGGACCATATCACACCTGTCCTTAAATCCCTGCACTGGCTCCCTGTGAGCCAAAGGATAGAGTTTAAAATCCTGTTACTGGTCTACAAATCACTAAATGGTCTTGGGCCTAAATACATGTCAGAGCTGTTGGTTGGGTATGAAGCACCCAGAGCCCTCAGGTCATCAGGGACAGGTCTACTCAGTGTCCCCAGGGTCAGAACCAAGCAGGGTGAAGCTGCATTTAGCTTCCATGGTCCTCACCTGTGGAACAAACTCCCATAACACCTGAGATGTGCACAAACTGTCAGCTCATTTAAATCAGGGCTGACAAACATTACTGTTTACTGCAGCTTTCCTATAGTTGATAGTTTGATATCTGCGGTTGTGTCAATTTTTACTGTTTTAATTATTTTAAATTCACTGAAGCAATTTTAAGGCTTTGAATTACACCATGACTTTTATTCTCTCTGACTTTTATTTTCTTAATGTTTTGTTTTAATGTATTTTAAATGCTTTTAATGTAATTTTTCCATTTTAGCCTGCTTTCCTATTTCTTAACCTGTTTTAAAATGCTTTTAATGTAATTCTTATGCGCCTGTAAAGCACTTTGAGTTGCCTTGTGTCTGAATTGTGCTATACAATTAAACTTGCCTTGCTCCAATCACACACGCTCCGATCACACATGCTCCGATCACACACGCTCCGATCACAGCCGCTCCGATCACAGACGAACACAGCCGCTCCGATCACACACGCTCCGATCACAGACGCTCCGATCACACACGCTCCGATCACACACGCTCCGATCACACACGCTCCGATCACAGACGAACACAGCCGCTCCGATCACAGACGCTCCGATCACACACGCTCCGATCAGACGCTCCGATCACAGCCGCTCCGATCACAGACGAACACAGCCGCTCCGATCACAGCCGCTCCGATCACAGACGCTCCGATCACACACGCTCCGATCAGACGCTCCGATCACAGCCGCTCCGATCACACACGCTCCGATCACACACGCTCCGATCAGACGCTCCGATCACAGCCGCTCCGATCACAGCCGCTCCGATCACACACGCTCCGATCACACACGCTCCGATCACACACGCTCCGATCACACACGCTCCGATCAGACGCTCCGATCACACACGCTCCGATCACACACGCTCCGATCAGACGCTCCGATCACAGCCGCTCCGATCACAGACGCTCCGATCACAGACGAACACAGCCGCTCCGATCACACACGCTCCGATCACAGACGCTCCGATCACAGATGCTCCGATCAGACGCTCCGAACACAGATGCTCCGATCACACACGCTTCGATCACACACGCTCCGATCAGACGCTCCGATCACAGCCGCTCCGATCACAGACGAACACAGACGCTCCGATCACAGACGCTCCGATCACACACGCTCCGATCACACACGCTCCGATCAGACGCTCCGATCACAGCCGCTCCGATCACAGACGAACACAGCCGCTCCGATCACAGCCGCTCCGATCACAGACGCTCCGATCACACACGCTCCGATCAGACGCTCCGATCACAGACGAACACAGACGCTCCGATCACAGACGCTCCGATCACAGACGCTCCGATCACACACGCTCCGATCAGACGCTCCGATCACAGCCGCTCCGATCACAGACGAACACAGCCGCTCCGATCACAGCCGCTCCGATCACAGACGCTCCGATCACACACGCTCCGATCAGACGCTCCGATCACAGACGCTCCGATCACAGACGAACACAGCCGCTCCGATCACAGCCGCTCCGATCACACACGCTCCGATCACACACGCTCCGATCAGACGCTCCGATCACAGCCGCTCCGATCACAGACGAACACAGCCGCTCCGATCACACACGCTCCGATCACAGACGCTCCGATCACACACGCTCCGATCAGACGCTCCGATCACAGACGCTCCGATCACAGACGAACACAGCCGCTCCGATCACACACGCTCCGATCACAGACGCTCCGATCACAGATGCTCCGATCAGACGCTCCGAACACAGATGCTCCGATCACACACGCTTCGATCACACACGCTCCGATCAGACGCTCCGATCACAGACGAACACAGACGCTCCGATCACAGACGCTCCGATCACACACGCTCCGATCACAGATGCTCCGATCAGACGCTCCGAACACAGACGCTCCGATCACACACGCTCCGATCACAGATGCTCCGATCAGACGCTCCGAACACAGACGCTCCGATCACACACGCTCTGATCAGACGCTCCGAACACAGACGCTCCGATCACAGACGCTCCGATCACAGACGCTCTGATCAGACGCTCCGAACACAGACGCTCCGATCACAGACGCTCCGATCACAGACGCTCCGATCAGACGCTCCGATCAGACGCTCCGAAGAGTGAATCTCACCTCAGGATTGCGGATGATGAAGTCTGGATAATAGTTCTTGATGATTTTCAACCAGCCTGGGATTTTGCTCGGGTCCTGCGCACACAGTGACACACACACACACACACACACACACACACACACAGATTAACTCGATGATGTCATCACATGGGCTCCATGTTTCCCCTGCAGCCTGGGAGTGGATCCTCTCTGACCTTGCTGATTTTGATCACGTCCAGCTCTTTCTGGAGCCGGGCCAACATGGCGTCGTCGTAGCCTCCGGAGCACTTGGTGACTGTGCACCACTTCTTAGAGTCCGGGTCGTAACAGCCCATCAGGAAACTGGACATGATGCCCCCTGGTGGGTGGAAGAGCACACTCGGCATCAGGAGATCCTCCACAGGCTCTGATCAACACATTCACTGTTTAACTTCTCTTTAATCCACTCGTTCAGGCCCGTTCAGGCCCGTTCTGCTGTTCTGACGAGTGTTTCATGTGATTTGTTGTTTCTGCTCTGCGAGCTCGTCTTCATCAGCTGTGCTTTTTACATTTCCACCTGTTTTTATTTGTTCTGCCTCTGTTGTTACCGGCTCATTAACAGCCTCCTCACTGACTCACATCTCATCTTCAACATGACTTCCTCTCCTCACGCTCTGTTCTGTTGTGTTGTGTTGTGTATATATATAAACATACATATATATAAAATATAACACTATAACACACTGTAGATAATGTTTGTGTGTTTACAGACCGTTGGAGCCTTTTCCATAGAAAGCTCCGAGCACCACCAGGTCAGCTGTGTCGGCCATCGCCCCCTCGTTCAGATAGTCCTTCTTCACCTTCAGCCAGTGACGCTTCCCCGGCTCATAGCTGCCCTGAAACAAACAAACAATAACACACACAGAGAGCTTTAACATCATCCTGTTTACACACACACACACACACAATCAGTTTGTTTCCATTGGAGATAAAAAGCAGCTCACCTTTATGTCTTTCAGCACCAAACCTTCGAGTCCCTCTCTGATGACCCGAGTGATCATATCAGCCAGATCTCCTGCCCTCTGACACACACACAGACACACACACACACACACACACACACACACACACAGACACACACACACAGACACACACACACACAGACACACACACACACACACAGGTTATAACCAGCTGTAAACACATGTACACATCAGGCAGGCAGCTGAATTCAGAGTTGTGCTCACAGTGACGTGCTTCATCTCTGAGAACAGGATCCTGTTGGGGACTTCAACCATGTTGTCATGAAGGAACTTCCTGCGTTCACGCAGAGGCCTGCAGGACAGAACGGCATGATGGGAAAATATTAGACAGGTTCTATTATTCAATGTGAAAAGAAACTTCTTCAGGAGGAAAAAAGAAACTTAAAGGAACCTGGGGCAGGATCAAGAAATAAGACTCAATAGTGACACGACGACTGTTGCGGCCGTCATGGTAACGGCCGTAGCAGAATCCATCACTACCCGAACACTAGTTTGGGTCCACCGCGCTTGTCTTCTTCCCGTATCAAAGGACGCACATTCAGCGTCATCTGACGTCACGTCCGCAGGACTGCGCGGGAAATTCAGACCTGAATTGCAGCACATCATGCAGCACACAGCCGGTTCAAGGCAACGGAGAGAAACGTGGGTGGGCTCATTCTTTGTGGTTTTGAACGCTTCATCACCCATTAGCATTAAAAAACTTAAAATGCAAGTTTATTTGTTCACAGATCCTGCCCCAAGTTCCTTTAATGTGTGAAGCATTTTTTTTCCCAGGAGAAAATCAAACACACACAAATAAAAAACCTGACAGTGTTTTTCACTGAAAAAATCTGCTGAAAACTTGAAAACTTTTCTCCAGCTCATCTGTATTTATTATTTATTCATTATTTATTTTGTTATTTAGTTTTTTCCAGGTGAAAAACGATCACTTAGGAAAACAAATTCAAATATTTTACTATCTTTTTTAATGTCATAAAAACACATCACCTCTCCATGAGGCTCACACCGTTGAAGTAGATACAGTCGAAGACAAAAAGACACACTTTGGCATCTTGAAAGGCGGCTTTCTGAGGGAGACAGTGACGACAACCAGCCGTCAGAAGAGAAACACGTCATACATTCATGTCAACAACAGGTTCACTCTGTCTGTGGCATCCTCACCTTGTGGACACCCAGAGTCCCGAAGGGCAGAGGTTTACTGGTCTTTGTGTCAATGAGGAGGACTTCAGCGTCCAGTATCATGCTGTGTCCTCCAGGGAACGCCTGAGGGATGAACTCTTTGAAGTGAGCCACCTGAAACACAGACAGGGACACAGATTAAAACATCTACACAGCAGGACTGGAGACGCTGGAAACTAACGGTTTAAATAATAAAGTGCATCGTTCTGCACCTGACGTACATTATACATCGTTTCATGTCTTTCTGCTGTCCACCTTCATCTGAACCATTCTGCAGCTTCATCGTTCATCACAACAGAAACATTAGAAACACTGTAATTAGACTCAGCCCGCTGAATGTTAACCTCACATTAACATAAATGAGCTAATTACAGTGGCTGAGGGTCATTACCCTCATCAGGCTGATGGGCGGCATGTTCAGGGCAACATGTCTGCAGCCAGCAGGACGAAACAGAAACCAGCAGCCGTCCCAGGAGGGAACGACAACAACGCTGGTGTCATCATCATTAACTCCATTTACATTGACTTTAATATTACACTAATAATCTGAATACAAAAGCCTCATGTGACCACTTCAGTCCTGAGAGACCGGCCCGATCAGAAGAGCTGCATGTGAACATTTGATCATCTGATGAGAAGGGAAACATATTTTTTCAAAGTAAACGTTTTAATACCTTGGCATCGCTGACAGTCGATATGATGTCAATTACAAAAGCATAATTGTAAATATTAGTAAGGCTTTGGACAGATGGTCAGCGCATGGCCTCGCTAATCTACATCAACTCCTTCAGCGTGGCAGCCTCGAATCATCTGAACCGTGAAGAGGAATCCACACTTCCTAAACCAGGAACTTTTTAACAAAACATAGAGAGTGGCATAAAGTCCTGGAACCCAACTGAGGAGTTTTTAGTGTCACAGATAACGGGAATAAAAAAGGTATTGGCCATCTCTACCAGATATTTCTAGGTATGAACCCAAATGATATACTACAGATAAAAGAAAGATGGGAAAATGAAATGAATACAGACATACAGCAGGACATGTGGGAAGAGAAATGCACTGAAGCACATTAAGTAACTAATTCAAATACGTGGCGGGAATTCAGGTGGAAGGTAATAACATTTTTTCGGACACCAGAAATCGTGTCTAAAATGGGCCACACACTCAGATCGATGCTGGGGAAACTGTGGGACACAAACTGGTAACCACACATATATTTTGGGTATTCCCTAAATCGTCAGTGATTTTGTACCCTCTCGTTTAGATGCAGGCTTCAGAAAATGGTCAAAATTAAAAACATTTTGGGAGAGAGTGTTTGAGGCACTGAGGTTAGTGTTCAAGCAAAGTTTCATGAAGGATCCAAAGGAGCCAGGGGGAGTGATACCATCAGGCATCAATGGAAGAGGCAAAAACTACCGTCTACAACACAACTGACAGCAGCACTAACGTACCACAACTAAGTGGCTGAAACCTGACCGACGTTTACTCTGTGGACAGAGAAGACTTTACCAGATGGAACAGATAACTTTAACTCCAAACAGACGTATTTAATGAAAGGTGGAGCTCTTTTTATATTTAATATATAATAATATATATTTAATTTCATCTTATTAATCAAAATGTGAAACAGCAACGTGATGACTGTAAAAGTTGCTGAAATAAAAATAAAAACTAAAGTTCTAAAAAAAAAGCAAAGTTTTAATGTGATTGTTTCTCTGGTGGAATAAAAATATTGTTTCTGTGCTTGTTCGCCTCACGTCAGAGCAACGTTAGGTGACAACATGGCATAATTCAAAACTTTTAATTATTAAGAACTTTTATAATCAGTTCGTCTGTTGGTGCCTCGATCATCTTCACACTTCACTCCAACATGTTAAATCTTGGAGATGTTTTTGTCTCATTTATAGTCGACATGTCTGATTTCACTTTATATCACCTAAAAACATTTCAGTCAGATAAAAGATGATTTCCAGCAACAAAACCTATCTGACTTATCTTTTTGAGTGCTGTGAGGTTCTAGCAGGTGAACCGGCTGTAAAAGTGGAAATTAAGTTCAAATAATTGCTCAGCTTTGTTAATTAAACACCTGAACATACAAGAACTTCATGCTCAGCTGCTGCAGCCTCTCTGGGACTGTAAACACCTCATCGTCTCATCAGATCACATTAGTTAGTGTCCCTGTAAAGAGTTCAGCTGAAACATCTCATCAGAATGATTTCCACTCAACTGAAGAAATATTGTCCATGTAACGACAGCTAGTGACAGCAGAAGCTCAGAAATATACTTTTATCAACGCAAACTCCTGCACACAGCAGCAGCCTCTAGTGGCTTAAAGAGCTAATTAACATGAAGTTTAAGCTCTCGACCTCACGCTGAGACAAGAAACTCGCTGTGGGAAGTGTTTAAATTTCACGCTGAGAAAATACCTTCTAGTTCCTGATCCTGCAGGGAGACCTGAGCAGATGTGTGTCTGTGCACAGGCTGCGTGCGTGTTTCAACTGTGTGTGTGTGTGTGTGTGTGCGTGTGTGTGTGCGTGTGTGTGGACTGACTTTGTGTGGCAGCACTGGCTTCAGGCTGCGGCTGAAGTAGCTGAAGGTGTCTCCGTTCTTGTGGACCTGCACTCGCTCTCCGTCATACTTGATCTCAGAGTACATCCCGTTGGGACATTTCTTCATGGCGTGCTCGATGGATTTACACGCCTCCGCCTGGAACCACAACAAAAAAACAATCATTCAGCACATCGGCAGGGAGCCGCAACTCAGGTCCGTGTTCAGGTCAGTGTTCAGGTCCGTGTTCACGTCAGTGGTCAGGTCCGTGTTCGCGTCAGTGTTCAGGTCCGTGGTCAGGTCCGTGGTCAGGTCCATGGTCAGGTCCGTGTTCAGGTCCGTGGTCAGGTCCATGGTCAGGTCCGTGGTCAGGTCCGTGGTCAGGTCCATGTTCGCGTCAGTGTTCACGTCAGTGTTCAGGTCCGTGTTCAGGTCAGTGGTCAGGTCCGTGTTCAGGTCCGTGTTCAGGTCAGTGTTTGCGTCAGTGTTCGCGTCCGTGTTCAGGTCCGTGTTCAGGTCAGTGTTCACGTGTTCAGGTCAGTGTTCAGGTCAGTGTTCACATGTGTTCAGGTCCGTGTTCAGGTCAGTGTTCACATGTGTTCAGGTCCGTGTTCAGGTCAGTGTTCACGTGTTCAGGTCAGTGTTCACCTAAAACCTCATGTATCCTCTCAGTGTTGCAGCAGTCAGAGACATTCAGTCAGTGACTGTGGCTCTGGTTGCTCTGGCTGTTGTGATGCGTCCTGCATCACTGGCACTCGTCAGCCTGTTGGTAGCTTTTCAGCCGACTGAGCATGTTGAATCAGCGGTGAGAGAAGTCTCTCTGATTGGCTGTTCAGCTCAGTGAATCAGTGCACAAGAAGAGAAACAGTAGATAAAGTGAAACCCCTCGAGCCTGTCGCTGAACCAACAGGAGCCAGAGAGCTCACAGCGACGCTGTTCTCCATTAACACAGAGAGAGGTTCATCATAACAGTTTGTTTATCTGCAGTCTTCTGGTTTCTCTTCTTGAATACTGAATACAGACTGCTGCCACCTGCTGGTGTGGACAGGTACTTCCTCTCACACAGGTGCAGAAGGTTCGAGCTGGTTGGCTGAAGTCTTTGCAGTGCAGCTTTTTGGCAACAGGCAGCACCGTCGCCTCTCGTTCAGTGCCGTCAGTTTAATGTTTCTGAACCTGACGGGCAGCGTTTATCTTCTGCAAACTGATGTTACAAAAATAAAATTCAACCTGAAACTACAGAACGTGTGAACCTGTGGGAAGTTTATTTGTGAAGTGTGATGCAGCTGCAGTTCATTTTACTTTACTTTTATACTGACAAATCAAAAGTCTGCTGTATAACGTGCAATTTAATGGTCTGCAGGTTTTTTGGAAAACACATTTTAAAACATGCTGAGTTAATACTGTCATTTATAAAGAGGGAGTCAGTCGAAGGTTATCTGTGAGGTCCAGCTGCTTCTTGTTTGGTTTCTTGTGATGAAAAATCAGCTGCAGACACTTTGAGCATCTTATTCTCTCCATGTTGTGAAGGTTTCCATAATGTGAGACCCCTCAGACTCATTAAGTCCTCTGGCAGACAGCGACTCAATGAATGCTGCTTTGTTTATACTGAATGTGTCGACGTCTCTATCTATTAAAAGAGGTTTTCTGACAGATTGAGAGGAAAATGTTTTATCTCAATCATTTTTCTTGCAGACAACAGTATAAAGAGCTTGTTGAAGCCTTTGAGTTATAAAGAAGTCAGATGGAGACAAAAACATCTCTTTAAATCATTCAGCTGTTCAGGAGGTCACATCTTCTTTCTGACCTTTTTTCTTTTGAAATTCAAAGTTATTAAACTGTAGACTAATAGACTGGTTTTAAATATCTTAAAAACTAAAAGTATTGTCTTTGGTCCACGACATAGTCTAACTAAAAATCCTACACTTAATTTACAGATTGTAGGACAATCAATCAAACAAGATGATAAAGTAAGACTTTTGGGCATTGCCCTTAGTAACACACTTTCGTGGTCTGAACATATCAATCAAATTGTGGCCAAGATGGGTAGAAGTATTGCTGCTGTTAGGAAACGTGCTACCTTTTTAACACCTGCAATTCGCAGACAGGTAGTACAAACATTGGTGTTGTGTCATCTTGATTATTGTTCAGTTATTTGGGCTTCTGCACCCAAGTCTGAGCTTAAAAATTACAAACAGCTCAAAATAGGGCAGCTAGACTTTCTCTTGATTGTTCTTATAGATCTAGTGTTGACCAAATGCATTCTTGTCTTAGATGGCTGAAGGTTGTTTATAGGTTATCCAGCAGTTTATTGTAATTTATTCTAAACATTATTCACAGCAAGTATCCTACAGCCCTTTCTAATCAGATTGGTTATAATGCTGATGTTCATCACTACAGTACCAGAGCTTCAACTCAAGGTCTACTTGCATTTCCACGACCCAGAACTAATTCAATGAGAAGCACCGCTGTATAAAGAGCCGCTTCGTTATGGAACACTCCTTTAAATATTAGGACTAATATTAATATTACTAATACTAACATTACTTTATATATTATAGTTTTACTATTCCAAGTAAAAAAGCATTTAAGAAACATGTAAAGTCACTTTTCAGACCTGAGAGTTACTAGTTTTTAACGTTATCATTTTGGGAACTGTTTTTCTCTTTTCTTCTGTTCCTTTCTCTTTTATTGTAACTGGATCTGTGAATTGTTGTTTCATATTGAACTTTTTGAAAAGGACCCCAGGAAGATTAGCCTGGCGTTTGTGCGTCGGCTAATGGGGATCCTCAATAAACAACAAACAATAAACAATAATCAATCAGTTATGGAGAGTCAGGTACACACCAACATGGGCTGGACGGGGGTCATGAGCGAGGCCTCCACAGTGAGCAGTTTCCTCGGTCCTGAACCGTTCGACGCCTCCTGCTGATTCCTCAACACCCGCTCGATCACATCGCCCAGATTACGGGAGGCCTTGAAGGCATCGTAGGCGTTTGGATCCACGGCGTCCAAACTGTGATAATGAACGAGGAGTTCAAGCTCGGTATGAAAAAATAAACTATTTATGAACTTGTAGGGAGAAACTTACACGTGTTTTGCTCCAGAGTTCATTTTCAGGTCGTGTTTAATTAGCCGAATGATGCACTTCAGGTCGTTACCGGTGCATCTGTGAAGAAAAGAAACAGCAGATTACCACTGAGGTCAAACTGTGAAACAAACTAATCACAGCAATTATGACCAGAAAGACACTAAAACAATAAAACAGAAGAAGTGAATAAAAAATAATTAAATTAAGAAGTCTGTTGATGCACTTCAAGACACGTTAATTCTCTGGCTTTTAATCGTGTTAACATGATTTATTGTGTCTAAATTAAAGATAACCTGCTTCTATTTTAATGTAGCCCTGTTATACACTAATGTCTTTATACCCTGAACCTGCCAGAGGCTTTAAAAGGCACATTTTCTTTAAAAAAAAAAAAAAAATTACATCATTTGTCAAAGTCAGAAACTAAACACAGGAATGTGGTTGGATTTTCACATGTCTGACGGTTTGACATTTATTATGATCGCTTCTGTCAGCAAATCTGAGCTTAAAATTGTTATTAAGTGTTATTTTATTAAAAACGACTTCATGCTTCTCGTCTCAAACATTATTCTGTTTGTTTTTGTCAACAAATCCCACAAAAAGACCAAAGTAACCAGAGCTGTGCCGGTCCGACTCAACACCTTCTGACCTTTCTACCTTTTTATAAACTGATCATGTGACCTGTGTAAAATGTGTCATTCACCAAGTTTCTTTCCTTTTGTCTTTTTTAAAGGGAGCAGAAGTAGAAGAACTGTTTTTAACAACTGAATAACTTTATCTGTTCTGTTTTCCGGCCCAGTCCAGTTAATCTCACAGGATGAAGTACTGTCTCACTTCTTGGCGATTTCCTCCAGCTCACTCTGCTGCTCGTCCTCCTTGGTCAGCTGGGCAAGGCGAGTTAGGGAGGCGTCTACTTCCTGGATGGTCAAGAGGCTCTTGGCTGCCGCGGGGAACGATTTACTCTCCTCGAAGAACATCCTCACCGTCTCAGACACATCGCCCTGAACACAGACAAACACAAACACGTTACAAACACGTGCCGATTCATTTCTCTGTGAGCGTTCTCGGGACACGTCAGGAGAAGATAAGAAATGTATTTCCAATCTGACGATAGCAAAAACACTTTAGTTGTGAAATAAAACATTCAGCACTTGTTTCTGAACATGTGGATCACTGACCTGCTCCAGATCGCGCACCATGTCGTCCTGGTTGCATCTGAACATGCGGCTGAAGAGTTTAACGATCTGCTTGTCGTTGAGGTTGTAGACACTTTTGACGACGCCCGGCAGGAGCAGCTTCACCGTCAGGTAAAGATCTCCGTGGAACTTATCTGAGAGGGAAGAACAGAGCTTTCAGGCAAACATCCAGCAGCAGAAATCTGCTAAAGCCCACAAACGAACCCACAGACCAACCTCCTCCTGAGCCCTTCCTGAGGAACTTCTCAATGATCTGTGTCTTGCTGTTGTAGCTGTTGTTTTCTGCCACCATGGCACACAGCTTTCTAAACTCTCTGAAGAGGCAGTCCTTGTGCTGCGGGTCACACAGCTGGGCCGACAGCGCGCTGCCTTGACTCACTTTGGCGGGGGAAGCCGACGGCCCGGGGCTGGAGGCCGAGCTGCCGGCCTTCGCAGCTGACAGGACAGAGACGAGGAAAATACATTTCAGCCATCAGCCATTGCTAATATTTTCTCTGAAACATCTGAACCTACATGATAACAGTTACCTCACAGTTTAGAAAAAACACACATGTCCACATTCAGCCGTCTCAGGAGACTTCCTGTCCTAGTTGTGTCTCTCAGGCTGCATGCAAATCAGTTTTCTGCTTCTTCAAATTTAAAGATGTTTCTCATTATTTATACTCGTGTTTTTCATTTTTAGTAATATGAGATTATTTTTTATTATTATAATATTATTTTTTTTAGTTTTTAATGTTGACAGCTGATGGTGCGTCACAGAATCAGTCCTGAATGTGTCAATGATTTGTGAGAGCGTGCAGCAGGAATCAACTTGTATAAATTGTTTATGTTCTGTGAATTTATGTTTTTGTGCCTTTCTGCAGAAAGAACGTCACAACCTGATGTGAACTGAACATCTACATGTTTGTCTGTACAGTCTGAACCTCACTGTCTGCGGCTCAGATCAAAGATGATCCTTTTGAGCTGTTAGTAGCTTCAACAACTGTTTTTAATATTTGTAATACTTCCTCTTTTGTGATTGGCTTCAGACCCAATACAAACAGAGATGTTGAACAATTCTGATTTCCGATTTTTTTAAGTCTGACCGGCCGCGGCGGCGAGCAGCATGTGTGTAAATGTGACCGGCACAGAATCACAGTTATCTGACGCTGGTCAGCTGGTCACAGCCGGTCATGCTGAAATCCAGGCGAGTCCTGTCTCTAAATAAGAAACCACAGGACCTGAGATGTCGGATCTCACCAGTGAAGCCTGAGAACTTGCGTGGAGCGTTGGTAGATGGGTCAGCAGGAGGAGCCATCAGCTGACCGCTGGTGTTCATCTTGGCCTGCACCTTCTTCTTTGGACTCGCATTGACTTTGGCCATCAGGTCTACAAGAGAAGAAGAACAGAAAAGTGAAACAACAGCTTCAACAAGAACAAACACGTTACAAGTCACTCGTCAACAAGACACGAGCAAAGATTTTACTGATGACTGAACATTTCAGTGTAAAAACGTGTCCCTGTTGTACCTGACACGTGTTTATTAATGAGCTCCTTGTCCTCGTCCTGCAGCTCCTCCCAACCCTCCAGATCTGTGATGTCCTCGATCTTCTTGGTGGTGGCTCTGGCTCTCTCCAGCTTCTCAAATATACACTTCACATGGTACCACTCCTTCATGTCTCCTGCTGACTCACTGAAAGGGTTCGGCACGACCTTCCCTATCCGCACTACGCCCTTCTGGATTTTGTCCTTGCATTTCTTACAGCCTGCGGTGCCTCGTTTGGCGTACTCCACCAGGAACCTCTGTTCTGCCATGTCTGGCTCTGCGGAGAAACACTGATGGAGGGACGGCTGGGCAGGAGCGTTCTGGAGGAGTTGGTGCTTATCGAATACCGAAGAGGACTGATGGATCTGAACAGCTGAAAAGGCTCGACACAGTTTCAGGAGCTGCTGACACCTGACAGGTGTTGTGAGAGCTTGTCGGCCTGCACAGACAGTCTTACGAGCAAGAAAGATGATCCGTCTCTGCATCCAGCTGGGACGGAAGGAAAGTTACAACCTAAAGACAGAAAAGAGACTGTATGTAGTTTAATGGTAGCACCGCTTCCCAATATACACATTAAAGGGGCAAAGTGAGACCTTTAAGGGGTAATCATGGTAATTCAGATGATGGTGATAATTATTCACTTATGTTCTTAATTAGAGCTCAACCAATATTTCAATCAGCTGATAGTATCAGCCAATATTGGTCCATCACAGATATATGGGTAACTGCTCATATGTTGCCTGATGTGCGCTGATATCAACACTGACTTTTACAGAACAAAATGCAGAAGAAGATTCTCAGCGAGGTTCAGTTTCATTGCATTGATGTCACTTTGGACAATAGTTTGTTAAACTGTGGTACGAGTGTTTGAGCTCCAGTCAGACAATCACTTCACTACTGTGTATTTTCATCCTTATATCATTTTTAACTCTTTATTATATGTATGTATTTGTGTTTTGTATGAGCTGATGTCAAAAGTATATCTATATATCTGGGATTGTTTTTGCTTGCTTATAACGATATGAGGCCCATAAGTCTGTTATGAGTTGAGCTTTAGTAAATCAAAACCTTTGATTATATCAAGTTACATTCCCGCTTGTTTAGTGTCATCAGCCAGTGTCAGAGGATTATAAAGCTCCTCTTGGCTCCTTCAACATGTTCACCATTAAACACTGAGGGCCCATCTGAACACACAGCTGGACTAATTAACATACAACATAAAGAGTACATGGACAGTGTTTTACATCGTGACACAAATACAAGTTTTATTAGCTTTCTAATGTCACGCTTACAGGCACAAGCTGTAGGCAAAGGTCTGCAGTTCAATATAATCAAGTCTAATGACTTCAGACCGACAATATGATTTCTGTGAATCCAACTAACTGACCAGAACACCAGATAACTCTGCTAGCTACCGCTGCTACACTGCTAGCTACAGAACCGCTTATTCCCATACACACGTTAACTTATCAAAAGGTAGAGAAACTCCGTTCAACACAACGTAACTTCAGTTTGAAGACAGGGCCTCCATCTTCTGTTACTAAAGCATTCAAACATGAACGTTAGCCGGTGTTCAAGAGACGTTTCAGTCTGCTGACACGACGGCAATTGTTTGGCTAACTAGCTAGCTACTTGATTAGCTTCGCTCCACTCCCTCTGTTACACAGATACAGACAGCTAGCCGGGCTAGCCACAGATCTCACACCAACTACTGGTCATAAATTAACATGTGGCTGATATCTCTGTACACATTTAGCTGCCGTACCTTGTAGAAGTCTAGTCAAACATAACAGCACGGTTTACATTTCTATTCTTCTCATTGTTGTGAGCCAACAGCTCACCACCGTCAAGTCCACTCCAATTACAAAATGACGGTGCAGCACACTTCCGGTTTGGTTCTGCAAAATAAAAGCTTTAAACCTGAACATTTTGTATTCCTTTCATATAGAGTGTATAAGATTACGTGTTCAGCCCTGACAGACCGATCACACACTGTTACCTCATCTCTTAATCCTGCAAGGGTCGTCATTTACACATTTAGATCTGTTTGTGCTTTATTTCGTAGAATAAATAGCGCTCTTCCGGTAACTTCTGATTAGCTTGACGCGACTAGCCGAAGCTAAAGCTAACCCAGCAGGACTCCGTCCAGCAGCGTGCAGCTCCACAGCGCAGAGAGGCAGAGCTTCAACCAGGGAGCAGGGTCAGATACTGCCACCTGCTGACCCGGAGGACCTCACACACACACACACACACACACACACACACACACACACACACACACTCACACACACACACACACACACACACACTCACTCACTCACACACACACACACACACTCACACACACACACTCACACACACACACACACACACACACACACACACACTCTCACACACACACACACACACACACACACACACACTCACACACACACACACACACACTCACACACACACACTCTCACACACACACACACACACACACACACACACACACACAAACACACACACACACACACACACACACACACGAGATAATTATTAGTTGTGTGTTAAGTGAGAGCCGCAGACATACATCCCCTTCCTCATACTGTGGTCAGGTTGGATACACTTTACTGATCACCAGAGTGTAACCAGCTGTAAATATCTACAACCTATTGATCCCTCAACATTACAGCTGCTCAATAAATATCCGAATATCCAACATAAGACTGACAAACACGTGAGACCGGTTTATATTTCTATATGTCATCTATATTTCATCTATATGTCATCTATATTTCATCTATATTCTGTGAGCAGTAAAACGTACAACAAAAAATAAAACTGCATTTTTTGGACCCACTTCTGAGTTTGCTCAACAGATATTCAGATCTGTTTGTCAGGTCGGAACAAGATCCACAAGCTTACTGCAGGTCGGTACCGCTGCCTTCACTGACTCCAGAAACATGGTGAGCAAATGGACTTTAATAATCGTCACTCACTTATTTTGGATCAAAACTTCAGTCGTTCCTTTGAATTAGTTTTATTTTATTGCTTTTTCATTTTCATTTTGTATTTAATCTTTTTTCTACATGATAAAATAATCAATTAGGTTATTAATGTTATTATTAACATTATTATTATTATTATTATTATTATTATTATTATTATTATTATTATTATTGTCATTGTGTTTGTTGTTATTATTGTTCGTTGAAACGGTACCTCCTACAGTAATGGATCCTACCATCTCCCTCTTGTTTTGTAAAATGAATCAACAGTCAGTACCGAGCAGCCAGTACCGAGCAGTCAGTACCGAGCAGAACTACACCTGGACACGCGCCCTGCGGGCCGTCAGCTGCGCAGCCCGGCTTCATATATTTCCGACTGAACTTTAATGCAGCAGAAACCTTCAGAAAAGTGTAAACACGCTGAACTCTCGCTCCTCGTCTACGTAAATCACGTACGCGTGAACACGATCCATCATGGAGGACCGACTTCGCGCGCACACCGTACGGGAATCAGGAGGCGGCGGCGCTGCGACGCTCTCTACGCAGTGCGGGTGCGCGGAGGAGATGTCGGCGGGGAGGACCCGGAGACATTATTGACGTTATTACAGAGTACGCAGAGACATTTCTCCTCACAGCTGCAGTCAACACGGAGCAGAGGATGGGAAGGAGGACACGAGGAGTGTTTCCCGCTCAGAGCCTGGCTGTCTCCACCGAACACCGACTTTTAACTTTCAGCGGGATCTTCAGGAGGGACTAGCTTCGGGGAAGACAGCTAGCTAGCAGTGCAGGCTAGCTTCGCAGCTAACTGCTGCTTATTGTGGCCCGTAACCGACCTCCCAGCTAGCATCCGTCGCATGCACAGAGAGGAAAGATGGTGAGAGCTGCTCCGGTGTTTCGTTACATGTAGCCGGTGGTTTGTTGGTCGTCTTGTTGTGGTCTGACCCTTCAGATGTCAGCTTTGTGTCGCTGTTGTCACAGCGCCAGGTAGCTAGCTTATCATGCTACAAGGTTGACAGCTCCTGTCACCTGGCTGCGGTCTGATGTAGAGACACACACACTCAGGACATTAAGTCTGATTCACGCCACATGCAGACGGTTATTACAGCTTCACTGTGTTCGTTAGCCTCCCTGCTAACATGACATTATTTAAAATGTCAACTTGTCTCAGTGAGCGCCGCAGCTTGTCTGTACTGAAGGAGGATCAGTCACAGCCAGGACTTTATTTAATATTCAGGAGTGCAGCTAAAGGTCATGTACAGACAGGCACGGACAGGTACAGACAGGTACGGACAGGCACGGACAGGCACAGACAGGTACAGTCTAATAATACAGCCATGATCTATAAGACTGAGGGACAGGTGTGTGCTGTGGTTCCTGTAACACCTCCGCTGTGCTGCTGCTGTTCACACTCACTGAACAATATAATGCACATTAAAGTCCAACGGTACCGTCTCAGAAAATATCCCCATATATGGTATAACACAGTTATTATTATGAAATTGGTCCTTTTGGCTTCATTATAATTGTATAAAATATAATGAAACTGTATATCTACTTAAATCAAGCTATTATGTTAAAGGAGCAGTCTGTAGTTCTGGTGAATAAATGTTAATGAGAGGAGAAACATCTTCAAACAAACTTTTCATGACTGAAGACACAAACTGACCTTAAAGGACAACACAGTTTATACTGTTTTACTTTGTATGTGGCGGACCCTGCCACCTTTCTAGCTTCAGACAGTGTTCTGGGACCTTTTTGTCCTCTGAGAACAGCTTGTTTATTCACCTATGGAAAAAGTTTGTATTATTCCCATATTAATGTTGTAAATATTAAAATTCTGAGTTTGAATATATTCAACAAAACAACATAATGCTCCTTTAACAACACTAACACAGTAGATTTAATACCTTGGATCAGAACATGTACACAGTATGATTACCGTTAGCTTTCACACCATGACGTACTGCTGCAGCCGTGTCTACAGTGACGGACTCAACATGCTTCATTTTATCATGTATTGTTCATTTAAGTGGATAATATTAATATTTGTAACATGACAGTGAGGAACAGGCGGTCTGACTCAGGGCTGCCCAACGTGAGGCCATTAGTTTAGTTCTGACGTGCCAGATCTGTGTAGCAAACAATATAAAATCACAAAATGTAACATTTATCATTGTTTGATGTTTTTTATTGGACTAAATGCACTTTAAATGATCCAATCCTGGCGGGCGGAGTGACACTTTTTCATCTTAACAATACAAACAATAGGTGTTTGCTTTTGGCCACTCTAAAGTTTCAGTTTTGGCCCATGAATGAATAAAGTTTGTGCTGATCGAACTGTATCCTGCTGAAAAGTCTCCCCGGCTTCATGTCCGGTGTGATGACGATCAGAGGATGTAAACAGTCAGTCAGTCACTGAAGGAAGTCGTGAACTCTTTAGCAGTTTACCTCCTTAAACATGTGTTTTCATAGATACATTTGTTTTTATTAGAGCTGCACAATATGGTCACACAATCATATTGTGATTATTTTGACAGCGAATATAATTAGAATTGATTGATGATCAGTGCAGGATCATTTGTTGGGGTCAAACAGACATTTGGAGAAGAAGATTAGTAGTTCAGCTCTCAGTACTTCATTAAAGCTGCTCGTCAAAGAACTGCAGCTTCTGTGATCTGGATGTTCAAATTTCATTACTGATAATATTTTGTTATCTGTGCTGCCCGACTTTTTATCAGTTTGTGTGTAGGTGTAATGTTTGTGCTGCTCTACATTAAACATCTTTAAGGGGTAGTAAGTCTGTAGATCATTAAGCAGTCTCACAAGGAACTCATCATCACCATCATCACCTGGAGCTACAATAATAGGGGTGTGAATCTTTGGGTGTCTCACGATTCGATTCAGAATTGATTCACGATTCAACCGATTCTCGATTAAAACGTTTCTCGATTCAAAATTGATACAGTGCATAGTGTGTTCAGGCAAATTATGGCATCGAAACAACACAGTTTGTATAAGATAATGTGATTTTTAAACAAACTGATTCCAATGATGTAATCACACAAAGGCAAACATTAAAAAAAGGTAACATTTATTTGTGCTAAACAAATAAAAACTTACTGTACAAGAAATAACTTGCATAAATAAAATTGCCTGAATAAAAGCTTAGGCCAGCTGCCTTTTTCTCCCAGAAGTTACAAAAATAAACTGTACACAAATAACACAAATTGGTGTTTTGTGTGATTTTTCAAATAGAAAAAAAAAAAAAAAAGATTTTTGAAGTTTATGAATCGATTCAGAATCGTGGAAGATTAGAATCGCGATTCTGATGTGAATCGATTTCCCCCACCCCTACACAATATTCAGACTGATTCTCTCCTCAGTTCATTTCTTCTGTATCAGACGCTGCTTCATCAACTACATTAACACAAAACACAAAAGCTGTTTGACTTGGTGCCATCTGGTCTCGTGAACACACAGTTTACACAGGGATGTAAATGTCTAACCTGTAAGCAGTCATCAGATACTGACTTACATTAAACCAAACTACATTTAATTTTTGCATAATTTTAACCCTAAATGTACGTCCAGCACTTTAACCACAGCCTGGCCTGTTTATGACTGCATCACTTCTTAAATATTTAATAAACACTTAAAGAGATGGAGGAAGATGTGATCCATTATCAGGTCTTGTAGATGTGTGCTTCATTATTTATAGTTAACACACGACACAGATAAAATAAACAGGTTAGCGTGTCGAAGCCGTCCTGATACATGATACAGGTGTTTAAATGCTGTCACCTTGTGTCTGTACGCAGGTGTACCTGTTGAACCCTATAGAGAACCTGCGGAGCTACATCAACAACCGTCCACCGCTGGTCATCTTTATGATCAGCGTCAGCGCCGTGGCCATCGCCTTCCTGACCATCGGTTATTTCTTCAAGATTAAAGAGATCAAGTCTCCAGAGCTGACGGAGGTGAGTCACACCCATGAACTTATCTCTCAAATACCAGTGAAATAAAGTCACTGCTGACGCTAAATGTCACATCATCACCTGATTCATGCCCGAAGGATTTGTTCAGCCAAAAGTTTGAGCCATGTTGTGTTAATGTTGTCATCTGTTGAGCCTTTTGTTGGTTTGTGAAGCTGACAGAAGCTTGTTGTAACATCACAAATAGGAAATCCTGATAGCATGTAAGACCCTGTCCACCTGGCTCTAATCTACACCTGACTGCTCATATTAAAAGGTACATACATGGATTTGCATGTGAATCTGAACAGGACACACATGCAAATCAAAATGGCTGTAGGTCAAATCACACCTGGATGGAATAAGTAGGTTAAGATGTAACAGGTGAAGCTCTGTGCAGGACAGTCCACATATGACTTTGTTAACACATAAAGATAATTAAAATAACGTTGTAGGTGTTTCTTTAAGTTCTTTACAAACAATAAAACCCTCAGCAGCAGCAATAACAAATAACTCACCAAAAACTGGGATTAAATTAAGACCAGATCAGAACTTTAAATACAAAAAGTGTTTGTGTGCTGAAAACTTCTGGAGGGATTTAAAAGATGGAACAGGTTGTTCCAAAGTACGGGTGTCCTAACAGGTGCTGGACAGAATCAGGGTCCAAATTCTGCAAAAGTGGTAGTTTGGTTCAAAGTACTGGAGTGAATCAGCAGTAAGTCAGGTGTAAGTCGGGAGTAAATCAGGTGTAAATCAGGAGTAAGTCGGGAGTAAATCAGGTGTAAGTCAGGAGTAAATCAGGTGTAAATCAGGTGTAAGTCGGGAGTAAATCAGGTGTAAATCAGGTGTAAGTCGGGAGTAAATCAGGTGTAAATCAGGAGTAAATCGGGTGTAAATCAGGAGTAAATCGGGTGTAAATCGGGTGTAAATCGGGAGTAAATCGGGTGTAAATCGGGAGTAAATCGGGAGTAAATCGGGAGTAAATCGGGAGTAAATCGGGAGTAAATCGGGTGTAAATCGGGAGTAAATCAGGTGTAAATCAGGTGTAAATCAGGAGTAAATCAGGTGTAAATCAGGTGTAAATCAGGAGTAAATCAGGTGTAAATCAGGAGTAAATCAGGTGTAAATCAGGTGTAAATCAGGAGTAAATGAGGTAACAGTTGTTTGGTTGATGACAACATTTCGTCATCTCTCTCAGGACTGGAACACCTTCCTGCTGCGCTTCAACGAGCTGGACTTCTGCGTGTCGGAGAATGAGACGATAAAACACGGCCTGAACGAATCGACCACGCCGGAGAGCATGGTGGTGACCAGCGGACAGGCTCGCTCCAGCACCCAGGTCCCCCTCCTGCTGGAGGACTCTGGTCCCATCAACATCTCAGTCCCCATCACCCTCACGCTGGATCCCCAGCGCCCGTTTGGAGGCTACTCTCGCAATATCACCCACCTGTACGCCACAGTGCTGGGGCAGCAGGTCGGCCTGTCCGGTAGGTTCCCATCTCTTCATCGCTAGTTTGAATCAGGAAGGATTAACTAATGAGTGTGTGTGTGTGTGTGTGTGTGTGTCAGCCTGTCTCCGTGTCAGTCCTCGGTCATGTACGTCTCTGACACCGTTGAGCTTCCTCAAAGTGTTCAGGTGAACTGTAAATGACGGCTGTATGTAGGTGAGTTATGATGCAGCGATATTAAAATTAGTGGTGATATTTCAGAATGAAATATTGGTGTTGATGCACCTTAGTGCTGAATGTCGCTCTCTATCTGTGCAGTAACAGGTACAAACTCTCTAAACTTAGTGTAATTCACAAAACAAACAATAAACAACACTAAAGATTAATTTGACTGAGCTTCTTCTTTTTCTACAGTTTTTGCATTAATACCGTCCGGACTAATTCTTCAGGCCAAGTTAATGAAGCTGAGAATGAACCAGACTTTGTTCTGTGTGGTTCTTGTTACAGTGAGTTCATAATATCTGTGTTAAATGAAACGTGCTGATGAGATGAATGTTTGCTTTCTAAACTATTTAGTGTCCAGATGAATTATGAGTCACTGTTTGTTTAGTATCACGTGTTAAAGCCCGTCTCACAGACGCTCGTGGCACCGGCACGTTTTCTAACAGATTCTACAAGTTAAAAGATTTTCAACTTTTCAGCATTAGTGCTGTTTTACAAGCCTGTTCGTCTGAAATATTTACTATGCATGACACAATCATAAATATCAATCAATCCAAAAAACAGTGAGCTTTTCTACAGCTCCTACAGCCACAGACTGAATATATACGTGACAGCTGACTGACAGACTGAGCTGAAATAAAAGGACCAAGTTAAGATTCTGCAGAACATTAGAGAGACACAAACATCACAGCAGGATCCAAACTGTAGTCGGTTCTGTTCAGTCTGTCTCTGTGTGGCTGCTGTTTGTCCTTTTAACGGGTTTTAAGTTTCCTCTGTGTGTGTGTGTGTGTGTGTGTGTGTGTGTGTGTGTGTGTGTGTGTGTGTGTGTGTGTGTGTGTGTGTGGTGACTTTACTCAAACACTGAACAAACAGAGGCAGCGTTGTGTAACATTAAGCTCTTCCTCCTCCTATACCTCTCACATTTAATGCTTTCAGCAGAGTACAGTGAATCCCTCTGGCTTTACTGTCTACATACTCTGGTGTGTGTGTGTGTGTGTGTGTGTGTGTGTGTGTGTGTGTGTGTCTCCTGTGACAACACACACTCTGAGACATGTTGTTTATAACCACACCTCTCATGTATGTCGACTCAGCAGAGAGATAAGAAAAGACTGAAACGTTAAAACTCCTTCAGTTTCAAACTTCACGTCATCTTTGAAGAAAATATAAATATGTGCTCAGATATTCTGTAGCTGACGTAACGGTCTTTGGTTGACGTTAAGGTTATTAATGTGTTTGAGTGGAGACGAGGTCTCCAACACAAACATGATGTGACAGCAGAGTCAGATTAAGATGAGAGTGATGCGTCTGTCTCTGCTCAGATGGGATTATATTCTCCTGGTCTGGTCATTATATTCTTTACAGCACTGATATTAATCCAGTCCAGATCGACCGTATCTGTGGTTGAAGCCTCTCTGTTTGGAAGGACTCTGATCAATATATTAGTTATTAGTAATTGTACAGTCCTTCATATTTATTTCCTTGTTTCAGATCCGTGTTTGTCTTTCACTTCATGGTTGAATTGTGGCCACATGTCCAGCTGTTTGCCAAAAACATGTTCTCCTGTTGTAACTTTACAACAATAATAAACTGAAGCGAGCCTGATGTCTTTGTTTTTAAAGCTGGGCTGCATCTATATGTTTTATTTATTATCAAAGGAGGCTCATTTTATTTGTATTAATATCCTCAAACATGTGGACGACTAAAGTAGGCCTGGACACAGTTCTTCTACTTCAGAGTCGTCCTACACATGATTGGATATTCGTGTTCAGTTTTGTGTTTTGTTGATTTTAGCATCACCCAATAAAAAATATCAGAAATATCAAGTGTTTTCTTTATTGTAGGCTCGTTCTGTATTTCCATAAATGTACTAAAACACAGTGTTATTGTGATGAATACCTAGAAATGCTGATCAGCATAAATTCAGCTAGTTTAGACTCTCTGGGCTCGTTACGTTCGTTATAAAGCTCGTAGATGTTTTGCAGGTTCTGGCCACAGAATCCCAGCAGGATGAAGTCAGACTGTTGTTGTCACAGAAAGGAGGAGGACCTGTGTCAAATGAAACGTAGAGAGAAAACAGATGAGGTTCATGATGACTGGAGAGTTTCACGTCCTCATCAGTGGTCTGACTTTGCTAGAGGAACTGGATTATTTATAGTGACAGACTCTGGATCCGCTCTCCCTCTGTACATACACTTGTGTTAAACCATCTATCCTCCGTCACACCCAGGAGTCCACTCAGTCCGACTGATAATCTTCTAATCCCCTCACAGTTTGATAAATATTGCATAATCACGCAGACTGAGAGGAGTATCTCGGTGCGACATCAGATCTTCCTGCTGTTCAGACTCTAATGATGCCTCAGAGCGAGGAGGAACCTGCAGCTTGTTGTCGTCTGATCACAGCTAATCCAGAAAATTATTCTCGTGTCAACGTGACAAGTCAGAGAATGTGGAAATACAAGTTTGAGTCTTTGGTTAAAGCACAGGGCTCAACAGCACTGTGGGTGAGTGATTTCACTTCCTGACTCTGTTGTTGTTCTGTCTCTTGTTTTTTAGGCCGGGAAGCTCATGAAGAAATAAACATCACGTTCACGCTGCCTTTATCCTGGAACTCAGACGACTGCGTGCTGCACGGACACTGCGAGCAGGTGGTGTTCAGCACTTGCATGACCATCACTGCGGCCAGCAATATCTTCCCAGTCACAGTGTGAGTTGGACGAGCTCCCTGACTCACAGGGACACACTTCATCTGTAGAGCTGCCTCGTACCGACACAAACACTGCATCCTGCAGCATGTGACGCACTCCCTTCATCACATCTCACGAGACTTAGGTAGAATTATCAGTGTTTAGTTACAGCTGAGGCAGTGAAGCGCACACACACACACACACACACACACACACACACACACACACACACACTGCCTCTTCAAGGCAGGAATACTGCACCTCGAATTAATACGTTCAAAGTGTCTGTCTGTCCTACCGTCTGTCTGTCTGTCCTGCTGTCTGTCTGTCGGCCTGTCTGTCTGTCTGTCCTACCGTCTGTCTGTCTGTCGGCCCATCTGTCTGTCTGTCCTACCGTCTGTCTGTCTGTCTGTCCTACCGTCTGTCTGTCTGTCGGCCCATCTGTCTGTCTGTCCTACCGTCTGTCTGTCTGTCGGCCCATCTGTCTGTCTGTCCTACCGTCTGTCTGTCTGTCCTGCTGTCTGTCTGTCCTACCGTCTTCTGTCTGTCCTACCGTCTGTCTGTCTGTCCTGCTGACTCTTCCTCACACTGGTCCGCGGCAGCAGCAGCCGGTCCTGCTGTATGAAGTGACACACTGAAGCAGCTTTATTCCAGCGTAACTGAACATATCAAGTATAAAAATATAGATAATCAATGATTTTGTCCCAGAATACTGAATTGATTCAGACTTTTGCTCCTTTGCTTTCCTACCTCCAGATGTACTCACACTGCAGGTTCACCCTTTCTGTTTGTTGGGTCATGTTCTGTATACAATATACATTAACATGTATGGAGCTGATATTCAATAAGAAATCAATAATAACCAGTGAACTCTTCAACAGTTCATGACTTCAGTCTTTGTTTCCGTTAACAGGCAGCCGCCACACTGCGTTCCTGAGACGTACACCAACGCCACCTCCTGGTACAAAGTGTTCACCACGGTCCGCGACTCGGACACCAAGTACAGTCAGGACTATAATCCCTTCTGGTGTTACAAAGGAGCCATCGGCAAAGTGTACCACGCCCTCAACCCAAAGCTGACCGTCATCGTCCCTGATGTGAGGCACCAACACATCCATATTATTCACACACCGGGTTCAATCAACACACTGATGACTATCGGCTGTGTTCAGTACGTGAAGGAAAAGACCTGCAGTCAGTGCACACGACAACACAATCAACATTTTTGACTTGAATTTGTTAGAAATGCAAAAAAAATCGCAAAAATTAACATCAATGAGTCCAATTGTCAAGTTAGATGTCAGACTTACACTGGATCAAAGCCGAGTCAGCAGAACAGTGAAGTAGAGGGCTGACTCTTCAGTGATGTAGAGATGTTCATGGAGGTGACACTGACCCTCCTACAGTCTTCATCTCATAAATGTAAAATATAGAGACAAGATTCTGCAGTGCATCTTTTTGGAAGGTTACAGCAGTTATACAATAATATAAACTTCAACACGCTGACTTGTTAACCTGAACAGATTTGATGTCAGATGATAATCTGCAGTTCATTTTCACGATGAATTGTTTAGTTTGGTCAGAAACTTGTGAACGCTGCTTCAAAGTGACGCTCAGACGTCTTCTTCTGTCCAACAACAGTCCAAAACCCAAAAACTCTTCATGTTCTGTCAAAAGTGACAGAGAAAAGCAGCGAATCGTCACATTTAACAAGCAGAACCAGAACCATGACTGTTTTTATCTGAATGATTCATCGATCAGAATAGAAACTGATTCTCTCTCGACTGATTGTTGCAGTTCTAATAATTATTTCATGATATTCATGTTGGATTTTATATTTTGGTTTATATTTATGAAGTCCAGGTTGGACAACAAAATACAAGAAACATATTGATCGTGTATCAGAACAGTTCAGGTTCTGATGATCCTCACTCACCCCTCTGACAACACGAGGTGAATGAGTCCAGTCAGCTTTAGTTCTGTACTGATGCTGGTAGATTGTTCCAGGATCACAATGATCCCATTGACTGACCAGCAGCCGTGTCTGAACGCTCCACTGAGCCTGAAAACAATCAGAACATATATTCTGTCCCGGAGCAGTTACCTGATCTGAGCTCACCTGAACACACACAGACTTTAACTCCACCAGCAACAGAACAACACGGGGAAGGATTCGCGGCCCGTTACTGTGTTCTGGAAGTGTTTTAATTACAGCTGTGCTTGATTTCTTCCTCTTCAGGCTCACAGTGACGTTAACATGAGTCTGAAACACAAAGTTTAGACGGCAGTCAGCAGATTTCTTTCTGAAACAGCCATGAAGGTGTTTAAAAGACTCAGTCATCATGTGAGCATTAAACTGGCTCCACCTGTAGACATGCAGCCGGCGACGTGGACTGTTAATGTCATCGCAGATATTAAAAGTGCACTTTTAATGGGCACTGACCTGAAGGAAGACAGAGGCTGATCCACTGATGAGGGAACATGCGAGGGAACATGCGAGGGAACATGTGAGGCAACATGTGAGGAATGTCTCTGACGTGTAGACAGAAAACAACATAATCAATAGTTCACATTGTTGCAGGACGTACGAACTCAACTCTCATCACGATCAGAAGAAACCGGTGCAGTTTGGGAAGTTTCTGTGGAGGAGACATGAAGTCAGACTGACTCAGTTTCCACTTCCTGTCCAGTGCTGCAGCTCTGTGGTGCTGAACTGTGTGTAACTGTATTTGATCATTAACTCTGTTTCTCACCAGGACGACCGTTCCCTCATCAACCTGCACCTGATGCACACGAGCTACTTCCTGTTTGTCATGGTCATCACTATGTTCTGCTATGCAGTCATCAAGGGACGGCCCGGCAAAGTCCGACAGAGCAACCCAGACTTCTGTCCTGAGAAGGTACGACACACCTGCTGTGACATGTTACCTGAACAGTGATGATGATCATTGGTTAAAGATGATCCTCTGCTGACACGTGGACATGTAGGAGTTATTGACATGTTAATGGTGTCCATGGTAACAATCATGTGTTAATTATATGTTGTATTAAGTGTAAATATTAAGTTGCCTTCATGTATCTCCTCCATCTCAGCAGCCAGCTCACAGCTGACCACAGAACAGTTTAAAGAGGTCAGACGAGCGAACGTTCAGCTCTGCTGCTCGTCTCCGGTTTTACCTCTGAGCAGAGTTTAAAAGTGATCAGCTGACAGAAGACTGAAACATTTGACCTTTAACCTGAAGAATAAAAATCAACACTGACTACATCCACCTCACTGTCACCTCTGGGACCAGCCAGGAACACAGCTGAAACTGAACACACTTCAACCAGAATCAGAACCAGAATCAATCAGAAATACTCAAAACAATCAGGTTAACATGTGAATCAAAATCTATCCGATACGTCGACCAATCACAGTAATCAATATTCAAGACTGTGACATATTGAATGAATCAGATGATTCTTCCTGTATGAAATAATCACTATGACTGTGATCAGGCTTCTTATTAATGATTCTGAATAATTCACTCATTATTCTCATTACTCACACATTGGTTTGACATCATGATGTCATGACGTCATGACATCATGACGTCATGATGTCATGACTTTAATGTAAACAAATGTTTGCAGATGTAATGAAACAAGAATCCTCTGATCTGTTAATCAGGACGTGAACTGATTGAATCATTTCTTCTTCTTTAGATCTGATTTGACCTGAAGCTGCATCTTCAGCCACTCGGTGGTCAATCATGAGAAACAGTGTTTGTAATGTAAAGATTGTTTCCAAATATGAAAGTTCTGTAAAATAACATGTATACTGCGTCTTTTACCTCATGACATCATCGATACGGTCAGCCAAGATTTATTGTCACTGAATGCTTTGAAGTCGTGATGCTCGTCAAATATCAGGCCCATAACTTACCGGCCAATATTAAGACATTTATATTACAAAGTATTATTCAGTTAATAAAATTATAGCTGATAAAAATAACTGATAATATTGATCCCTCAGCGGCAGAGCAGAGGAGGAGCAGAGGGAGATAATGTGACTGAGAGATGGATAAAGACAAAGACAAAGACTATATAAATATAACTGCACTTGTGTTGAGGAGGAAGAAGAATAAACGTGTTGTGGGTGGTGGAGATGTTTTTTTCTACAGTTTCAGAGGAAACAACTTGCTGTTCTTTGTTTTTGTTGGAGTAGTGATGTCAGATGCTTCTACCCTCAGGTGTGCTGAAACTACAGGTCAGGATCTTCTTTATGAAATACAACAATGTGAAATGATCAGTTATCTGGTATGTTGTGCAGCAGCTTCACGCAGCTGAGCTCTCTGCAGCTCAGTGCATAAAAACTATTCAGTGTTTCTTCGCAGCAGTTTCTTCTTCACTGTTTACTGAAGAGGTTTGGTGTACAAGAAATGTCGTATTTTGGCTCCCTCTGATGGTAGACTGAGGAATGACACATGAACAACATGATCACAGGGTCGGGTCAGGTTACCAGTTGTAGTGTTGACGTGTTGTCTCACTTCCTGTGTCACAGGTGGCGTTATCGGAGGGTTAACCAGCCGTCGGAGAGCTGTGTGAGGACCGACCTGTAACGTGGACAAAGAGACAGAAGAAATAAAATAAACCAGTTGCCTAGTGAACCGTGGAAACACAATAAGGGACACAAAAGCTCTGTGAATGCATTACTCTGCAATGTTGGGTTTCTCCAACCAAAGATATACAAGTGCCTGTATCTGTCCTGTAAATATTTGTAGGAACTCTGAGATTCTGTGCAAAACCTCTCTCTCTCTCTTTATGATATTATTTCATGATTATTTTGCCTGAGTCCCCGTGTGCCATGTCAGAACATGCAGTACCAAAACCAAGCAGAAGGCCACATCGTCCATCGTCCGGTCTCATTAACAGACAGACCACAGAGACACTGAGAGACATTCATCATCACAGAGTCAGACTGATGAGATCTGAACCGGCTGTAATCAGATTACTTTCATCTCCCAACTAAATAACTAAGTCAGCCTGAATACACAGCTGGAGATATTAATAATATTCAGTCTACAGCTTCAACAGTAAACAATGAATTGAGCACTTTTCTCTGCAGTGACTTTGGACGTTACATGAAGTACTAATTAGTTTATTTAATTAATCATATCTGGTTGTGTCTGTAAAGTGTTCAGATGATTTCACTGTGCTCATTAATATGTAAAGAGAAAACGGCGTCGACACTAAAGTTAATGACCTCCATCGTCCATGAGCTGCAGTTTGTTTGTCTGTCCGATAAAATCAGTTTTCTGCCTTTTGCTTTCCCTCTGAGCCTCTCGTCAGCGCCTCTCGTCTCTGCTGCAGCTCTTCGTCTTTTGTTGCTCCGGGATGAAGCAGAACATTTTCTTGCCTTACCTTCGGTGGACTCGCTCGCTTGGAAACAGACGTGGAGATGGTTTCCTTCTTCTTCCACAACCATCCTTCCCGTTTCTCCCAGCCTGAGGAGGCGGTGCTCTGATCTGTCCTGTTCACGTCACCAGGCTCTTCACTTGAGACGCTTTTATTTGAAACGAATCATCATCAGCTGCACGTCTGGAAGTGTTTGCATCGTTCGTGCACCTTTAGACTTCTTGCACATTTTGTCTGAGGATTTTCTTTTTTGTCCGACCTCAACAGAACTTTATAAAGTTAGTTTCAGTCGGACGACTTCTGAAGATAAATATAATTATATATTATTATATAATTATATTTATATATTTATGATTAAATCATTTAATTTTCTATTGTTTTGTAGTTCAACAAAATGTGCAGAAGCTCACTCAGTGTGAACGTGTGAGAGTGAAATGTTTGGATAATAAACGGCGGCTTCAGACTTTTAACATGTTCACATGAATTATTGTGAAGCTCAAACTGAAGCTTCACGGATGAAATTCTTGCTCTTCCAGTGATAATTCATATTCTCGGCTGACTGACGAACATTTGTTCTAAATGTTCTGCAAAGATTTACAGTAAAGACAAACAGAGTTTACCGGAGAGACTGTCGGTCACTGTTTAACATTAACTTACAACTTTGTCTCAGAATTCAAACTTTAAACTCAGAATTTACTTGAATGAACTTTTTCTGACTTTTCTTGGAAGTTGAAATTCTGAATCAGAATTTTCAGGGAAAAAATTGATCTCTGACTTTAAAGTCGGATCTGAAGAGAAGAAGAAAAAAGGTGAATCCTCTGAAATCTGTCTTTTCTGTCCTCGTCCTCGTCTGTTGAGTCGTTCAGGTGTTAAATTCTTCACGATGTAAAACTTCTTCAAGTCTGAGCTTCTTAAATTAAAACTAGAGAATTAAAAACAGTCTGAATCTGCCTTTAATATCAAGACTTTTCAATATAACTGACACATTTCACTGACCTCTGTTATGATTCTGTTCCATAATTAATTGATGTACCTGTTGAATGTACTTTTTTATATAAGCAGCAGAAATAATCTAAGATGCAACAATTCCTCCTGATTTTAAACTATGATGTAGTTTTAGACTTTTTCAGTTTTAAAGGCTTTACTTGAATTGTGTTTCTGTTCGAGTGCTGTTCACACATTATTATTATTATTATTATTATTCTGAGGTTTATCCTTTATTATTGTATCAAACACTTTGTACATTTGTTTGATTTCTGTGAGTTTGTTGGTGAACGAGTGTCTCTGACGCAAGGACAAGTCTTCCTGATGTGTCTCATATCTGAACATCTTCATCTTCATCTCTCTCCTGTGCTTCTTCTGGAGGATCTGGCAGCTCTTATTGGACAGTTGGAAGTGTTTTTGCAGGTGTGTGTGTGAGTGAAGCTGCCATAGTGATGCCAAACCATCCTGATTCATGTCAGCGAGCTGTATTTACCTGCTTGTGTCCCTCGTTCTGGTCACCTTTGCTTTGATTTCACTCTTTTATTACAGAATGCCTTAACATGTCCAGTTGAAGTTTTCTGTGATCCATATCTCATGTTGTAAAACAGAAACAACACAGTGAACACGAGTGACGATGCTTGTTCAGTGCACATTTAGAGAAACAGACTTTAAAGGATGCTCGCTGTTTAAGTCTCCAGCTCCTCCACTATATCTCTGATGATGGGAGTCAAACAGGAGCCGCTACTTCTTGTTTGCATCGTGTCTACATGAAGCAAGCACACATCTCCACTGTAAGGCTGCCACGTCACCTCCATCCTCTCCGTCATGTTAGTAGCGCTTACAGGCGAGTATAAAGCCAACTGTGTGCCTTCTGCACTATCGAGCTGCATCCTCCTCCTCCCTGTACATACAGTAGATAGGACCGTAGGTTTAATGTGGCTACAACGTCATCCTCCAGTGGAACTGCTGTAAATGAACTCAAGTTTAAATAAACTGTCTCTAAAGTTCAACTCCACTGTGTCCCGGGCCTCCTTCTCTCTTAGCCAAAAATTAAATAATCCACGTCATCTCCTCCTGATGATGAAGTCAGGTGAAGTCTCGTCGTCCACCAAACATTTCTGAGGCTTCACAGTAAAACAGAGTTGCAGCATTCTGCTATTAATGAGTGACACCACAGGACAGACTTCCTGTTTTCTGCAGTTAGCTGGGACAAACATGAGGATAAGCTGAACTGTTGGTTCTGGCTCAGTTCACTGTGAGTTCTGATCACAGATTCATCTCTGGGAGTTTGACCTTTGTACAGTGTGATGACGGTACGATCAGCCGCTGGGTCTGTTCCTCTCACATTAAACTATGAGCAGGACAGAGTCACCAGTCATCCTCCATCACTGCAGACCTTCATGAGCAAAGTTCAATCTCCCTCCAGATCCAGAACCACCAGGCAGACCGTCTGCCCCGGGACTGGACCTGAACACAGGGTGAAGGTTTGGGTTGAGGCAACACCCAGGAAGAGCTCCAGGCTTTGAAGCTAACTTTCCAACTTTGTCATCACATCGTCAGGTGACGCCCGGCGGCCCAGAGAGACTTTTCTCATAAGCTTACATTGCGAGATGTCCAATAACATTGAGACAGTCTGGAGGAGCCGCACGACTCAGTCATGTTATGCCTATTGAAGCTAGCCGGGCGCTAAACAGGAAGTTAGCCGGGCGCTGTGTCCAGGTTTAATGTGACGTCATTGGGTCTTTTCTGTAGGTGTGCTGCAGGTGAACGTAGTCACAGGCTGCTTCAGGGCTACTTGCGAGCCGTTTAGCCCCGCCCACAGCGCCTGATGAGCAGGTTTACCTCCTCAAACATGACTCACAGAAATAATGAGCCTGTCAGCAGCTGACGTCACCAGAGGAGCTACAGGAAGTTTTTATCCGTCACCTGTTGGTTTGTAACGCTGCAGCTGATTGGTCGTCTTCAGGCTCAGACGTGTCAGCAGACACACAGGTGAACAGACTGGTTTCATCACTGCTGCTGTGATAAACAGATGCAGTGATGTGGTGTTGTATCACAGCTGACTCACCTCAGTAACCAGCCTCTCACTCTGCAGGGCTGCAGGCAGAAACAGCACCGAGCCGCGACACCTGAGGCCTGAGGTCCACACGACCCGACTCTGCTCTTTACCTGGAACAAGAACATTGGTATTTATTGAACGTGTATACTTATAAACATTGTGACTTAATAATATGATCCAAACATGATATTAAACATGGTTCACATGGCGACAGGTGCTTTCATTGAGACAAATCCACACAGAGTCTGTGGGCGAAGTTCTGGTTTCAGGTTAGTTTTAAGGCCATCAGCAGCAGCAGGTCGAGGTGACGGCTGATTGGTGATGATGTCACAGACAGACAGGTCTGTGGACACAAACGCTGAGTAATGAGCTGAAGCAGAGTCTGTGTTGTGACCAGCAGAGGGCAGCAGACAGACAGATTGGATGTTTGGAGGACAGAAACTTTGGGTCCCGAAAGAGATTCTATGTAATGTCCAGTCAGACGGGTTCTGTTCACCATGAGTGCAGCACAGAGGCTGCTGGTTGACCCATCAGAAGGACTTGGCCGGTCTCGTCTCGTCTCTGAGGGACCTTCACAAAGAAACTAAGCACCAAACTTTTCGCACTCTGTCCTTCAACGAAGACAAAGACACTAAAAAGTATTTTTGAGCTCAAACAAAAGTTCAATATTACTGACGCTCTTTCTTTCTGCGAATGAGGAGGCGAATGTTTCTCTGCCCACTGATCCACACACTGTCTCGTTTGCACTAATTGGACAATTTTTAATACCCATATTTTTATTATTTATTGTTTGTAAATAAAAATACCAAACTGTTTATACTTACACATTACATATTGTAGATACTATGTATGTACGAGTTAAATTCTATCTCTTATTATATTGTTTATTTTTTACTTTTTATTATTGTTTAAGTGTGACACCGTCCTTTGGCTGCTGTGACTGAGAAATTTCCCCATTTGCGGGACAAATATAGGAATTCTGATTCTGATTCTGGTTCTGTTCATCTGATGTCTCCAGAGCTTTCCAGTCTGAACTCCAATCAGAGCGGCACATGAGGTGTGTGTGTGTGTGTGTGTGTGCGTGTGTGCGTGTGTGTGTGTGTGTGTGTGCGTGTGTGTGTGTGTGTGTGTGTGTGCGTGTGTGCGTGTGTGTGTGTGTGTGTGCGTGCGTGTGTGTGTGTGTGTGTGTGCGTGTGCGTGTGTGTGTGTGTGTGCGTGCGTGCGTGAGATTATGAAGCAGCATATCTGAAAAGGTCAGTCGTTCCCTGGACTCCCTCATTTAAAGTGGATCCTGACCCTCAGTGTTGGTTCAGAGACAGTCATCAGACAGCTGGACTCTGCAGAACCACAGAACCACAGACCCACAGACCGGCCGCTTCAGTTCTTCAGTCCAGTTCTGTTTGTGTAATGATCAGGACGCAGCAGCAGTTAGCAGCTGTTAGCAGCAGCTGTTAGCAGCAGTTAGCAGCAGCAGCTGTTAGCAGCAGTTAGCAGCAGCAGCTGTTAGCAGCAGTTAGCAGCAGCAGCTGTTAGCAGCAGCAGCAGTTAGTAGCTGTTAGCAGCAGCAGCAGTTAGTAGCTGTTAGCAGCAACAGCAGTTAGCAGCTGTTAGCAGCAGTAAGCAGCAGCAGCTGTTAGCAGCTGTTAGCAGCAGCAGCAGTTAGCAGCTGTTAGTAGCAGCAGTTAGCAGCTGTTAGCAGCAGTTAGCAGCAGCAGCAGTTAGCAGCAGCTGTTAGCAGCAGCAGCAGTTAGCAGCTGTTAGTAGCAGCAGTTAGCAGCTGCTAGCAGCAGCAGCAGTTAGCAGCAGCTGTTAGCAGCAGTTAGCAGCAGCAGCTGTTAGCAGTAGCAGCAGTAAGCAGCTGTTAGCAGCTGTTAGCAGCAGCAGCTGTTAGCAGCTGTTAGCAGTAGCAGCAGTTAGTAGCTGTTAGCAGCAGCAGCAGTTAGCAGCTGTTAGCAGTAGCAGCAGTTAGCAGCTGTTAGCAGTAGTTAGCAGCAGCAGCAGTTAGCAGCTGTTAGCAGTAGTTAGCAGCAGCAGCAGTTAGCAGCTGTTAGCAGTAGCAGCAGTTAGCAGCTGTTAGCAGCAGCAGCAGTTAGCAGCAGTTAGCAGAGTGAACAGGCTGATGAATCTGGACTGAATATTTCGCCACCATCATTACAGGAAGAGAAACGTACACACACAACATTGATTTGAAAAATGAAATTTTGATGTTTTGTTTTAATTAAACACGTTTGTAAAACGTGAATAATCCAGTGCAGATGTTTTTTGGATCTTCAGTCTAATTATTCTTCCTCACGCTCTCTTCACCTCCCTACACTCGTATTTTCAGTGTTTTACTTTTTACATTTTTCTAAAGATATGGTGATAATATGGTTATTGAAACCACACAATAATCTACAGGTCATCATTTAGAGTACACAGATTATGATAGATTATATGTTAAGTAATAATTCTAACATATTGAACCTTTAATCTGAAAAAGCTGCAGACTGATGTTTTTAAGATCTGCAGCAGCTGACAGTTCATCCTGATGAAGACCATCACTCCTCTCTGCTCTTCACTACTGAACTTCTATAAGATTATTCTTCTGCCAAATCCATAAAAATGTTGTTTACTGTGACATCTTCGTCACACACTGTGTGTGTGTTTTGTTAATCCAATAAAGCTTCAGTAAACAGTCGTCTCTGGATTCTCATTAATTAGAAACATCGTCAGTAAACTGTGAAGAGTTCAGACTATTGTTGAAAACATTAACATCGTGCTGTGAATATAAATGAAACACTAAATGCAACCTGTGTGGTCGCTTCAGTAAAATGAACAAACACAACGAGACACCTCATTATTTGAGACGGAGGTTGGTTCAGTGAGGTGATGACATGTCATCAATATCCAGAATGAAGCTGTTCTGTGCATCATTACCCTCAGACACAAACATCCAGTCCACTTCAGACTCAACTCATCTGCCTCAATGTCTATCTAATAATAATACTAACTTTATTTATAAAGCACTTTACATACATGCAACATATCGACAAAGAGTCTCAATAAAAGCAGGAAACTGTGCTTGTAATCAAATATAGATATAAAGAGAAGGCGATGTAACACAGGAAGATAAAATAAGTAAAACCTGGATAATAAAACAAAATTAAAATCATCTGAATCAGGTGTTGAAGCAGTTTTACATAAATGTGTTTTTAGAAGTGACTCAGCACCACTGACCTCTTTAGGCAGGTCGTCTCCTTTCGTTCTGAGACACGACTGTGGAACCGATCAGAGTTTTGTCTGACGAGCTCTTGCAGAGCGTTTGGTCACATGGAGAGAGCAGCTCTGCAAGAGAAGGAGGTGCCGCACCAGACAGGGCGTAAAGTAACGAATCCATTCTAATAGACACAGTAACCAGTGTTAAGATGCTAAGATAGGAGCGATGTGGTCACGTTTTGTTGAACCTGTTAAAAGTTGAGCTGCAGCATTTTACAAGTCGAAGGGAGTAAAGGGATTTCTGAGAAATGAAAAAAGGATGAAGATAAAATAAATGTATGAACAACCTCCTCCAGATCAGCCACTGACAGAGATGACTTGATTTCTGAAACATTAAGTAGCTGATACAACTCGATTGAACAACCTCATCACGTGTACGAGTTAAATAAAACAGAGACTTCCAGCCGTCCTGAGAAGAGGATGACTGAGTCCAGCTGTTAGTTAAGCTCAGAGTTTGGAGGAGGTTTGGTCGTTTGGTTTGATGGGGAGATAAAGTTTTGTGTCATCGGCGTAGAAAGTGACTGTTGTGTTTGCGTCGCCGGTGTGTGATGTCACCGGGGGGAGCATGTAGATGGAGAACAGGATGGGGCCTTCACTGTAGTGGCCCGTAAGTGGGGATGACACAGAGTCGCCTCTGCTGACTGAGAAGTGTCTATCTGTTAACCAGGAGGTGAACCACAGGACTGATCGCCTGGAGACGCCTGGAGACGACTTTCAGGTGGTTTAAGACGGCTTCAGAGGACCAGGACTGACCAGCACCCTGAATCAGTGTGTATTTTAATGTGTATTCATATCGAAGTCTTTAGACCCCGAGCACTTTAATTTCCTCAGAGAGAGAGAGAGAGAGAGTCTGAGCTCTGCAGGACTGAACTGTCAATGAGTCACCTCAGAGAGGACGCTGCTCTTAGAGGAGCTCATTCACACCTCCTCAGTCTCACTCTGGAGGCCAAACAGAGAAGAGCCCCAGAGGATTCAGGGTGGGACAGCTCAGACCAGCTGTCCCACCCTGAACGTCCTTCCCTAACCCACCAGAGTCCTGCAGAAACCAAACTAACAAGCAGCTGTGAAAACTAAACCACTGTTCTGTGTATCTGTCCTTTAAAGCTGCTAATGTAAGTGTGTTCACACGATGCACTTCCTCAGTTTCAGAAGAAATGATGACAAACAATGCGCCTCTTAAATCTCAGACTGAGGTTGTGTCTGTCTGAACAGCCTGTGTTGAAACTGTTTCATGAAACGAGACTTTTTCGCTGATCAACAAACAAAACTGATCAAAGGGCCACAATGAGGCTGTTTAAAGGCCTGACACACACTTTCATTACATATGCCAGGTGACACACCACTCCATCCCATTAACTACAGGTCCACAGTCCAGTGACCATCGTCGCCATGGTAACAAAATAAAGGTAGAGTAAAAGCTGTTTGGTCAGGGTCGGAGAAGATGACGTCAGAGCTCATTAGAAACATCAAGAGTCGTTAAGATCAACATCAGATCTGAGTTTTAACAGCAGCAGCTGTAAAGACGACTTTCTGCCTGAACAGTGTGTGTGTGTGTGTGTGTGTGTGTGTGTGTGTGTGTTACCTGTTGACTCATGTCTCTTCTTTCTTCCAGATAATTGCCTCTGAGTGGCTCGGCTACTTTAAATACCCCGGAGTCCAACACTGATCCATTATTCACCAACAGACAGGGTTTACTATCTACAGTGTACACACACACACACACGCAGACACACACACACACACACACACACACACAAAGACACACACACACACAGAGACGCAGACACACACACACAGACACACACACACACACACACACACAGACACACACACGCAGACACACACACACACACACACACACAGAGACGCAGACACACACAGACGCAGACACACACACACACAGACACACACACAGACGCAGACACACGCAGACACACACACAGACGCAGACACACACACACACACAGAGACGCAGACACACGCACACACAGACGCAGACACACGCAGACACACACACAGACGCAGACACACACACACACACACAGAGACGCAGACACACACACACACACAGACGCAGACACACACACACACACACACACACAGAGACGCAGACACACACACACACACACACAGACGCAGACACACGCAGACACACACACACAGACGCAGACACACACACACAGACACACACACACACACACACACACACGCAGACACACACACACACACGCAGACACACACACACACACACACACTTGCTCAGACTGAACCTTCAGTGCAGTTGGAGGACTTGTCTCTCTGACCTCATCAACACACCACCGAAGAAGAAAAACTTTGTCCTCAGTCCCGTCAGCTGATCTGATCACACTGACGGAGGAGCAGATGTCTCCGTGTTGACAGGACGCCTCCAGACAGGAAGTCCTCAGCAGGTTTCCTGCGGGGACGCCTGTCTGCTGCAGGAGGACATCGCTGAGGCCACCTGCTCACAAAGCACCACAGAGACGAGCTTTCTGGAGGAAAAAAGCTTTTTCATGCACCGATTCTCTTCGTCCTTCCTGGGTTGAGACGCAGGATGTGTCCTGTCAGCTGACGGACGGGAAACAAACACTGACTGTTACAAGAGTCAGTCAAAAGTTTCTGCTCATGGACAAAGTTCGTTTTACTCAACAAGAAATCTGGAAATAAGTCGGCTGATACGTGAAAAATGTTTGACATGAGTGAGAAAAATGCTGCTTTTAGAATAAATCTTGATTATATATTTTTTCATTTTTAATTGCAGTAGATTGTAAAGATGACGACCAAGGAAAGATTTAAGTGTAAAGACTTAACACCAATAACAACAACTTCAATACTGCCAGCAGAATATTATATTTTACACACATCCAAAGTATTTTCTGTACATGAAACACGACTATAATGGAAACAGTGACTGACTGTTGGAGCTTCTCTAAGAGAAAAGGGTTTGACTTCACTCTAATTAAAGCTGTTTCCCTCGTTAATTGATCAATTAAAAGATTTCTTGACTTTGTCAGTTTAAGAATATAAACCATGGAGTCAAAGACAGAAACTAGAGAATAACTTTTAAAGCAAGATCATTAATTTCAGATTTCTAGATCTAACAGTTGAAATCTCAGCAGGTGTGTTGGTGAAGAAAATACTTTGATTATGAAAAGATGAAGAAAACAGATGAAAGTGTCCGACTCCTTCATCTTGTGTCTAAAGATCTGATGAAACGAATAAAGCACCTGTTGTCTCTGTGGCAGCCTTTCATGTGGATGTGTTTCCAGCAGCTGACACCAGAGGGCGCTGCCTCCTGTCAGTGTCGACCAATCAGTCTTTAAACTGCACTTCAAAACAAAACTGAACTCAACCTGTGATTGGTCGATGTTCGACTTTAACTTTAATGTTGTCACAAAACTGGAATTTATCTCAACGCTGATTTAATAAAAACATGGAGGCAAACTGATGCAGCGCTGAAGACATGACATTTACATTGTTATATAAGTACACTGTAAAACTGAAATCCATAAAATCACTCAAATTAAAGGTCAATTCATTGTTTTATGTGTGTAAATAATGAAACAATTAAATATTTAAAAGCCAAAAGAATAAAATAAACAAGATCTCAAGAAAATTTAAGCTAAAAACTGTCATTTAATTACAGTAAATTACTGTTTCACAGTACTTTCAGCGCTGGTGTATGACCTCGTGTTTAACATGATAATAACATTAAAGAAATACACTTTTTTCATAACTGAGCTTTTTCTTCTCTACATTAGACTTTAAAAACAGTGTTTGTCTCAAAATAATAATATTTTTGACTGCCATTCATAACCAGCTCTCCATCGTGAAGAGATCACTGAGCTCAGTCTAAATAAACTTTATTACCTCAGTGCTGCAACAGTTTCCTCTTGTGCTGACGTTGGAGGATCCGCACATGAAGGTCTGACCTGAGGAGCAGCTTTAACACGACTTCATTGTGTCTCAGTTAATTAAAAGAGTCTCTGTGACGATCTGTGTAAAACCAGTGTGAACGTGCACCACGCTGCAGACTCACACCTGCTACCAAACTGCAGCAGATGGAGAGTCATTAGAAAATGTTTGGTGACATCGGCCGACAGGAAGTACAGACTGACCAGTTTACAGATGTCATCGTCTTCCTTCAGACGAGTGGAAAGAAAATGTCTGAGATCCACTTTAAGGGTTTTATTTGCGCTCAGAGTGATCAGAAGTATATTTAGTGAGATATTATATTTTCAAAATATCAGAAAACCTGGAAGACAAAACATGAATTGGCAACGAGGGGACAGGCAGGGGCGGCGGCGGCCATTTTGGGGCCCGAGGGGAGATTTTGCCTTGAGTGAACCCCCCCCCCCCCCCATACACACACACACACACACACACACACACACACACACACACAGGCAGCAGTGTGGAGCCTGCAGGATCCTCCTCCCACTGACAGATGGATGGGGTTAATATCATAATTAAGCGCCTCGGCCGACGGTTCCTGTTTACCGCTCGGTTGCTAGGCAGTGACATCAGCTGATCCCTCCCTCCCTCCTCTCTAATCCCTTCCCTCTGCCTCACACACACTCTCTCTCTCTCTCTCGGAGGCAGCAGACACAGTGTGGGGGTATCGGGCGAGGAGAGCGAGCCGAGGGGAGGTAGTAGAGTGTGTGAGGCTGTCAGACGGCGTGCTCTGGTCTGAGGACGCCACAGGAAGACGCAGCAGCCTCCACCTCTCCATGTAGACATCACCTGGACCGGTGCACCACCCAGCAGAAGAGGAGGAGGAGGAGGACGAGGGGGAGGGTCTGTTGATGTTTTTTCTGTTCTCACTTGTTGTGGTTTGGGGAGTCGACCGCATGCATGACACAACGCAAAGGCGAGAAACCCACCATCAGCATCCAGGAGCACATGGCCATTGACGTGTGCCCCGGCCCCATCCAGCCCATCAAGCAGATCTCAGACTACTTCCCCCGCTACCCGCGGGGCCTCCCCCCTGCTGCGCCCCACCAGGTGGGCCACGCCGCCGGGCCCCCGTCCTCTGCCCTCTCCGCCTCCTCAGCCACCGCCGCCGCAACCGAAAGTGACCGCACCAATGAGGATAAACCGGAGCGGGCTTGTGCCGGAGCCTCCGCCTCCTCCAGGAGGGACGAGGAGCCCGACGTGGAGGGATACGACTCGGACGACTCCAGTGAGTGATGACTGTGTTTACGCCGCTGTTATCAACATGTGTGTGTGTGTGTGTGTGTGTGTGTGTGTGTGTGTGTGTGTGTGTGTCTCCGTCTCTCTTCTGACTCCATTTTTTTGCCACCGGTTGCCAGGCATCCCTCCAGCCGTGTGGCTTTGTGGCTTCACCTTTTCTTCTCTCGGCTCGCTCGTCTTTCTCCAGCCGCTGCTGAATGTGTGTGCATGCATGTAGTGTGTGTGTGTGTGTGTGTGTGTGTGTGTGTGTGTGTATGCGTGTGTGCGCGCTGCAGCGAACTCTTTCCTCTCAGTCGACAGACAGCCAACTGTTGCTGCTGCAAAGACTACAGCTCCCTCCTCCTCTCCTCGCTGAAGGATGATATGTGTGATTTTATTGGAACAAATGTTGCATGTGTCTGTCAACGTGCATGTGTGTGTGTGTGTGTGAGTGCGTTCTGGTGTGTACAGGGAGCGGGTCTATACTGTCGATCAGTCTCAGCGGGCTGAATGATTCATGGCTTCAAATTAGTCGCAGTTTTGCGCTCAGCGGAGTCTGACTGCATCTGGAAGCTCCTCCACACTCTGTACTGTAGTGGTGAGACAGGCAGGCTGCTATTGTGTGTGTGTGTGTGTGTGTGTGTGTGTGTGTGTGTGTGTGTGTGTTATCTGCCTCCATCACAGAAGGGAGGCTCCTTCGCTGAATGTCATTCCTTTGAATCCATCAGGTTTGAGTGGACAAGTAATAACGAAAATTAAAGGAACAGTTCACCCATAAATAAGAATAACTCAGCCATAATCTCCTCCTGATGATATAAAGTCAGGCTCAGCCATCGTCTCCTCCTGATGATATAAAGTCAGGCTCAGTCATCATCTCCTGATGATATAAAGTCAGGCTCAGTCATCATCTCCTGATGATATAAAGTCAGGCTCAGTCATCGTCTCCTCCTGATGATATAAAGTCAGGCTCAGTCATCATCTCCTGATGATATAAAGTCAGGCTCAGTCATCATCTCCTGATGATATAAAGTCAGGCTCAGCCATCGTCTCCTCCTGATGATATAAAGTCAGGCTCAGTCATCTCCTCCTGATGATATAAAGTCAGGCTCAGTCATCATCTCCTGATGATATAAAGTCAGGCTCAGTCATCATCTCCTGATGATATAAAGTCAGGCTCAGCCATCGTCTCCTCCTGATGATATAGTCAGGCTCAGTCATCGTCTCCTCCTGATGATATAAAGTCAGGCTCAGTCATCGTCTCCTCCTGATGATATAAAGTCAGGCTCAGCCATCGTCTCCTCCTGATGATATAAAGTCAGGCTCAGCCATCGTCTCCTCCTGATGATATAAAGTCAGGCTCAGCCATCGTCTCCTCCTGATGATATAAAGTCAGGCTCAGTCATCATCTCCTGATGATATAAAGTCAGGCTCAGCCATCGTCTCCTCCTGATGATATAAAGTCAGGCTCAGTCATCATCTCCTCCTGATGATATAAAGTCAGGCTCAGCCATCGTCTCCTCCTGATGATATAAAGTCAGGCTCAGTTTTTATTTGATATAACAGAGTTGTAATTTAAATCTCCTGACTGATTGATCTTCATGATCAATGTAAGAAAATGTAGCACGAGTCCAACGATGGAAACTAGTGAATAACTTTAAACTAGATATTTAACCTCAGAGATTATAAATGATGGCGGGTACAGAACATTGTTTAGTGTCGACAACGACTCAACAGGCTGATTGTTGCTCTAATGAAACGCAGCAGAGATGGAAGAAGAGCGACCGGCTCCACACACACACACACACACACACACACACACACACACACACACTGAAGAAGAGCTGAGTGAAGGTGGAGCTGCAGGTGAAGCTGCTGCTACCTGCTGCAGTCTCACAGACCTCAGCTCTGTCTCATGATCAGTCTCAACATACAGTCGCCTCTGAACTCACGGTGACTGACAGTAACAGACTGACAGTGTGTTTGTGTCTCTGGAGACTCATGATGAAGGTTAATGTGTGACAGCAGAGCAGCTTCTCTAACAGTTAATCCATGCAGAGGAGGAGGAGGAGGAGGAGGAGGAGGAGGAGGAGGAGGAGGAGTTAGTCCAGCTCTAATCCAGGACTGGACAGGAGGCGGGGGGAGGGGAGGCAGCAGGCCGGCCTGGCAGATGTTGCTTCATGACCTCAGTCAGGTTTCACTCAGAAGGAAGAAGAGACGGCAGAGAGCAGTCGTCCTTCACTGACTGACTGACTGACTGACTGACTGACTGACAGTTTGCTCTTCTGTTTTCAGCCTTCACAACATGCTGATGATGAAAAGTGTCTTTGTCCAAACGTGTTTTTAACTGTAAACTGACAGAACTGTAACTCTGTGCCACACATCCAGAACAAACCCGTCTTCACAGACGTTCAGCTTCATGTTCATGCGTCCGTGAGCAGATAAGAAATCCATCTTGGTTTCTGCTGCGTTACGACACAGACTCACCAAACAGACATCTCTGAACCAGCAGCAGCAAAGATCGACAGTTGCGTCGCCTCACGGCCCAAAGCTGCACCTGAACGCACCACAAAGACGACAACCGACTCCAACTAGCTCGTAGTTCTGGATGACTCTTCTGGTCAGCAGAGGTCAGAAACTCAGCAACCAACATCACATTTCTGTGAACTGCTGATTGATCGATGATCACTGATGTTTCACCAAACCTCCAGTTCACATTTCCAAAATAACAAGACAACCTGAGCATCACGTCTGCTGCTGCGACCGCTCAGCTGTGCAGAGTTTGACCTCCTCTGTCTCAACACGTCATGAGTTGTAACTCCAGCAGAGGAGAGACCTGAAAGTGTTCATCGTCCCCACAAAGACGCAGAGTTCTCAGAGAGAAACTGGGATGCAATCAGGAGGATAACGGCCGGCTGTTGACCTCACTGTCGAGTGTTCAGAACAGAAACACACACTTTGTCCTCCAGACGTGGACAGAAGAGTGAAACACACCGAGCTCTGACAGGTGAACAACTCTACAACATGTAGAGTCAGTCAGGACTGAGCAGAGTGTAGATGTGTTGTCAGGATGCTTCAGGTATCTGGGTGTTGTGTGTGTTGTGTTACTCTCACAGTTGTGTGTGTTGGTGCAGAGGGACTCACTACATGTTGTTGGCTGTCAGTGGAGGATCAGTGTCTCTGCAGCTCCTCTTCATCCTCCCTCACATCAGACAATTAGACACCAACATCAGCCGGAGCGTCATCTTAATGACTTTACAATCACCTGAAGAGTCGTCAGTGATGAAGGATAATTACAACATCAACTAAAGAAAGAAAGAAAGGCCACATGAGGAAGTTACTATGGCAGCAATTAACTGTAAACAAATATTGGACAGGTTGTCTAAAGTCTGACTCATCTGCATGCAGCCTCACCTCACTGTTGATGAGTCTGATGAAGGCAGAGACACAATTAAATATTAAATTAATGAATAACAAGTGGCTGTTTGGTTCTGATGCAACGTCCCCGACAGTCCCAGGCTGCCGCTGCCGCTGCCGCTGCCGCTGCCGTCGGGGGAGTCTGAGAGAGAAACAGGAGGCGGATAAACAAAATAGTCCTGCAGCAGCCCGACGCTGCTGGAAGAACTGAACCAGACATTAAAGCCTGCTGCACACGGCAGGTGACACACCGAGCATCAGGTTTATATGATCAGACACAGGACATGAGCTCACACCGGGACACAGCTGCTGGAAAAAAGTCAAACATCAGCAGTAATCTTCAGGTTCTGGTGTCACAGACATACTGCAAAAAGTGTCAGGCGGTGAGAAACTCTTCATCAGTATCCAAATCCAAGCACTTGTTCTGATCCTTCGGGTGGGAACACTTCTTGTTGTTGTGTTTATAACGCACCTATAACTGCGGTTACACGTGATTCTTTCATTATCGCGGGAACTCCTCGGTCTCGCAACTCCAGCTGTCTGGCAGTGCTGCACTCAAAACGGAGGCGGCGGGGGTCGCCGGGCAACAGAGCAAAACCGTACCGGACCTCTTTGTAATGTTACGTTCATGAAGTACAGTCCATTTCCCCTCCAGCTCCAGTCAGCAGTCAACATTACAGAACAGAAACACTGATGGAGGTCACCTCCGGATCACTGCTGCAGTCAGGCTGATCAACAGGAGTGAAGATAAATCCACTTTTTAATCCCACAAGTTCAAAAGTAATCTCTGAGCTCTGCTCCCGTCGGTGAGCGGCTCTGGATCAGAGCAGAATCTGATGTGGGTCCAGGAGAAGAGAGTCGGTGCAGAGCCGGACCTTCAGGAGGAATCAACAGCCAAACGTCTCTTGGGTTAGGCCGAGTCTGTGAGATCCAGCAGAGACACACCATGTTTCTCTGTTTCAATGTTTTTCAAGGAAAATCTGACTTTTGGTAGAATAAACCTTCCAGCGTCTCACACTGAACAGAATCAGTCAAATATTCTGGTGGATGTTAATCTTCTGACACCCGTAGAACAAACACACAAACGACAGAAATCAATGAATAGATTTGAAACGTAACGATGACTGAGTCGCTGAATTAGCAGCAAACATCACAGATTGATGTTTTGTTGTCTTAGAAACAAAGTGCAGCTGAGCGACTCTCTGAGGAGCCGCCGAGTCTTTGTTCTGATAAAAGCTCTCAATAAAACTCATCATATCAGCGTGATGGAGCAGCTTCTACTGGACCGCAGCACTCAGCAGAATAATAATGATGACATTTACTCTGCAGCCACGGCCCGCCTCATCAGCTCAGCCCGTTTCTACTTCATTTCATCTTGGTGAAGTTTTCACAGACTTTCTGTGGCTGATCTGATGATCGTTCCTCCTCCAGCTGTGCGCAGAATGAAGAAGCTGCTTCAGTTTGAAAACCAGACTTTGGCCCTGTTGCTGCACCAAGTGAAGACAGAGGAACCGTCTCCTTCCTGTTGTTTGTGATTTAAAAGAGCCGGCGCTGGCCCAGATCGGCTCTTCACGGTCCTGTGGGACTTGATCCAGTATCTGCATGCCTCCTCTGGGGGGTGGGCTGGGCGGAGCCGAGTTCTCCCTGATGAACCAAATCACACCGGGACGTCTCCATCCGTGCTCACAACCTGCTGCTTAATCTGCATAACAGCAGCGTTTTCTGATTCATTGTGACTCAGTGTTGATTTAATTGAAACAGAAAAGTGCATCACCCAGCGAGTGTCCGGCCCCCTGCAGAGGGAGGTAATCACACCGATTGGACATCCGGATCTCTGCCACATCAATTACTGCTGGTCTGTAGAGGGTGGAGGAGGTGGAGGAGGCGGAGAAGTGACCCACATGACGGAGCAGGGCCCGGTGTTTTACAGAGATAAGCCTGGGAGCCATGTGTTGACAGCAGAGGTGCAGGGTGGTAATGTATGCACACACAGGTCTCCCCTGAGATGTTTCTGCTGCTGCCTCCTCAGACGGAGAGAGGCCGTCTGAAACACAGGACGCTCCCACACACGGAGGAATCGATGTATTTAGCTGTAACTGAGGACAAAGAGATAAAGACAGAAGTGACCTGTTTTTACTGAACGCTTGTGGTTCTGGCGGAGACGGACAGCAGAGGTCGGACACGCTCATTGTTACAGACGTGGTCCAGTTTTTGGTTTAATATCAGCAGAATTCATCAGAAATGAGACGCCTGACGTCACAACATGTTGTCTGTCCGACTGGATCAGCAGAAGAGAAGACAGGCCACCAGTTTAAACTGATCAGCAGTGACACATGACAGACGTATCAGAGATCGACTGCTGCTTAACAAAATACAACCCGGTTCATTTCAAGTTGAATTATCTTCATCAGCAACAATCAGCAGAATAAACGTCCTTTTCTACAAACCACAGATACGTTCAAACTTCTTTCAGTTAACTTTCAGCTCTCTGTCGTCACAGCTCCGTGTTAATGCTCTGTTAGAAAACATCAGCTTCTATTTTAAAAAGCTGGTTCTGTCTCCACAAACACGGCTGGAAAATGTCCCCAGGTCTCATTGAGACACCTGGTTCTGTCCTGATGTCTTGGTTTCCTGCTTACAGACGCTGAAACATCTGGAACAGCTGCGTCCCAGCTGGCAGCTGTGTCGGTCGCCCAGATTCAGACGACACCTACAGATGTCAGCGTCTCTGGTTTACAGAGAGATAAAACACTTTATTCTTTATTGTGTCCACATCAGCGTGTTTCATGTGTTCAGCAGCAGCTCAGATCTTAAATATACGAGCCTCTTCAGCCTCAAACGTTTCTTCATCACAGAACTTCAGATTAAAATCTAGTAAAGACACATCAGCTGATGCAAACAAAATGAAAGTCCATTAACGAGTTAATCAGAAGCGTGGTCGTCTTCAGATTGATCACACTGTGTTATACTGTGTATAATAATATAATAGTTTTATCTGTTTAGCAGTCTTGTATGATGTTAATGTGACATATAAAAAGCTGTTGAAGACGAGAACTACAGGAGGAAACGAGTGTTTCAGACATCTGCTGACTCAGCCGTCCTGCAGGGAGACTTGCTCCTCTGATCACACGTCAGCTACAACACGGGAACATTTATCATCATCCTGAGCTTTCTCATAGTTAATATGTAGTTTGTGATGATACAGTGAAAACTTCTCCATCATCAGTAGTCTGAGTTCATGTTCACTCTGATCACTGAAGTCTGTGTTTCTGAGACCTGAACGGATATCTGTTTAAAAACATGATAATAAAATCATACATGACCGATGATAATAACACACTGAGAGACTCTCAGTGAAAAAAACTGTGTATTTCTACCCTCAGTGACCTCAAACATATCTGAAACATTTACGTTCCTGAGTGCAAGTCTGAGTGTCCAACTGGTCCACATCAGCTCTCTGCAGAGAGATAAAGCAGACGCAGACTGATCGTCACTGGACGTGTCTTTGTGTCTGACTGATGATTAAATAAATACATTGAAAAACGCAGCACTGATGCAGCGTCCTTTCTCTGTCAGTTATCTGCCTCCTGGATTACTAATAATCAGTAATCGGTCGACTCCTAACATAAAGGGTGTGATCACAGACATCAGATCTGACATCATCTCAGCTGGTGTGATCACAGACATCAGATCTGACATCATCTCAGCTGGTGTGATGAATCAGGTCACGTTACTGAACATTTCCTCAGGACAGGAAAAGTCCCTCCGTACAGTCAGTGTTAGTTTGTCTGTTCTGGGCTCCTGTAGAAGCCGGCGGTGCAACATGGTGGAAGAGCAGCTGCTCCAATGACGTTACATTAAACCTGGACACAGCGCTGGAGGCGGAGCCCCGTTCAAACCTATGAGAGCTGCTCGGTGGAGCATGAAGCCCAAAAAAGACGGACTTCCTGGGTATGAAAATACTCAGATCATCCGGGTTGTGAACCCAGAGAGCGTGAGCACGAGCGACTTCAGCTGACCGAGCCGGCTAACTTCCTGTTTAGCACCTGGCTAACTTCCTGTTTAGTACCCAGCTAACTTCCTGTTTAGCACCTGGCTAACTTCCTGTTTAGCGCCTGGCTAACTTGAATAGAGATAAAATAATTTAATCATGCAGCTCTTGACTGAACGGCTCCAGTTCTGATGATGGTTCTGACGCTCAAAATACGTATCCACCATTTTACAGACGCTTCTTTCACGATGTGAGTTTATGAAACAGTATTTTTGAGCCGCAGGGCGTCACGTGATGATGTAATCACACAGTTTGGTGAAACCTGGCCTCAGAGCCCGGGGCTTGTCCTGGGGCTCGTCCTGGAGCTCGTCCTGGAGCTCGTCCTGGGAGCTCGTCCTGGAGCTCGTCCTGGGGCTCGTCCTGGAGCTCGTCCTGGGGCTCGTCCTGGAGCTCGTCCTGGGGGCTCGTCCTGGAGCTCGTCTCTGAAGATAAACAGGGCTGTTCAGGTTTTAGTTGATTATACAGGAATGACAACATCATTATCAGTGTTAAATTACATTTCTGACAACAAATCCTCCGTCCCACACGCTGCACCTCCAAACTGTTCAGCACTCTACTCCGACTAGAATCTGTGTCGGCTACTGAAGCTAACACTGCAGAGAGCAGCTCCACAGACACCTGATGACACCAGACAAACACATGTTGTCACGGAAGAAATGTTTAAGACACCCGTCGTACAGCATCACAATCTGCAGACACAAATATGAAGATTACTCATATTCATTTTGTCTTTTCTGACTAATAGAAGTGTAAAACCTGTGCCAGCTCTCACTTATCTCAGGAAGTGTGTGTGTGTGTGTGAGAGAGAGAGAGAGTGTGTCCATCTGTTGACTCTCACACACCAGCGTCCATCTGCAGACCTTTAAGGAGACGTGTCCTCTGAGCGTGGTTGAGGCTGGATGCTGTCAGAGTCCATGTGCAGGCTGTCCTGCAGTAGTACTGACTCACTGTGGGTCCATGTTGTCTCTGAGTGACTAACAAAGCCTGTTCACATCACGCCTCATTATTACTGCTGCTGCTCCATCAGATACACACTGCCTCCACCCTCCTCCTCCACTAAGCACATTATGTAATGATAAAGCCACACATCCATTCGGTGTCTGCGGCCGTCATCAGAGTTCAGCTTCACTTCGTTCACTCGCTGCACGCAACGACAGACACACAACTTCACTTTTAATCCAACAGAAGACAAACACTCACTTTTCTAAATGAACCTGCTGTCTGATGGTTCTGAGTGAGCTCAATACTTCTGACTGCTGTTTGACGTTAATGATCATATTCACACCTTCATCATAAGCGTTAATACGTTCTGATTAAACCAACGTTTTCAACCAAACACACAAACTTTAGCAACTCACTGGTGGAAAAAGTCAAACCAGAATATTTTCTACAGGAGACGAAACCAGAGCGTCAAGGAGATACAGCTGTGTGTGTGTGTGTGTGTGTGTGTGTGTGTGTGTGTGTGTGTGTGTGTGTGTGTGTGTGTGCGTTCTTATAGATTATGTATATAATCTGTAATCAGACAGAAGTGAAGCTACAGAGAAATCTCTCGTTTTCATGGAGCTGTGATAAATGTTGATGTGAGGAGGACGAGCAGAGTGAAGGTTCATCCCACTGGGATCCACTGTGATCCACTGTGATCCACTGTGATGTCATCCGTCTCTGTCAGTGACCTCACAACAGCTGCTCTGCTTCTGATTGGTGCAGTTCAGTCTGACCTCGGTGCTTCTTGCAGGATGAAACCAGTCATTAATGTTTCAGATCAAGTTTGGATTCCTCACAACCGGGAAATTCACGTTACAACAGCTCGAGGTGCAACAGTACAAGTGGAATCAGAAAAATATGCATAGAAATAATAAATATTAAATAAAAAATAAATAGAAAAACACAAATATATACTATATATATTTACAGAAAACAATAAGATATTTACAAAAGCAAACAAGTGGATGGAACGTGACTGTTCAGGCAGTGAACTTGAACTTGCTGGAGTCGACCGTCTGATGCTGTGGGGATGAATGATCTGTAGCGCTCCTTCTTACACAGTGGGTGTCAGAGTCTGCTGCAGACAGAGCTGCTCAAGGCTTCAACAGTCTGCTGCAGGGGTGAGAGGTGTTGTCCATGCGCTTACATAAAGATCCAGGACCGGTCCGCTGCTGGCAGCCCCACAGAGCTGACTCATCTTTTTAGGGAGCTCACAGAAAAAATTACATTTTCCCATCATAGTCCACTTTATCAATAACTGCAGGGGCGGTGCTGATGGTGTTACTTTACTGCCTCTAAACCTCCAGTGTGTGTGAGGAGGGAAACGAAGAGGAGTTCTGACTGAACAGAACCGCACATCATCAGAAACAGGTTGGTGTTAAAGAACTGAACACCATTAAAGAACTGGAGCGATGATCCCTGCTCACAAAACTCACCCAACATCCTCATTTTCATTAAAACATACAGTGAAATGTAACTTTACACCTTCTGTCACCTCGAAGGGCGTTTATATAAAATCATGTTTTTTATATTTCTTCAGTATTTACAGCTTTTAGCTCAGCTTGAACATCTGCAGTCACAAAGAGCGTCAGAGTCGACCACGATGTACAAATGAACCCGTCCATCATTGAGACAGACAGACGCCATGTTTCTACACAAAGACAGAAAGTATGTAGAACATTTGCTGAATTCACAAGAAGGAACAAATGATTTAGAACCTGTCGGAGCCGTTTCACAAAGTTTCTCCTCCTGAAACAACTCTTACAATCACTACAGATTTGTTAATGGAGTCTGGTGATGTTGCTGTAACTCGTTCAGTGGTTGGATCAGTTTAACAGACGGTGTGTTCTGTGAGGACAGATGATAATACAGGTCCGAAAAGGGCGTTAATTGCTTTTGCGTCTTTCAATGCATGCTGGGAAATCACTTGAGACGTTTGGTGTGTCTCGTTCTTCATCTGACCTGTGAGAGTCCATCAAATCTCACTGAGTGGATTCTTCTCACTTTCGCTTCCATTAAATATTTGACATCGAGCCTCCATCATCCACACAGTCTTCATTTATGTTGTGTGGTTCAGATGTATAGAAGTACTTCCTGTTTCCTTTGGCTGCTCTGACGTGATAACGACTGTACCACTTCACACTGTTCTCCTCCAGTGTGCATCAGAGAAACACGTCAATAACCCTTTAACATGTAAATCCCTGAGCAGTGTGAACACATTGTGTGAACATTTGATGGAACAAAGTGTGGAGATGAAAACATCATTGCTGATCAGCTGATAACTGATGTTACAGCAACAAGAAGCACAGTCGCTCCATCATCCATCAGTCTTCTTCTCCTCTGTGTCTGATCACAAACTAATAACTGAGTCGCTCCCTCCAGGCATTTTATTGTGAAAGGTCACTGCTGGGCCTCACATCCTCTGATGGAGAACACTATTGTTCTCCAGCCAAGTGAGGTTTGTGTTCCCAGGTACTGTCGATACGGTCGGCCGGGTTCACACAGCAGGAGAACAAAGTGTGTGACATCAGAGGAACCTCCACCCGGACCTCCATCACCTGTGTGACGTCTCAGCGCCACAACTGAAGAAGTGTTGACAATGAATTCATCCAGGCAGACTTTGGGTTTCCTCCAGAACGCACCTGGTGAAGTAAATGATCAGATAATAAGCAGAGTTTCCTGTCGCAGCTTTAGATCAATCAACACTCAGCCTCCTGTGTGATCTATTGATTGTTGGGCACTCATTGTTGAGCCTGAAACCTGCAGTGTGGGACTCTGTTACATTCAGGCTTTAACAAATCAGTTCACACAGCGCTGATTAAAACCCTCAGCAGCTGATCAACCTCTCTGTATTTATGTATATTGGAGTTCTGGAGAGTGACTCAGTGACCTGCTGTCGTCTTTTCTTCACTCTCACTTCTCTTCTTACTTTAGTTGTTATTTTGATGTTAAACTTCAGAAGAAGAAACGTTAAGTTGAACTCTTCCACCATGTTGCACCGCCGGCTTCTACAGGAGCCCAGAACAGACAAACTAACACTGACTGTACGGAGGGACTTTTCCTGTCCTGAGGAAATGTTCAGTAACGTGACCTGATTCAACAGTTCTCCTGATGGACTGTAGTGCTGCTCTCCTGACGTTGCTCTCCTGACGTTGCTCTCGTGATGTTGCTCTCGTTACGTTGCTCTCCTGACGTGGCTCTCGTGACGTGGCTCTCGTGACGTGGCTCTCGTGACGTGGCTCTCGTGACGTGGCTCTCGTTACGTTGCTCTCGTTACGTTGCTCTCCTGACGTTGCTCTCGTTACGTTGCTCTCGTGACGTGGCTCTCGTGACGTTGCTCTCGTTACGTTGCTCTCGTGACGTGGCTCTCGTTACGTTGCTCTCCTGACGTGGCTCTCGTTACGTTGCTCTCGTTACGTTGCTCTCGTGACGTGGCTCTCGTGACGTGGCTCTCGTTACGTTGCTCTCCTGACGTGGCTCTCGTGACGTGGCTCTCGTTACGTTGCTCTCGTGACGTTGCTCTCATTACGTTGCTCTCAGGAGTCTGCTGTTTGGACCAGAACAGTGAAGTTCACAGTGAAGCTTCATGAAGACGAGGCAGCTGCACATGATTCTAAGTGGGTTTTGACAAATTGTGTACAAAGCACAGGTTTCTCTAAATTGTACATAAGTACAGCACTTGAATACATGTACTTAGTTACTTTCCACCCCTCCACTAAAGGTACATGTTAACACCAGAGTGGGAACAAAGGCTGCAGCTCTTCACTCGTCTCCACTCGATTAGCATTTGTTGTCATCCCACCAGGTAGAAAAGTGGATCTGACAGCAGAGAGATCCCACACAGCTCCCCACAATGGTTCAGGAGGCAGCTTCAGAGCTGTGACTCCCTGCAGCTCCTCATCCGTCTCTGTTCTCACTCAGGACGTCTCTGTTCGTTAGTGCTGCTGCTGAAGGTTTCAGTAAACACTTCATCCTCGCAGCTTTGATCGATCGTTAGCTTCAGCGGTGGCCGGTTGTGTCCGGAGAGAGTGGGCCGACCGCTCTGAGACGTCTGTGTGACTAAAAGTGAAATAACTTCCAGCCAAATAAAATCTCACAGCAGTTTTTAAATATCAGAGCGGCTCCTGGAAGAGTATTTACAGAGAAGAGCCAGAGAGGAAATGGGAATACTGCCTCACATTCTGTAGGCGGAACGGACACCAAGATAAAAATACATTCATACGGACGCAAAACGTGTCAAACAGGACGGGAAGGAAAGTCTTCATGTTTCACTGGATGAATGTGGAGTTTTGTCTCTTATGTAAAGCTCCTCATTCATCCAGCGGAGCAGGATTAGAGGATTGTGTAACATGTCGTATGTTTTAAATCTAAGCAGCCAAAGGATTTCTGCTGAGAGCTGCTGCCATTAGTGAATGAAATGTGCAGGACAGGTGACACCAGCAGGATCGTCTGAGTCCAGTCACTTTAAATTGAACAACACCTACAGAAGAAGTCTGCTCGGTGATGGATGAACACGTAACATATGTGCAGCTTGTACCAGCCATCTGATTTATCTTTCAGAGCGAGTCGGACTTTGGTCTGATCTGGTGAGCTCTGACGCAGAGGGGAAGCAGTCGATACCAAGAACATCAAGTGTGATAAATAAAGAGCTACTGGCCGTTTGAATCATCCATGAGCCGTCTCTCAGGGTAAAGAACTGAATCAATCACATCCTGACAGATACACAGCTGACAGGCTCTCATATCTACTGGACCTCTGCTGCTGTGTCGGCGGTTCTTCTACCTGGTCCCTACAGAAGTCCGGACCGCTCTGACCTCAGAGAACTGGCAGCAGATGGTCAGACAGACAGACAGACGACATGAACAAGTGTTCAGCATGTGAGGGAATCATTCAGTGGCAGCGGTCCGACAGTCGGCCCAGTGAGCCACAACCTGTTATCTGTTATCAACATCCGGGGTCTGTAGGTTGACCTACTACCTCTGACCTGGATGATGTCATCTCTGAGCTGCGCACGCACCCGCGACAGCCGGCTTGTTTACCTGTAGCTGCTGCTGCTAGTTTGACCCCGGATGTTGATAACAGACGAGCCCGGACCCAGAGGGGAATAGCACGAGCGTATCATGACAAAATATTGGTGAAATGAACTAGTTTCGTGGCAGATAATGCTCATAGAGGCTGCGCTTCGGTGCCCCGTCACTCGCATTATATGGATATACACGGCGCTACACTGGATCTAAAGTCCGAATGACTTCAAATGACACCAAAGTTATCTGGGTGAGTAAATGATCATATTTTATGCTAGAAATAAGGTCCAGGTTGTAAAAAACGGTAGTTATCCTTTAACTGTCACAGTGCAGTTAGATAAGATCAGAGGTCATGTGGATTTAAAGCCCGTCAGTGATGAAGTGGACTGAGATTCATTTCTGTCTTTAAGCGAGACAATCTAATCTTCAGTGGAACAAGAACATTTATCTCTGTCAGGATCACCGATTATTTTGAAGTACCACTGAGATTAAAATAAGTACATGCAGAGTATTCAGTGTTCCTTTAAGACCTTTACAATTGTGATGACCCTGTCCAGTTTGTTGTGTCTTGACCCATTTCTGTGCAGGTGATTGAGGAGGCGTGTCAGGAGGAGACGCCTCACCTGAAACAGATCTACATCAGGGCTCCTCCTCCCTATATAACCTGGCGATCAAGTCATCGCTGTCTCTCTCTCCTTCCCAGCATGCAGGGCTTTTGTTTGGGTTGTTTGGTTAGATTTATTTGTTAAACTGCGTTATACTTACACACACACACCACTGATAATACTGACCCACATACTTTATCTTATCTTTGTATATAGTTGTTCAGTTAACACACTTTTGAACACTCTTTTGTTAATTAACTGAAATCTTGGTGTGGTCTCCCATATTTTGTCCGAACCCAGAGCTGGTTCATGACAACAATATATCTATATATCTATATAGCAATATATCTATATATCTATATAGCAATATATCTGTATATCAATATGTCTATATATCTTCACAGCTGGTTCTGGTCTTCTTCACAGCTGTACTCGTTTTAAGATCCATTTCCTCAACGAACAGTCTCATTTCAGGACAGTGACACAGAACACACTAATAAATGTTTCTTCACTGTGAGAGAAAGAAGATTCAATCTTGTGTTTGTATCAAGACAGACCTGTTTAAGTCCGGTCGTACAGGTGGTCAGGTGGTACAGGTAGTCAGGTGGTCAGGTGGTACAGGTTGTACAATTGGTCAGGTGGTACAGGTGGTCAGGTGGTACAGGTGGTCAGGTGGTACAAGTGGTCAGGTGGTACAGGTCATCAGGTGGTACAGGTCGTACAGGTGGTCAGGTGGTTCAGGTGGTACAGGTAGTCAGGTGGTCCAGGTGGTACAGGTGGTCAGGTGGTCAGGTGGTACGGGTCATCAGGTGGTCAGGTGGTACAGGTTGTACAATTGGTCAGGTGGTTCAGGTGGTCAGGTGGTACAGGTGGTCAGGTGGTACAGGTCATCAGGTGGTACAGGTCGTACAGGTAGTCAGGTGGTACAGGTGGTACAGGTAGTCAGGTGGTACAGGTGGTACAGGTGGTCAGGTGGTACATGTGGTCAGGTGGTACAGGTCATCAGGTGGTACAGGTCGTACAGGTGGTCAGGTGGTACAGGTGGTACAGGTAGTCAGGTGGTCAGGTGGTACAGGCCATCAGATGGTCAGGTGGTACAGGTGGTCAGGTGGTCAGGTGGTACAGGTGGTCAGGTGGTACAGGTGGTCAGGTGGTCAGGTGGTACGGGTCATCAGGTGGTCAGGTGGTACAGGTTGTACAATTGGTCAGGTGGTACAGGTGGTCAGGTGGTACAGGTGGTCAGGTGGTACAGGTAGTCAGGTGGTCAGGTGGTACAGGTGGTACAGGTGGTCAGGTGGTACAGGTAGTCAGGTGGTCAGGTGGTACAGGTGGTCAGGTGGTCAGGTGGTACAGGTGGTACAGGTGGTCAGGTGGTACAGGTGGTACAGGTGGTCAGGTGGTACAGGTAGTCAGGTGGTCAGGTGGTACAGGTAGTCAGGTGGTCAGGTGGTACAGGTGGTCAGGTGGTACAGGTCATCAGGTGGTCAGGTGGTACAGGTGGTCAGGTGGTCAGGTGGTACAGGTGGTCAGGTGGTCAGGTGGTACAGGTGGTCAGGTGGTACAGGTAGTCAGGTGGTCAGGTGGTACAGGTGGTCAGGTGGTACAGGTCATCAGGTGGTCAGGTGGTACAGGTGGTCAGGTGGTCAGGTGGTACAGGTGGTCAGGTGGTCAGGCGTATGCAGTGAGCATAAAAGAGCCTTAAGCTGCTGAGCTAGCAGTTTGAATCTCAGCGTCAGTAAAGACTCATGTGAGCGAGTGGCCAGTAGACCTACAGTTACTGATGTAATTATGGTTCTCTGAATTCTGGACGAACTCCTGGGCCCGTATTCCTAAAGATTGTGAGAATCCTAACTTAACCTAAACATTCCTAGCAAGGAGTCTGAGCTTAGGAGTGATTCTTAACTTAATCATAGAATCTAATCTTATGAAGACTGTGTAATTGTAAATAATATTTCATATAAAGGAAAATATCAATAAATGAACAGTAAGCTATACTTTAAAATTATCCTACAACATGTGTGAAGACTTAGGCTCACTTGCACAGTATTCACACAGTGATAGTTATATTTATTTGCTTATATTAATTGCCATGCTGGTAATTTTTGCACTTTCAACATTTCAACTCAATTTGGTATTAACGAGGGTAAAATGGCTCAGCTTTCATCAATGTCTGTGATTGCTGACCGGCCTATAAGAAGCAGCGTTGGCTGGCTTTCATTTCGGGTGGTATTGCATTGTGGGATTGGGTTGGAGAAGTAAGTGCATCTCTAATGAGATCAACCACAAACATGATTCCTGCACGATCCAATCTGTAGCGTTTCATTAATTCACTGTCATCCAGTGTTTGGAGAATATCTCTTCTGTCTCTTCCGTCCACCATTTTGTCCTCTGCTTAGGGAACTCCTAAGCCGCTTAAAAGTCCTCTTCCCTGCTCTTCATTTCAGGTGTGGTGAAGGTAGCTGAATACAGCAGGCCGACACTACTGTAAGTTAATGTCAGTCATGATGATGTGACGTGGAGAGCCTGATGTTTTCTGAGCTGGTACATGATGAAAGAGTTTGATTTAACATTAATGCAGCTGTGTCTGAAACTATAAGACATGAAATAAGTGGTGTTGCTGGTGATCATCTTCACCACAGCAGCATCTGTTGTTGGGTTGTTTTTTCTTTGAAGGACGAAGAAGACCTTTAAACTACTGCTGACGCTGCTGAACAGTGATCGTAAAACTAAAGATAAACAGTTTAATTAAATCAAATGAAGTTAAATTAAAACGTGAACGTACGGAGCAGCTCTCCGTCACTGAACTGAAACATGAAATGTTAAAGAAACGAGCAGCTCTGATGTATTTTGTGTTCGGGCCAACATGTCGACTGTAATCTGTTGTTCTGCTCTGCACTTACTCCGGCCGCCTGTTTGTGCTGGTAAAGCGTATTATAGAAAATGGCTCTCTAATAGTCTGCTCAGAGATTCAGCTGCTGCAGCATCAGAGCTTTGTTGTGAAACACCATTTTACCATCGCTCATCAAGGTCAGCCCTCCCCCGACTGCACTGAGACACACTGAGCCCGCTGAAAAGCTCCATTTGTATAAATCTGAGTGCAGCTTGATCGGATCCTGCAGCTCTAATGAGTCGGCAACACCTCAGTAAGCTGCTCCTTGATCCCTCCAGAGACGCACTGACAACCAAACACCAACAACGGTTCAGTGTGACCGAGGGTTCAGGGTCTGTCCGGGTCTGGCGGGGTCTGAAAAGGCTTCCAGGTCCACTTTCATTCGAGCGGGCGTGGTTCGTTTTATTGAATTAATACAGAAAAACATTATTGTTCATGTTCAGTGTGTCGCTACATAAAGCTATGGAAACACCACGTGTGACAGACAACAGAAAGACACATATCAGCCCGGTCACCTCAATCAAATATTGGCAGTTTACTTTTCTGCACAGACACTTTCAGAAAGACAAACTTTGATGAGACGTCAGGACGTTTCCAGCCGTGTTTGTGGGGACAAAACCAGATATTTTTGAAGAGACGTCGGGACATTTTCCACCCGTTTGTGACAAAAGAAGCAGATATTTTTTCACTTCCAGTCGTGTTTGTAGAGACAAAAACTGGGTGTTTTTATATCAAGACGTCAGAATATTCAAAGACGTGTTCGTGGTGACATTAAAAAGATATTTTCCACGAGAAGTTTTAGCATGTTCCAGGTGTGTTGTGGCAAAAAAATCTTTCTGAGGGGAAGTTTTTCACGTTTGTGGTGGCAGCACCAGATGCTTGAACGAGATGTCAGGACACTTCCAGCTGTGTTTGTGGACACAGAACCAAGTGGTGTTTGTGCCTAAACCCAACCAGAGGGATTGTGGGTAAAGCCTTGCAGTCAGTCAGTCAGTCAGTCAGTCACTCAGTGTATTGAAGGTGAAACCAAAGCTGATAACAGAGGCGGCTCACTGTAGGAGGCCCAGGTCCAGGTGGTGTACAGGCTGAGTAAAACCTCCTGCAGACTCTCTGACATTTCAGTGTGAAGAAACCTGACTGGGCAGCGAATCACCTCAGCTCATCTTTGTTTCAGAAATGTTTGATTGATTGGCTGAAAGTAGTTTTATTCCATTTTATTGCATACTCAGTCCATGTTGACTTCTCTTGTTCAGATTTATTTACTCTCAATAAAGTAGATTTAATTGTGGACAGGCAGAAATCATCTCCTTTATTTGTTACATGTTCCAGTTCAGTGCTCGTGTTCCTGTTTGTGTTTAAACAGGTAAAATGTAATTACAAGTTAAAAGGGAAAATATTAATATTTTTATATTACTGTGTTATATATCTATATATAAACAACCAAGAGACTGAGACCAGACCTGAACAATGAACAATAATAACTCTGTTATGTTCATGGTTTTTAAGCTGCACACGTGATCCACATGTCCAAAAAACTAGCCTGCAGCTTGCTTAGGGTTAGCCTGCAGCTAGTTTAGTGTTAGCATGCAGCTAGCTTAGCGTTAGCCTGCAGTGTCACTTCCAGACTCTTCTCCTGTGTGATGAAGACGGTTCCAGGGTGGCATTCCGAACACTCACTTTCATGTTTCAGAATGCCGGCCCTTAATTATTTTTGAAAGAAGGGCGCCATTCCGAACTCTAACCCGAACCCAAACCCTAACCCGGTCAGAATGGCGGTCCTTGAGAATGGGGGTCGCCCCCCGATGAAGACGATCAGCTGACTGGTACCAGAGGAAACTTTATTTTAGAGTTGTTCTGATTCCGAT
>NC_140198.1:409634-452134 GCF_965226575.1 Pagrus pagrus | reverse complement strand
CTTATTTAGTCTGATGATAACAGCAGTGAATCACAAGAGCGTCTCATTTCACACAAACACTTCCTGCTCTCATTTACCTCCATGTCAGCAGAGTCACAGCCGACACGATGGCTCTGAGCTCAAAGTGCAGCGCTCTGTTTCCTCAAACAGTCTCCCAATTATCTGGAGCCAAAGTTGGATGCTTGAGGGCCAATCAAATCATCAGGCTGAAGGACACTCGTCCTCTTTAACTGACCTGAGGATCACACCTGAGGAGGCTGCTGCTCCGTCAACACGAGGACCAGCTCAAGGGCCAATTCCACATTTCATACCAGCGGACGCTTCCTGTCCGTTTGCTCTGTCAGTGGACTCACATCAGCTCATCATGTGACTGTTGTGTCACGTTTGAACTGGATCACAGAATAACTCTCGTTTTAACCTCCACTCACATCAGCTGCTCTCTGGTGTCCACAGAAGCTACTCACCTGATTCCTGTTTCATTTTTGCACTTTGTGCAGTTTTACACGCAGCCACAGCTAGTCAGAGCCTGATAGAGTGTATACCTCAGTGAGCCACACTCAGTCACCAGGATGAACCTCTTGGTAAGAGTTAGAAAACATCATGGTTTGCCTTGAAATGTCTGATGTCTCCACAAACACAGCTGGAAAATGTCCCAACGTCTCCTTTGTTGCATCCTGCAGTGAGATGAATGTGGACCCTTCACTGTCGGCTCTGGCCTCTTTAGAAACCTGACTCCAGAACCACCAGAACCACTGCCTTCTTCTAATTTTTTTAGTGATTCAAACTAGTCTGGTGTTGATCTAGTTGACGGCCGTGTCCCCAGATCGTACAACATCTGAGCCAATCAGAGCTCTGCAGGCAGATTAAGAGCGGCAGCATTAAAAGTGGCCAAAGACAAACTCCATCTGTTGGGAGTGGACTTTTAGATCGTCATATTTCTTTTATCAAAGTGAAAAACTTGGTACGTCAGATAAATGGCGTCAGCAGAGTTGATGCGTCACGGCTGCAGATTAGTTACCCAACAGGAAACAGTGAACATGAAGCAGCTGTCAGCCTCAATGATCCGTCTCCATCAGAACCACAGCTCAGGTACCAGACAGCCTGCGTTCATATCTGAGTGCTGCTGGTTTTACAGCAGACGTCCTCTGGAAGGACGGAAACAGACGACAAAGATTAACAGAATATCTGTGTTTGTCTCTTGTATGATGAGAAGATGTTGAAGACATTCACACACGATGTCCCTCAAATAACCCAGGAAGGAAAATATCCTCATATTTCAAAACACCTGAGCTGTTTTCTAAAGCTGCAGGTGACTCTGTAAGATAAAACCTGTGTGGGTTCCTACGAGCACGATAACAGAATAATTGATCATCTCTTTGACACTTCATAATGATGATTGGCAGGTACATGAGATGAATTAATGGTACGTGGATATAAAGGACCACAGCTGTACATCATGGTGATGTTGGAGGAGGTCTTGATGCAACACAGTAACACTGCACATTTTGTTTTCTCTGACGGTGCAGCAGCAGGAATCATTGACAGCTGATTAAAGGTGTTTTCTACGTCCACAGTTGGCTTTACAAGCCTGACTGAAACAGTGGGACTCTGGTGTGAACGAGTTCAGCTCTGGGTTCATCGCTGTGATCTTCAGATGTAGTTTATGATGCAGTTTACACCCAGCGGACATTTTAAAGGTTGTGCCAGCTGAAATAGTTCCAACAATGACATCATTATAACTTCAGTCTGGTCCTCCATAAAGTCAGGCTCAGCCATCGTCTCCTCCTGATGATATAAAGTCAGGCTCAGTCATCGTCTCCTCCTGATGATATAAAGTCAGGCTCAGCCATCGTCTCCTCCTGATGATATAAAGTCAGGCTCAGCCATCGTCTCCTCCTGATGATATAAAGTCAGGCTCAGCCATCGTCTCCTCCTGATGATATAAAGTCAGGCTCAGCCATCATCTCCTCCTGATGATATAAAGTCAGGCTCAGTCATCATCTCCTGATGATATAAAGTCAGGCTCAGCCATCGTCTCCTCCTGATGATATAAAGTCAGGCTCAGCCATCATCTCCTCCTGATGATATAAAGTCAGGCTCAGTCATCATCTCCTGATGATATAAAGTCAGGCTCAGTCATCGTCTCCTCCTGATGATATAAAGTCAGGCTCAGTCATCGTCTCCTCCTGATGATATAAAGTCAGGCTCAGCCATCATCTCCTCCTGATGATATAAAGTCAGGTGAAGTCATCATCTCCTCCTGATGATATAAAGTCAGGCTCAGTCATCGTCTCCTCCTGATGATATAAAGTCAGGCTCAGTCATCGTCTCCTCCTGATGATATAAAGTCAGGCTCAGCCATCATCTCCTCCTGATGATATAAAGTCAGGCTCAGTCATCGTCTCCTCCTGATGATATAAAGTCAGGCTCAGCCATCATCTCCTCCTGATGATATAAAGTCAGGTGAAGTCTCGTAGTCCACAGAACATTTCTGGAGCTTCACAGTAAAACAGAGTTGCAGCGTTCTGCTGAACACCTGCAGCAGCTGGAGATGATTTAAACATCAGATGTCTCCATGCAGCTCGTCTGCTGTGATCACAGAGATCACAACCTGATCTGAGGAGACCAGATTTAACCCTTCATTAACATGAAGTCTTCACTGGAGCTGCTGAGCTAACAGTGTTAGCATGTATGAGCTGGACTGAACATCGAGGGTGTAAATAACGGTTCCTTTAAAGTTGTATGACAGAAGTTACCACCTGATCCTGATGCTTCGTCCTCGTTCAGACACGTTCTTGTTGCTGTTTGGTGGTTAACGTTAGCTTTCTTTAGCTGTTAGCTTCTTTGAACAATAACAGTTTGGTTGATTTGGACGCAGCTTTGGTGTCAAAGTAACAAGTTTCTAACTCGGTTCAGTGTTTTGTTTCGTGTGAACTTCAGACAGAACTTAAAGCTGCGGATCATTTCTGGTTCTCTCTCTTTAATCCTCCGACTCCAGTTTGTTCTGTTCAAACATGGTGAAGGAGAAAATGTGCGACGCGTTGAGATGAAACACTGTCTGGTGGTCGTCTCACCACAGGGAGCAGAAGTCTGATCCTCTCAGCTGTCTGTATACGTTATTACATCATATACCATCTGTGCTTATGATTAAATATGACTGCAGGATTACATAAACAACAATAACACAGAGACGACTGGGATGAGATTATAATGACTGAAGAGTTTTGTAGTCAGATTTTTATTAAATAAAATCTCTGCTGAATATTTCTTCTCCTCCTGCAGAGATGATAAACTGAACTTTTCTTTTTATTGTCTTCTTATTATCTGCTTCACACACACACATACACACACACACATACACACACACACACACACACACACACTGTAAACTGACCTCTACGTTTTTAACTGATCAGTAAAATTATTTCACTAGAAATCAACATGTGTTAATTATCATTTAAACCTTCATTATGCTGATTATCACAGAGCTGCTCAATGACTTTAAAAAGCCACCCACACAATCACAACCAGACTGAACAGAAGGAAGGATAACAGACTGATGCCACAACCTGGCAACCCACACTCACACCCAGGTGACTTTACATCCAGTCTCAGTGTTTCTTCAAGGAAACATTAGGTTTGTGTTGCTGGTTGAATCACATGATGGCGTCAGGAAAGGATTTCTCTCAGAGCTCATTAACAGAAACAACTGAAACATTAACACAATAATTAATGAGAGTAAACGTTCCTCTGACATTCACCCCAATCACTCTACACTGAATGATCTCATGTCAATGACTGCATGTCAAAAAGTCTCCCTCTGAAGGACATTAGTGGTCAAAGCTAACTGAAGCTCACGTCATATTAATATAATTCAGAGACTATTAAAGTTAAAGGTAGAGTCAGTAGGATTTGTCCCAGCTGTTCCTGAACGCACCACAAAGATAGTTGATTGTTGAGTCTCATTCCCAGGACGTCAAATAGCCACATGTTGGGTTGGTAAAGCGTCCCGAGCAGCAACAAGAGAGAAAATAAGAAACTCTCTGCAGATACGAGACACTAACACGCCTTTTCTCCCCATTCAGCCTCCCTCTCTGTCTGTTCACGTCTTTCACGTCTTTGTTTCGTCTCGCTGCGTCTGCCGCGCGTGATGTGCTCTGATTGGTCGACATCAGTCTTGTGATGTTGGGAAGGCGGCATGCGATGACGCCAAATAACAATAATCCATAATTCACCTCAAATGCATCAAACTAAAGTAACGAGGCTGTTTGAAGCTGTGAGGAGGAGAAAGTTCAGATGTTTGTGTTCAGATGTAGAGAGGGAAAGTCTCAGAGATACTCAGGTACAGGACAGATACCTGAGACATGGACTGAAGGACAGTAACTGTCTTCTGTCTGCTACAACAAAGACAAAGAGAAAAAACTATATCCTGTCTGAACATGTTACAGTCAGACTGCTGTTGGTGTGATTTGAACCCAATCAAATGTCTCCACCCTGCATCGACTGACTCTGACACTAAATTACAGCCACAACACAACGAGCCGACACGTTCCTTCATGTTGTTCTATCGGATCAAATAAACACGACCACCGTTCACTCTGTGGCTGAATGTCTTTTTATTATAAACATGGACTTTTAGAGGAAATATTTCAAAAACCAACATCTAGTGAAAAACTGCACTCGTATCCAGGATGGAAAGCTGAGGAACAGAACTGAGATCTGGTCCACAAACATGTCAGCAGAAATATCCTGGTTCATCCAGTGGTGTCATGCTAATAATCGTTGACTGAGTCGTGAAAGACAATCATCAGAAACCGTGCCAATACCAGTCGGTCCTCAACAGAGTGACCCAACAGGTCGGCTGTGAAAGCAGCTTATTACGACCACATTTACATTTAATGTTGGGTGGAGACCTCTAGTGGCTGTAGTGATTATTACAGCAGCAAAGGAGGAAGTCAGGTGAAATAGTATAAAGAGGTGGAGGCTGGAAGTTTGTGTTTTCACTGAGGGAGATGTCTGTAAAAGAAGTCAACACTGACTTATTTTAACTGAGTTATGTGTGAAGTCACATCATATGACTGAAGTTACATAAATAACGTCCTTATTTTAAGCCAAACCACAATGTTTTCCTAAACCTAACCAAACTGTGAGGGTACGACGAGGGTCCGGTACGCCTGTCGATCGAATGCTGTGACGGTCACGTGGTCTCAGATAAGACAAACGAGACGCTGACAGTCGACTTATTGAGTCCTTCCAATATGAGGACGTGTCGTCTGTGGCAGAGTTCACTGGGACACTCTTACACCTGTGCTTTGAGTCAAATGTCTTGTGACAGGTGAGGCCTGAAGCCAACAGAGCTTCCTGATGTGTCTCCAGAGATGTTTTGTTCTTCAGTTCAATTATCAGAACATGATATACAGACGCAATCAAAATTATTCAACCCCCACTGCAAATTAGGTTTATTGGCAAAACGTACAAACTAGCAGCTGTTTGCAATAAACAAATCAAACAACAACAATTTAAATAGCTCAACACAATTAATATCACAAGTGGTTTCACCAAATTCACCACAAAATGCCACTTTTAATGACTACTGCAGTCTCAAAATTATTCAACCCCTTCATGACAAGCATCTTTAGTACTTAGTAGAGCACCCTGTTATGACCTGCTGCGAACGTGATGCATAGCCAGACACCAGCTTCTGGCAGCGTTCCTGAGGAATCTTAGCCCATTCCTCATGGGCAGAGGCCTTCAGTTCACTATTATTCTTGGGTTTGTGTGCTGCAACCGCCTTTTTCAAATCCCACCAGAGATTTTCAATGGGGTCCAAGTCAGGCGACTGTGATGGCCACCCTAGTATCTTCCAGGACTTCTTCTGAAACCAAGCCCTGGTGGACTTCGAGGTACTGTATGCTTGGGATCATTGTCCTGTTGGAAGGACCAATGACGCCCAAGCTTCAGCTTCCTCACAGATGGCATGACATTTTCCTGATACTTGATTGAATCCATCTTGCCCTCCACACGCTGCAGGTTTCCAGTGCCAGAGGAAGTGAAGCAGTCCAGAGCATCACTGAGCCACCGCCATGCTTCACTGTGGGCAGGGTGTTCTTTTCAGCGTATGCTTCATTCTTCCTCCTCCAGACATACCGCTCATCCATCGGGCCGAAAAGTTCCAGTTTTGTTTCATCGCTCCACAGAACAGAATCCCAAAACCTCTTTGGCTTATTTATGTAGTTTTGAGCAAATTGGAGCCGACTTTTCTTGTGCTTTTGGGTCAGTAGTGGTGTACGTCTTGGAGTTCGGTCATGGAGCCCTTCAGCGTTTAGTATGCGCCTTACTGTGGAAACTGAAACCTCGGTGCCTGCTGCCAACAAGTCTTGCTGCAGGTCTTTTGCAGTCAGTCGAGGGGTTTTGACCACCTGCCTCCTCAGGACTCTGGTGGCAGCCGTTGATAGCTTCCTCTTTCTGCCACGTCCAGGTAGTGTAGCCACTGTTCCTTTAACTTTAAACATGAGAACTATGCTTCCAACTATCTTTTTGTATCCTTTTCCTTGTTTGTGCAAGGCAATGATCTCTTCTCTGAACATTTTGGACAATTCTCTTGACTTAGCCATATTTCTAACATGCAATGAAACGTCACCGTCAACAGTCCAGGTATTTGAGGTGTTCTATCTCAAGCACACCTGATGCAACTAATGAAGCCCTTGGCTGGTTGCATCAGGTGTGCTTGAGACCACACCTGATTTGAAAATGTGTGCTCTTATGAGGAATTCTATTCAGGGGCTTGAATATTTTTGAGACTGCAGTTGTCATTGAAAGTAGGATTTAGTGTTGAATTTGGATAAAATCCTTGTAATATTAGTTGCATTTAACTATTTAAACTGTTCTTGTGTAATTTGTTTATTGCAAACACCTGAAAAAAATTTAATTTTGCCAATAAACTGAAAATGCAATGGGGGTTGAATAATTTTGATTGCAACTGTATTTGAACAAGTCACCACAGCTGACTGTGTTTTCATTTGGACTTTATCTTGTCGTCACATAGTGTTTACATCGTCCCTCTCTCTTATCACAAACACGTGTTTTCCAGTTTTAATAGCAAAAAGAAAAATGTTTGAGAGGCTGATGTTGCAGCTCATCCGTCTTCATGTATCTGCAGAGAAACACAAGGTCACACCAGGATAACACAGACATACGTTTCATCACCTGCTGCACCCTGTAGAGGCCGTCTGCAGGAGGCTCAGCGTACCGACACATGTTTTGGTATTCAACGCAGGGAAAAGAGCAAGATCACTCAAGTCACGTCTGACAGCAGGTTATCGATCTGGAGGCAATTTTATTCCTACACCTTCCCCCGATTCTGTGTGACTGAATGCTATCGGCCTGCACATCTTTAATCCGCTGGACGTGAGGCGGATTGGCTGCAGGCTGAACATGCTGCAGATGTGAAGGCGATGTTTGTCGTTAAGGCAGCAGGTGATACACTCTGTGTCTCCATTCATTCTCACAGCTCTGCTTTATGAGCCGTGAAGTCGCCGCTGCTGCCTCAACAGAGCTTAAAGAACATGTATCCACATCCACAACGTCTACATTCAATACATCTTATTAGTGATGTCTCATTCAGCTCAGCTCATCTCCTGCAGTCTGAAGACTTTTCATGCATGTTAACAACCACGAAACATAAAAGCAAATCAACGTGTGGCACAAGCGTCTTTGAGAAGCTGAACACAAAATTCAGGCACCAGAAACTATGACCAGGGACCTCAAACCAGGGACTTCAGGGGTCAATCAAATTTCAGCTGGGGCCAGTTACATCTGATGTCTGAGACCCTGTTCACAGCTACATTTATCTGCATCTGAATTACCACCTGTGAAGTGATGTCACTTCCTGCTATATATGAAACAAACCCGTCCATCACTGAGACAAACAGACTCCATGTTTCTACTCAAAGACAGAAAGAAGTTCATGCAGAACATTTGCTGAATTTACACGAAGGAACAAATAAGTCAGAATCAGTCAGAGACAGAGTTTCACACAGTTTATAAAGTGTCTCCAACTCAACAACTCACTAAACTGACACATTTGTTAAGGGAGTCTGGGACAAAGAAGTCGCCTATACTGGTTACTGTTTAGTGTATTTCTAACATTTGACATGTTTAGATCAATAAAATGTTTCTTTGTTAATGAATTGTTTGTTCTTTCATAAATTGACAATCACAGTGAAGCACCTGGACAAAGGACAGTTTCTTGTCGACTTCTGCCTGTTGTGATTATTTCAAACTATTTTCCCTGAAGGCTTCCTTCACATTTAGACTTTTTTTAATTTAAGGACTTCATTTCATCATAAAACTTATCCAGGAGTTAAAACATGGCTCAGTGAAATGTTCCTGTTCAGACCTCAGACTTCATTAACAGTCGCCTCTCCTCTTTTTGTTGAACTGACATCAGAAACAGAGACTGTCCCTCAGCTGGTTCACACATTTTTACTAATAACACCTGCAGTGTTGATGATGCTACTGTAGCTGCTAGCTGCTGGAGCACAGTGGAGCAGGAAGCAGCTGCAGGTGATCTTCGTGCTGACTTATGGGCAGCAAATTACAGACTCAGTTTGATGGTTTTTAGATCATTTGTGCTGCATTCTGTCATCAGTTGAATCAACCAGACCACAAGGTCCGCTTTATTCTGTCAGAACCAGCAGGAACAATATGGAGGTACAACAAACACATGTTAACCCTGTTTCAAAGAAGAAACGATGATCTATATGTCAGTCACCCTGACTTATACCTGCTCTCCTCATAATATACTGTATTTATATTTGTACATATTCACCAAAATGATTTTCTGTTGAGTCAAGTAGTCAGAGGACAGATAATGAGACAGCTCTGTGATTTCTACTATATATGTTATTCAAGCGTTCTGATAATTAGCAGAGTTTAAATGAACATTGGTGCTCATCCTCATCCTTCCTCTGTCAGTCAGCTGAGTGAGACCATGATCTGCATATTAAGTACAAGCAGTCCTCTGAAAAATATCATTCTACTCGATCCACTGCACAGAAACTGACTGAAATAACGCAAAGTATCCTGATATCTTGACTGTAGAAACAACACTGACACAGTGATAATTAACAGAACAGTTCTGTATTTTAATCACAGGACAAAGTCTGGCTCATCCAGTCCTCTCTGTTATTTTACAGATCTCTTCTTTAGCTGTTACTCACGCTTCATTTCAAGTGTACAGCCGCACCAGACATCGTATTTCAACATGAAACCACATCAGCAAGAAATCAACGAAGAAACTGGCTGACAAACAAGCACATACACATTTTTGACAACTCAGCGACGAAGCGTCTTCACTTATTCCAACATGTCCACTCGGTTTCACAGTGCGACACAGATGCTTTTTTATGCTTCTATCCGTCAGAAAACATCTGACATTAGTTACCTAAAATGGCTGCCGACCTCTGAACTATTGATTGACAGCTCAGCTTTGACCGGTTAAGAGCTTCTATGCCCGCCCTGTGGCCTACGACAGCCAATGAGTGATTTCACAGACAGGAGACCCACTCCTTGTCCCTTGACATGTGATGACAGACCAGAGAGCTGACGGAGGTTTCGCATGTGATGACAGACCAGAGAGCTGACGGAGGACAGGAGTGATAGATGTCAAGACGATGAGGAGAGACCTCCATGACACTGTCAGCCAGGTGGGAGGAAACCCTGAGACGACCTGTGAGAGAGCCCCAGATGTCTGAGTGTGAAAGGAGGAAGAGGAGGAGGAGGTGAGCTGAGGACAGAGATGAAGAACAACCTGAATCTCCGCTGCAGTGTGAGGCAGTTGAGCAAACAGACTGATGGAACGTTTTGATAAATAATCAGTTTGAGATATCTCTCGTGTGTTTCTTTCGTGTGTGACAGTAAACTGAACATCCCTGTTGTGGATGAAACACTGAAATAATCCACAGATTAATATAATGATGGTTCATGTTCTTACAGAATTATAATCCAGCTGCAATGACATTAAAATACTTCAGAACAAATCTGCAAGAGCAAATATGTTGTGGGAGCAAAGTAATGCAACACACATACTGATTATTATGAACAATGGAAATGTTTCTTCTAGAAAACATTCACTGACAACTTATTTTATTCATTGTCCTTCAGTATTGATCTCATCTCATATCGTCCTGCAGCATCACAACATGTGGTCTGTACTCTCAGCTCAGTATTAACAGACAACAAACCACCATCTGATTCTCAAGCTATAAACTGATGTTGTAGGAAGACAAATATAAAAAGTTGGCAGTTCATATTTTGAACATTTTGTGTCTTCACAGATAAATTCATTAATGTGTCCTCATTATGTTAATAACATTATAAATACCAGCCTCATTACAGCCTGTAGCGCTCATTAACATGTAATCATGTATTAGTATGTTAACGAGGAGGTTAAACCTGCTGCTGTGTCGTTCACTGAACACAAACAGGACAGAAATACCTGAGACGAGGCTGCTGTGGGATCAGATCAAACTCACCTGTTGCTCCTTTTACAGTCAAATGTTGCACATTGCAGTTTTAGCTTCGTGTTAATGACAAACAATAATGCAAAAATGTGTTGGTGAAGTTTGAATCCACATCAGAGACAGAAAGATGTTGAGAACAACATTGAGAATATTTTGTCCTCATACAAACATCAGCCTGCCAGATTTTATCATTGTCAATACATGATGGAGAGAACGACTGCAGAGGTGTGTGTGTGTGTGTGTGTGTGTGTGTGTGTGTAGGCACATATGTGTTTATGGTGTGTGCATGCATCACATGAGTATAAAGTGATTATGGTGTGGCTGCTCTCTGGGTCTCTCCTCAGCTCTGACAAACAGACAGTCTAATCTGGTTGGTTGTTATAGGAACTGGCTGAGCTGGATGGTTCTGCCTCCACATCAAACAGCTCACCACATGGAGCTGGACCTGATCTAATATCAGGGAGGATCTGCATTTGTCTGGAAACAATCCCATTATAGGATGTGTGTGTGTGTGTGTGTGTGTGTGTGTGTGTGTGTGTGTGTGTGTGTGTGTGTGTTTGTTGTTTTTCTTTACACAACAGAAGCTCTCAGAGTGACACTTCCAGGCAGTGATCTCCATAAATATTTGTGTGGAGGGTTCAGGTGTTTATATGTGTGGACGCATCAGGCTGCAGCTCGATATATAATAATGTGTTATTTCAGTGAAAATGAAATGAAAATTCAGAGCCGGCACATCAGATCTGTTTGTGCTCTCAGCAGGTTCGACACATTTACAGCACAACAGTCGGTCGTTTGATTTGAAGGGTTTTTATAAAAGGCCTGAAAGAAAAACTATATTCTAAACATTTTGCACTCATTGGATTATGATGCAGAATCAACGTCTGTCTTTAAGCATTATATTATATTATTTACAACAAGTTGTCCAATCTAAATAAAGACAGTTGTTAAAGGTGCAATATGTATGCATTTGCTACCTGTTCATTCATACTGCCACAGAGAGGGGCAGCATGTCACCAGAGTAATGCTAACTAATGTTAGCTTGTTAGCTCAGTTAGACGTGTAGCTAACAGATTACCAGGGGATTGTTGGTGTCCAGCCTCTATGAAGAGCTCCAGGCTTTGAAGCCAGTTTTCACAGTGGCCAAACTATATAATTACATCATCATGTGATGAACTGCGGCCCAAAAAGACTTTTGCAAGAGCTTACATGGTGAAAGAAGCAGCTTTGTTTTGGCGTCACAAACCTGGACTCGTTTCACTGTCAGAATTGGAGGCACTGGGGCCAAAAACATTTGAAAAGTCTAGAAGAGAAACATGATTAAATCATTTCATCTCTCTTCAAGTTAGCCAGGTGCTAAACAGGAAGTTGTTGCCAACGTTTCTGCAGCTCGTTTAAAGGTCCAAATGAGTTCAAAGTTAAAAGAGGAAGAATACCTCTTTAAAAATTAGACATTTTAATGGCATCGTAATTTTTAAATGATAAAACAGAAGTCAAAGTGTCTGATTGTGATCTCAACTCAAGTTTGACCATAAGTGGTTATTGTATTGTAGTGTTAACGGATGTTTGTTCTACTCTAAAGCGAACATAGTGGTGCAGTATGGTGCAGTATGGGGCAGTATGGTGCAGTATGGGGCAGTATGGGATACAGTCTGCACACTCTGTACCTTCTGCAGTCGTCAGCTGAGGTGTGTGGAGGCTCAGCTCTGATCAGACACTAAGATGAAGTGGTGCATCATCAAACAGCTCCATCAGTCTCAGTCTTCACTGCAGGTCATCTATAATCTGTGACAGTCTCCAACATGCACATTCACACAACATACATACATCTTACTAATGGAAGTCAGCCCGCACTGCTTTATCATGTGCAGACCCCTAATGTGGTACTATCAGTCTCAACACTGTAGTGTCTTGATTATTAGTGTGTTACGTATTTTGTCAGCAGCTGAGCAGGTGAGTCACATCTGGTCACAGCAGAAAATGTAGACCTGTGCTTTTTCCTGAAGAATTTGTTCTGGATATTTTGGTAACATGTTGTAGCTGTAGTTTACCAACAAGACATGCTAGTGTTCAGCAGTCAGACTCAATATGTCTCGGTGTTGTTCCTACTATGTGTCTGGTGTCATTTACTCCCTAGCTGGCTTTTTGTTCTCAGGGTTTTAAACTTTATGCACCATTCACATCACAGGATGGATGATAAAAGACTGTAATGTTAACCACTTTTCCATCATCAAGACAGTTATATGAAAACAGTGTTGGTTGTGTAAAGATTACAGTATACAATATCTGATCACTAGTTTTTGTGTAATCCTGCAAACCAACCAACAATCCAAACAATTCAACCATCCAACCAACCAACCAACAATCCAACAACCATCCCACAAACCAACCAACCAACCAACAATCCAACCAACTAAACAACCAACCATCCAACCAACCAACCAAAAATCCAACCAACCAACCAACCAACCAACCAACCAACAATCCAACCAACCAGCCAACCAACAATCCAACCAACCAGCCAACCAACCATCCAACCAACCAACCATCCACCAACCATCCAACCAACAATCCAACCAACCAGCCATCCAACCAACCAGCCAACCAACCATCCAACCAACCATCCACCAACCATCCAACCAACAATCCAACCAACCAACCAACCAGCCAACCAACCATCCAACCAACAATCCAACCAACCAACCATCCACCAACCACCCACCAACCATCAATCCAACCAACCAACCAGCCATCTAACCAACCAGCCAACAATCCAACCAGCCAACCAACCAACCATCCACCAACCAACCAACCAACAATCCAACCAACCAACCAACCAACCAACAATCCAACCAACCAACCAACCAACCATCCAACAATCCAACCAACCAACCAACCATCCAAGAATCCAACCAACCAACAATCCAACCATCCAATAATCCAACCAACCAACAATCCAACCAGCTAACCAACCATCTAACCAACAATCCAACCAACCAACCATCCACCCAACCAACCAACCAACCAACAATGCAACCATCCAACAATCCAATCAATCAACAATCCAACCAACCAACCAACCAACAATCCAACCAACCAACCAACCATCCAACAATCCAACCAACCAACCAACAATCCAACCAACCAACCAACCAACCATCCAAGAATCCAACCAACCAACAATCCAACCAACCAACCAACCAACCAATCAGCCATCCAACCAACCAACCGTCCAACAATCCAACCAACAATCCAACCAACCATCCAACCAACCAACCATCCATCCAACCAACCAACCAACCAACCAAACAACCAGCCAAACAACCAACAATCCAACCATCCAACCAACCAGCCAGCCAGCCAGCCAACCAACTGATTTATAACACTTTGGGTAATAATGGTCAAGATATCTCATGCTGGACCAGAATTCGTTGAATTTACTGAAGAAATGACAACTAACCAACATCCAACTAAATTCCACTCAAAAAAGCTACAGTTTAAGTCGACCCAACTACCCTTCTACACAGCTAAGATTTTGTTTCTAAATGCACCACCACAAACCAAAGTCCATTAAAAAAACAGGTAGATATGTTTTTATTGTTCTTGAGTCCTGATTGGTGGAGCCATGATGTTTCATTATGTTTGCCAGTGTTGTTGGCAGATGGATGCTTACAAAATCTACCTATACAAATAGTTTGATTTTATCTGATGGTTACAGTTCAGTGAAGACAGATGTATAAACTGTTCGAGCCTCAGCCGCAGAGACATCCATTATTATTTCTTCTTCTACTATCCAAATCTAAACTGCATTTTATTACAGCAGAAATATGCATCTGTGCCCTTTGGCTCCTTCTTTTATGTTAAGTTCTTTTCTCATCAAACATTTGGACATTCAGTAGAAGCTCATATAACAGCCTGCAGCACACATTGAGATAAATCACAGGCAGAGTGAGAGAGGGGACGATGTCAGCTCGTCATCCATCACCTCCACCTGCTGTCCTCTCTGTGTGGAGTCAGGAGTTAAATATCTGTCTGTTTACAGCTGCTTTCACATCATACTGCTGGAGCCATGTTGAATTTGGCTTCCCTGCAAGTTTCCATCTGCCAAATGCTGCTGGTTGTGATTGCATTCATCTTTAATAGAGGATGTAGAGCGGAGAGAATCAGCAGCTCATCATCATGTTGAAGTGATGGCATCTCTCGCTCACAGCTGATGGATTCTGTCTGTTTATGCTAAATGGACTGAAGAACATCTTTATTTTAAACCTACACATCAGAATAATGCTGTTAAACGTTGGTCTCCTCAGTGGCAGAACATGTGCCTGGTGTCGATTCTTATCACAGAGCCTTTTCTAGCCTTCAGTCTGTTGTCAGCTCCGCCGCAGAATTTCATATCGCAGGAGAAAAGAGAAAGCACTCGTCTCCCTGTCTAATTCACTGGGCTGCACCGGTGACTGTACAGCGGGGTGGAAAAGATAAGTTCTCTCAGGGGAGGCTGCCACCGCCGCCCGCCTCCATCTTTGTTCCTGCTCTGTATGAATAAAAATGCAGTTTGCCCAATAAGCACTGAGTCTTATCAGCTGCAGCTCAGAGCGAACTCTGACTTCTGACTCCAGAGGGATGATGGACTTTGTGCTTAAGTGGATTAACACAGTGTGTGACAACAGTATCATGGAGGTGTTCGACAGGCCGGCGTCTTCAAAGTTACCTTTTGTTCCTGTCAGCCGACAGACGAGCCGACAGCTTAATCCTGCTAACAGACGGATCAACCCCAGTGACTGCATGAAAGAAAAGACACAAAGAGCCAACAGCACATCCATAACAATATGAATCACAACAAAGTGAACCCAACTCATTATAGTCAGAATAAAGTAGAATTCACAGAACTAGAATGTCAGAGTGCATACCTCCGCCAAGGTCCAAAAGTCCAAACGTGAATTTTACACTGCCATAGCTGCTGAACCAGGATCATTGGGTTTATGGTTTAACGTTTCCAGAACGTTCAGCTGCTGAGTGTAGTCTAGTTCACTCTCCCCACTGATCTGGATCTGCACCAGAATCTGTCATAACAGTCTGGACCTACTGCTTAAACTAAGAAAGACACGCTAAAATCATTCAGATTGTTTTCATCAAGATGCATTATTCCCTGAAGAATAAACAAAAATCATCCCAATCTCCAGAATAAATGTTGCTCAGTACGTCTCTGTAAAACCACAGATCAGTTCAAACTGGGTGTTTCTTTATGTTGCAACTTTACATTTGTTTAGGTGGAATTTTCTATTTCTTTTCTGAGTTAGGAAGCATCACGGTTTGGATTAAAATACCACGATCACAGATGGAGATGGGTGTTGGTCGCCACAAAAACGTCTGAAAATGTCTCCAGGTGTCCTTAAATATATCCAGTGGTTTGATTTGTACTGCAGTCGGCTGTTTGTCAGCTCTGCTGGCTGTAATACCTCCAGCCCCTCCACCTCCTGATGTGACAGTCAGCTACAAATGTCAATCTTAGACGGATCTGTGGTTTGTAGAAATGTTAAGTGCAAACAATATATCCTGAAGACTGAAAAAAGTTGAAAAATGAAAGACAGACCATTCACCACCATTTGTGTTCTGTCAAAGCTGTGTTTAAAACCTGACACCATGACAACATGTCATCACTGCACACAGTGGTTAGTTCAGGGCACCACCACAGCCTCCTGAACCTAAAATCAATTTGAACTATCTAAAACAAACCACATGACTTTTCCAGAATCACACAGCTGTAGTTTTTCCTCTGTGGATTTATGAGGAAGTTTTAGGACGTTAATTATCTTCTTTTTTTAAATGGATGAAGTGCAGCTGAAATCCCTCTTCAGAAACATGCAGCCAGGCCTTCAACACACCTCAGGGAAACAGGCGTGTGGTCTTTAATCTGGAGGAAAGTTCTCACCTCATTCACAAGACGATCGTGAAAATTACGTTTGAGAACAGACCGAAGGGATGAGTGACGAGTTGGTGATCAGTGATGAAGCTGCATGATCATGAAAATAATGAGTCTCTCTGACTGTAGCTGTTGCTCACAGTGTGAACTCAGTCTTCATCCTCCTCCTGTATATTTTAGTAAAGTGACTCGGTCCAATCAGGACGAGCTGCTCTCTGACCGCCGGCTCTGATTCTCTGTTGAGCTCATTTGAGTGTTTAGTTAGTTCAGATTGGTCGTCTGTGTTGGCTGAGCCCTGTGGTCCTGCTCTCATCTCACTCATCTGTTCACACACTCACAGCAGGCCTCCCACACACACACACACACACACACACACACACACACACACACACACACACACACACACACACACACACACACACACACACACACACACACACACACACACACATAGATTGGACGCTCGTTAAGTTGATCAGCGGGGCCGGGGGGGCTGTGGGGGTCGCTCTACGAGACACGTATTTTATAAATAAAGAGGAGTGTAATCTTTGTGAGCAGAGTAATTAAGTATCCTGACAGCCGAGGTCACCTGGAGGACAGACGGCCATGATGGAAACACAACCATTAAATAAAGTTGTTTAGTTTCAGCTGCTGATCCTATTTTTAATCGGATCCATTAACCAGGATTCTGTTTCCAACCAAACACATGACTTTTCTCTTGTCTGATTCATTACAACAGAACTTCTCTCTGCTAATTATTGATATTAATCAGCCTCCATCCCAACACATCATCAGATGACCTTTATTTGAACTAGCCTGCAGAAAAGATCCTGTATAACACTGACTCCTCTCTGTATAACACTGACTCCTCTCCTGTATAACACTGACTCCTCTCCTGTATAACACTGACTCCTCTCTGTATAACACTGACTCCTCTCCTGTGTAACACTGACTCCTCTCTGTATAACACTGACTCCTCTCTGTATAACACTGACTCCTCTCTGTGTAACACTGACTCCTCTCCTGTATAACACTGACTCCTCTCTGTATAACACTGACTCCTCTCCTGTATAACACTGACTCCTCTCCTGTATAACACTGACTCCTCTCTGTATAACACTGACTCCTCTCCTGTATAACACTGACTCCTCTCTGTTTAACACTGACTCCTCTCCTGTGCAACACTGACTCCTCTCTGTATAACATTGACTCCTCTCCTGTATAACACTGACTCCTCTCTGTATAACACTGACTCCTCTCTGTATAACACTGACTCCTCTCCTGTATAACACTGACTCCTCTCCTGTATAACACTGACTCCTCTCCTGTATAACACTGACTCCTCTCTGTATAACACTGACTCCTCTCTGTATAACACTGACTCCTCTCCTGTATAACACTGACTCCTCTCCTGTATAACACTGACTCCTCTCTGTATAACACTGACTCCTCTCCTGTATAACACTGACTCCTCTCTGTATAACACTGACTCCTCTCCTGTATAACACTGACTCCTCTCTGTATAACACTGACTCCTCTCTGTATAACACTGACTCCTCTCCTGTGTAACACTGACTCCTCTCTGTTTAACACTGACTCCTCTCTGTATAACACTGACTCCTCTCCTGTGTAACACTGACTCCTCTCCTGTGTAACACTGACTCCTCTCTGTTTAACACTGACTCCTCTCTGTATAACACTGACTCCTCTCCTGTGTAACACTGACTCCTCTCCTGTATAACACTGACTCCTCTCCTGTATAACACTGACTCCTCTCTGTATAACACTGACTCCTCTCCTGTATAACACTGACTCCTCTCCTGTGTAACACTGACTCCTCTCTGTTTAACACTGACTCCTCTCTGTATAACACTGACTCCTCTCCTGTGTAACACTGACTCCTCTCCTGTATAACACTGACTCCTCTCCTGTATAACACTGACTCCTCTCCTGTATAACACTGACTCCTCTCTGTATAACACTGACTCCTCTCTGTATAACACTGACTCCTCTCCTGTATAACACTGACTCCTCTCCTGTATAACACTGACTCCTCTCTGTATAACACTGACTCCTCTCCTGTATAACACTGACTCCTCTCTGTATAACACTGACTCCTCTCCTGTATAACACGGACTCCTCTCCTGTATAACACTGACTCCTCTCCTGTATAACACTGACTCCTCTCTGTTTAACACTGACTCCTCTCCTGTGCAACACTGACTCCTCTCTGTATAACATTGACTCCTCTCCTGTATAACACTGACTCCTCTCTGTATAACACTGACTCCTCTCTGTATAACACTGACTCCTCTCCTGTATAACACTGACTCCTCTCTGTATAACACTGACTCCTCTCCTGTATAACACTGACTCCTCTCTGTATAACACTGACTCCTCTCTGTATAACACTGACTCCTCTCCTGTGTAACACTGACTCCTCTCTGTTTAACACTGACTCCTCTCTGTATAACACTGACTCCTCTCCTGTGTAACACTGACTCCTCTCCTGTGTAACACTGACTCCTCTCTGTTTAACACTGACTCCTCTCTGTATAACACTGACTCCTCTCCTGTGTAACACTGACTCCTCTCCTGTATAACACTGACTCCTCTCCTGTATAACACTGACTCCTCTCTGTATAACACTGACTCCTCTCTGTATAACACTGACTCCTCTCCTGTATAACACTGACTCCTCTCCTGTATAACACTGACTCCTCTCTGTATAACACTGACTCCTCTCCTGTATAACACTGACTCCTCTCTGTATAACACTGACTCCTCTCCTGTATAACACGGACTCCTCTCCTGTATAACACTGACTCCTCTCCTGTATAACACTGACTCCTCTCTGTATAACACTGACTCCTCTCCTGTGTAACACTGACTCCTCTCTGTATAACATTGACTCCTCTCCTGTATAACACTGACTCCTCTCTGTATAACACTGACTCCTCTCTGTATAACACTGACTCCTCTCCTGTATAACACTGACTCCTCTCTGTATAACACTGACTCCTCTCTGTATAACACTGACTCCTCTCCTGTGTAACACTGACTCCTCTCTGTTTAACACTGACTCCTCTCTGTAAAACACTGACTCCTCTCTGTATAACACTGACTCCTCTCTGTATAACATTGACTCCTCTCTGTATAACACTGACTCCTCTCCTGTATAACACTGACTCCTCTCTGTATAACACTGACTCCTCTCTGTTTAACACTGACTCCTCTCCTGTATAACACTGACTCCTCTCTGTTTAACACTGACTCCTCTCTGTATAACACTGACTCCTCTCTGTATAACACTGACTCCTCTCTGTATAACATTGACTCCTCTCTGTATAACACTGACTCCTCTCTGTATAACATTGACTCCTCTCTGTATAACACTGACTCCTCTCCTGTATAACACTGACTCCTCTCTGTATAACACTGACTCCTCTCCTGTATAACACTGACTCCTCTCTGTTTAACACTGACTCCTCTCCTGTGTAACACTGACTCCTCTCTGTATAACACTGACTCCTCTCTGTATAACATTGACTCCTCTCTGTATAACACTGACTCCTCTCTGTATAACATTGACTCCTCTCTGTATAACACTGACTCCTCTCCTGTATAACACTGACTCCTCTCTGTATAACACTGACTCCTCTCCTGTGTAACACTGACTCCTCTCTGTATAACACTGACTCCTCTCTGTATAACATTGACTCCTCTCCTGTATAACACTGACTCCTCTCTGTATAACACTGACTCCTCTCTGTATAACACTGACTCCTCTCCTGTATAACACTGACTCCTCTCTGTATAACACTGACTCCTCTCCTGTATAACACTGACTCCTCTCCTGTATAACACTGACTCCTCTCTGTATAACACTGACTCCTCTCCTGTATAACACTGACTCCTCTCCTGTATAACACTGACTCCTCTCCTGTGTAACACTGACTCCTCTCTGTATAACACTGACTCCTCTCTGTATAACACTGACTCCTCTCTGTATAACACTGACTCCTCTCCTGTATAACACTGACTCCTCTCTGTATAACACTGACTCCTCTCCTGTATAACACGGACTCCTCTCCTGTATAACACTGACTCCTCTCCTGTATAACACTGACTCCTCTCTGTATAACACTGACTCCTCTCTGTATAACACTGACTCCTCTCCTGTGTAACACTGACTCCTCTCTGTATAACATTGACTCCTCTCCTGTATAACACTGACTCCTCTCTGTATAACACTGACTCCTCTCTGTATAACACTGACTCCTCTCCTGTATAACACTGACTCCTCTCTGTATAACACTGACTCCTCTCTGTATAACACTGACTCCTCTCCTGTGTAACACTGACTCCTCTCTGTTTAACACTGACTCCTCTCTGTATAACACTGACTCCTCTCTGTATAACACTGACTCCTCTCTGAAGTCTGGTCCAGATATTCAGGGTGAATCTAACTTTCTCTGGTGCAATATGAAAGCTTTTAAATGACTTAATAACGGGGCATTCCTTTGAAGGAGTTATAGGAAATGAAACACAATGAGCCACTTTGTTAGCGGTGATTTGTGGATAGTACTGAGGTGATCAAGACAAGAGCGTCACTGGTTTAAGACACCTTCAAGCGGGTAGACCAGCTGTGAGTCAAACCGAGTACAGGTGTGTGAGTTAATTTGGAGATGTTTGGAAAACGTTGATGATGTTAGTTTCACAGCTGATGTGGAGCTCAGACATGTGTCCAGTGTCCTCACTCTGTCTGACAGCATAGATTCAAGCTTTACTGTGCAGGAAGCAGCGCTGCATGCTGAGCAGCCTGTGGCTCACACACTACTTGTTCTTGCTCGTAGCTGAGGTTCAGGCTCCACTGTGTTGGGCTATATCTCATATTTTACACTGGGATTATAATACCTTCATCATAATACTCTACACTGATACTGTATCGAACTACACTGAGTTGTTGTCTGCTGCTGCAGAACTGAGTCACAATGTTGTCTCTGGTTCTTCCTTCAGAGAAGTAGAATATTTGTTCTAGAGTTTAAACATGTTTTAAATGGATAGATGTGTTATCTATAGCTTTGCTCTTAAGAGAGGGGGAAAGGCTGTCGGACTGATGTCAGTATCGGCAGATACTCAGTGTTGTCTTATCGGTATCGGACATGAAACAGTGGTATCAACCCATCCCGACTTGATATTAAATCCAGAGACCTCTTTGTCTGAGTCCCAGACGAGACATCAACAAAGACCGAGCTGGACCGGTTCTACAGAGATCTCTCTGTTTCCACGATGACAAGCTGCTCATCCAGAAAATGTTCTCCTACTTTTCTTTTGTGTTTTTGATCCGTGACATCACATCATCATGTTCTCTCGTCAGGACAAATGTCTCAAACGTCCACAGCCAATGAAACACTATCACTGGTGAGACTTCCTCGTTAATCCTGCAACATGACTGGCCGTTACCAGAGCTGGTGTTCAGAGCTTAAACAGGCCCGGTTCAGTGATCCGACAGTAAAACGTTAAAGACTTCCAGCCTGTCAGATTGTTGTCTGTCTTCATCCTCTGCCTGACATGTATATGTTATCAAGGGAGCACGCTTCAGTGCATCCTCACTGTGAGACACATTCATCTCAGCACCAGCACACAGAATAATAAAATGAGGCTGAACACCTGACTGAGTCATTAACAGAGGCTGACCTTTGACCTCTGGACAGGGTCATATACAGGACGTACACAGCTTTAATCACCTCATCTGTGTCTGACAAATACAGATTCAGTGTCATCATTCAGGAGACAGGTGTGTGTGTGTGTGTGTGTGTGTGTGTGTGTGTGTGTGTCCACAGAGGAGCTGAAACTAGAGATTAAACTGAGACTCATCAGGTGCATGTAGGTCAGAAACACCTTCCTGTGCACCGCTAACACTGTGCAGAAGTTAACGAGACACCTGATGAAACAACCTGCAGCTGGATGAATCAAAGTGAAATTCAGATGCTGCTGATCTGTTCAATGGGATTTTCTGAAGGGGAAAAGAAAACATCTTTAAAATATTTCCACCTGACATGAAACTTTCTGAGAGCTCGTCTCGTCTTTTAATTTGGACTGGCTCGTTCACTACGCTTGTTTGTATGAAGCTAATTTAATCTCCAGTGTGTCTGAATGCTGCTATTTGTTTTAATAATCACACGACCCTGTTCCAATATTAAACTAGAGGTTTCTAACGTGCTGTAATAATTAAAATACATCAAACCATCTGCTGAGATGTTACTGAATATAATGTGTCTGTCAGGGCAGCAGCAGGTGTTTCTATATTAATACAGAAGCATTAACATGTTACAGCACTTTGTTTTATTTCTCATTAACATGTAAATGTGTTCAGTCAACATGTCCTCTGTAGCTGGAGGCTGATGTCACACACAGATTACTGTACAGATCAACACTTTAACATGTTCTGACAGCTGAGGTTCTCCTTTCTTCAGAGAAACAAGCAGCATCTGTACAGAACTGGTCCTCAGAACCAGACCATCTCCCCTCTGATGAGAGGGACAGAATGAGAAGCTGAAGCAAAGCTGCTGTCTGTTTGTTCACTCGAGCTCTGCGTGGACAGATGAATGAACACTTGGCTAATTTGTCCCTCAGACTGCAGTAATGTGGTGCGGAGGGAGGGATGCCTCTGATTGGTCAAACGCTGTGGAGCTGAAACACACTGGACAGGTTTGTAATGGTTTTATGAGTCAGACTGAAAGAAATCTCCACATATTTACACCGAGAGGCTGATGATAAGCTGGATCCTCTGACGTGGTGAGTCAGTGTACTGAGGCTCAGTGGACTCGGCGCCGGGGCCGTGGCTAATACAGAACGGACACAATGATCAAGAAAACAAGTCCAGTGTTAAACCACAGCCGCACACATTATTCAACCTAAAGGTGACTTTTCACATGCAGTCAGTGATCACTTCCTGTACGCTGAAGTGAGAAAATCAGAAGTGTTGAACCGTCTCCTGTAAGATGCGTCACTCTGCACTCAATTCATGCAACGTTTGAGCTATTTACTGTTAATGGCGTCCCTAATTGCACTTCCATTCCCCCCGAGCGAGCCCAGATAATAAAGTGTGCTAGTGTTAACTTCACAGGCTGTGCGCATTACGACCTGAAAGTGTTCATGCCTGAGTTACAAATGGATCCAGTCGCTGTGTGTTCATCAAGGTTTTGCTCCGCTGACATTAAAAAAGTCCAAATTTGCATCAGAACATTCGAGAGCTTTGGATGTTTCTATTGAAGAGAAAGACTCGGTATGTCAGTGGGTTTCTACCAGCAGGAGGTGAAGGCCTGGTGAAGGTCCAGTCAGCCTCACTCACTGGGAATTACCTCTCCAGTTTAGCCTGCAGGGCAGTAATGGAGCTGCTGTGGCTCTCCTCTTAACGGAGCACTGTGGTCATTCTGACAGCAGTCATCAGTCAGGAAACCTCCGGTCCCTGTCAGCTGTTTGTCCTCCATCAGATCTTTTAACACCACTGTGGCCAAGACAGCAAACCAGCACTATAAAAGCACCCGGACCTGTGAGACAGGCTGTTTCGCTCTCCAGCCACAGAGCAATAGTTACAGATATGTCACCACTTCACTTTTCTTTGAATGCAGTTTTCAGTTTTATGTTGAGACAACACTCTTCTTATTGTCTGGTTAGGTTTTAAGCACCAAAACACTTGTTTAGCGTTAGAAAAGACCTGCTGAGTTGCTTTGCCAATAACAAGATTGCGACATCTCGTTGTAAATAGCCACTGATGTCTCCACGAACAGAACTGGAAATTGTCCTGACGTCTCGTTAATGTCCTGATAAACAAATAAGCGGTTATGTTGCGACTCACACGGCTGGAAAAGACACGTCGTTAATGTCCCCATGTTATGATATAAATCAGTAGTTGTGCTTCACTAACGCGGCTGGAAGATGAGATGAAATCAAACTGCCAGCTCTTCACAGGCTGAATCTTGGCTCTGCCAGTTCTTCTGCAGCCGATCAGCAGAATCATTTTGTACGACACTTCGTACAAATCACGACGTTCATGATTCTTTGTATGGTTGCTGCCTGTTTCTGCTGTGAGTCAAGGATTTCTCTAGAGGTGAATGATTGGATGGATTCTGACTGAATGTTGGTGGGTTGACAGGTCGTGATGGAGCTTTTGAATGGACTGAACCAAATGCGTCGTTCATTACAGCATTATAAAAGCATCGACACATCTTTACATACACCGAGGCCAACACTTGGTAAAGGATTTTAAGTTCGATCTTGTGAGAAAAGAATAACTAAACTGATGTTTTCTGACGTGTTTCTTCAGACAGTCCATGTGTATGAGGACAGGCAGTGTGGAGGACAGTTTGATCAAATATACCAGCAATTTCTGCTGGCAGCACAAAAAATATGAAATCCATGAGTTTCAAGATTTCAGGCTTTAGAAAGATCAGATTCTTCTGTGTGAAAGGGACGGAGACACAAACATGGCGGCTGATCAGAAGTGTTGAACTCTACATGTGACTTTTAATCAATGTTCCCCTCTGGACGTCACCGTGAAGCCTCGATCTGTCCTTTAGAAAAGAGCGGTCGATGTGGAGGCTTTAAAACAAGCTTCATGCAGCAACTGACAACAGCTGAGAGGTTCCTCAGCACAAAAATCATTACACACAGCGGGAGCAACATATTTTACACAATAAACGACGGCGCTGTGAACATTTTGTCATCTTTCGACAATCACATCACCTGGTCCATCTCCTGCTTTAACAGCACACGTCTCCCTGATGTTTGTCAGGACTCACACATCTCAACATGTTCATCTCTCATGATGTTCTCAAGTCAGAGAGCAAAATAAATCTCAAGTCACTTTGTTTTAGTGAAATTCAGCAGCTTCTAATGACAGACCTGGACGCAGCACTGAGAGTCATCACGTTCATTTCTTTCTTTCTTTGCCAGGAATTAAGTAATTAACGATTCTTTGCAGAAAATTGGGTAATTATTGCTTTCCATAAAGGAGCCACTTGAAATCGAATGAAACCTATCATCTTTTTGTGAGAGTCACAGAAATGAGGTTGCACAGCATGACAGGAATATGAGTCCGCTGTCGGAGAAACAACTCCACTTTATTATCCTCCTGTAGAGTTCACAGCACTGTTGCATCTCACTGTGCCGAACCCCACAGCTATCCAGATGGCTCGGTACAACACAGTGTTACAAGCAGCTCCTCCACAAACTGCCTCATAGTCCGAGTGTTACCCCGAGATAAACACAGCCAACGGCACCGTCAAGTCAATATTAATGTTGTGGAGGAGTTCATGGCAGCAGAAACTAGGCTTTGTTATTTTACACCTGAAAAAATCCTGCAAGAACACCTCAGTTTAGTTTAATGTCACTGAGAAACATAATTAATTAGCCATTAACAGCAACACAATCACCACAATAAGGCTCAGTTTTCTGTTTTATGTCCCGACAGTTCTGTTTATGCTGTCGTTAGGTTCAGGCACAAAAACCACTTGATCATTGTTAGAAAACATCATGTTGTAGCTCACAGTACCTGGCTCTGTCGCCTCAGACTCAGCAGGAAAATGTCCTGATGTCTTATTGAAAATATCCGGTTATGAGACCACAAACACACCTAGAGATGTCCCACCGTCTCGTTGACAGTGTCCAGTGGTTTCACACTTCCAAATGTTGGAACACTGTCTGTAACAGTGGTCTCTGGCTTGGCAGCCGTCTCACCACCATCCTGTCCACTGCCTGAGATGAAGTCAGTTAATAAATGTGATGTTATGTACAACATGTTATTATATGTAATGTGAACAAGATGTGACACGTCTGGTAGAAACGTTGATATGTTAATATGACATATACGACAAACATGTCAGTCTGATGACTCTGAGGAAGAGTAGAGACAATGATGGACTGAATAAAGACATTAACGGTTCAATCATAACCTTGTTGGACAAACACTAAAGTCTTCTAATCATTCTGTTCCCAGAGACAAACCTTGTGTTGAATCTCTGCCCACATCTCACAGTTTCCACCGACTCAGCGAGGTTTGATTCTCTGCTCATTGACGGTTGTTTCTCTCAGCTGGAGACACAATCGACAAATTAGATCTTTGTAGGTTAAGAATAGAGACGTCTTTGTCCCGTCAGAGCCAGAATCAATCTACCTCCTAAAGAACAAGAAGACCGACTCAGCTGTATGGGCTTACTGAAATAACTTCTCTGTATTAGGCACATTTCTTTAATCCAACACTAAGTGCTGCGAGCAGTGTGGACGGAGAACGAGCAGTGTGGATGGAGAACGAGCAGAGTGGATGGAGAACGAGCAGAGTGGACGGAGAACGAGCAGTGTGGACGGAGAACGAGCAGAGTGGATGGAGAACGAGCAGAGTGGACGGAGAACGAGCAGTGTGGACGGAGAACGAGCAGTGTGGACTCCAGATCAGTCACTCTGCTGTGCTGTGAGGTGGTTAGTGGATAGTGGATGGAGTTTGTCATGAGGTCGGTGCGCCCTCTACAGGATAAATAGCCTAATGTCGGGGGATCTTTTCAGATGGGGGAACATTTTCAAAGTAAAACCAAGTCTTACTCCCTGCATTTTATTTCTGAAAATATCGGCGACAATTGGCGAGTTTTGGCCGATTTGTCTCAAACGGGCCATAATCGGCCGATTTAATCGGCTCGCCGATAAATCGGTCGGGCCCTAGTTAACAGGACACTTTGGGATCGACCATGTGACAACAACATCCTCAGGCCGAGCCATTTTCGATTTGTCGCCCATGTTAACCAATTGTGTCGTTCACATAGGTAGCGCCTATGAATGTGTCAATGTGTCAAGCCGGACAGGAAGTCAAACAAAGCAACAACGAGAGAATCCGGTCGATTTTCAAAATAAAACAAATTTCAAATTAAAACTATTTTCGATAATTAAACACCTCGATTGACAGAAAAACTACTCATTACTATGAAGTGGACATACATTTACAGTTGTCAGGAAAACATGGCGTTGTAATTGTATGCGGGTATTTACTTTCCTATGGTGAAAAAACAGCTCCAAGTGTGACTACAGAACAGCTGACGGGCCGTTTGCCGACCGGCGCGGAGAAATTCGGGTCTGGTGTGAACAGAAGGGCCGTGGCGCTTCGCGGTGCTTCGGCGTCCTGTCTGAACCTGGTGTAAGAGTCAGATTTAACCACTGGTCTCATGTTTTCTTCCAGTTCACCTCTCAGTACTCAGGGTTAGGGTTTGGGTTTGGGTTAGAGCTGAAGATCGGTTCAGGCTGAAGTACAGTGAGACACAAACTGACAGGAAACAAAATCAGGAAACGGTCCAGATGCCAGAATCAAATGTTTCTGCAAACACAGATATGTTCATACAGACATTTGTACATCATGTTCACATTATATGTTTATGAAATGGAGGTACAGCCACTGTTTGAGACAGTGTTTCAACATTTGTAAGAGTGAAACCGCAGGATAGTTTTAATTAGATGTCAGGACGTTTTCCAGCTGAGTTTGTGGAGACAGAACCAGGTGTTTTTGACGTGACGTTGGGACAATTTGCAGCAGAGAACCTGATATTTTTACTGAGTTGTCGGGACATTTCCCAGGGATGATCGCTAGCTAGACTGTCAAAACAATTTCCAGCTGTTTTTGTGGCAACAAAACACGATGTTTGAGAGACTTTGGGGCGGTTTGCAGCTGAACGCCTGTTATTTTTGATGAGAAGTTGAGAGATTTTCCAGGTTTGATAGAGGATCGCTGCCATGTCAGAGCTCACTGTTCAAGACGGTGTTTCAACACTCAGAAACATGAAACCACTGGATATTTTTAACCAGACATTTTCCAGCTGTGTTTGTGGAGACAGAACCAGGTATTTTAAACCAAACATGATGTTTTTCTGACCCTAACCAAGTGGTTTTGGTGCTTCAACCTAACCAGACCATAAACACATATAAATATATAATTTAAATGTCACAACATAAAACTAAAATTTAACCAAAGAAACAGAAAGTTTCAACATATCTACTGTTAACAGAAGAGCACATTGCCAACATTTAATTCCGGGGTCGGGTCGGATATTTCAGTTGAAACCAAAGTGTCAGACTGATTAAACAAATTAAAAAGGTTACTACTGGATCATCCCACACATCCACTAGACTTCAGCCAAATCTATGTGGACGTCCTTAAGAGGAGGTACAGCGTGGAGGAGGTGTTACAGCGGCTACAACGACCATCACAAACCCATAAAACTAATATTGTGTGTGCTGCTCGTATTAGTATCAGTGTGAGTAGACTACATGATATCTGGTACCAGCAGCAGACGGCCTTCTGAAGCCCACACGTCTTTTTTATGTTTGTAGAAATGTCTTCATCTTGGCATTTTGAAAGGACAAAGGATGACATCATGTCATTAATAGTTTCAGTTCACTGCTACAATGAGACGAGGATCCTCTGAGTTTAAAGAGAGGCTGGTTAATTAAAGCAGGGGTGAGGAGGGTCTCAGTTTGAGTCAGGGAGGTCAACCATGTCCATCAGGAGAAGGTCACCAGGGAGACAGTTTAAACCAAACCAACAGTACCAGACGACTCTCAAAGGAAAATCTGTTCAGATCGTTGGAGTCTCTGGAAATATGAGTTCACACACTTGAACCTGAAGAACATCTGTCTCTCTGCTGCCTCCTCACTCTGTGGAGGCTTCACACTAGATTTTAGAGGCATTTTATTTTTCAGCCCGACTTCCATCCAACTACTTATTTACACTGATTTACCCTCCCACTGTCGCCCAGAATGTTCCAGGCCCAAATGGATTTTTCCCGACCGCCTCCGTGCCTCTGATTACAAGTTTATTGTGCTGTTGATGTTGATGGCTGCTGGTTTTACAGATGCACCGAGCGTATGGAGAAGATGAGGATACACAAACTATATGAGTCACTCAACTGCAAAAACAAATATTATACAAGATCACATGGAGCTCATCACACACCAGAACAAATGCAATGTACACATTTCATGTTGTGACAACTCTGTTTCTGCTCTGGTGAGGATCAGAGAACATCGAGGGGGGGTTCAAAACATCCGGCTGAAAAATGTCCTCTTTTTGTTCGCACAAAACATCCGGACATCCCGTCAGAAACATCTGCTCTGTTGGCACACGATGTTCAGTTTTCTTGCCTCAAACACAAAATGTCCCGACGTCTTGTCTATATTTGTTTTTGTTGCCAGAAAATGTCCTGACATCTCATCAAGAATATTTCCGATGTCTGACGTCTAACAATTACATTTTTATGAGCACAAACTCCAGAAATGTCCTGACGTCTCGTCAAAATATAAATCTTTGTGGTCACAAACACGTCACAATGTCTTGTTAAAAATATCGAGTGATTCAAACGCTTGTGAACATGATGTGATGAGTCTTGTACAGATGTCAGTATGAGTGTATCTGTGGTGCTGCTGACAACATATAATTCTGGCGATTGTGCTGCTTGTTTCTATGTTGATTATGACGACATGTCAGAACAGAATGATTTCCCATCAGCTGTTTTCTTTGAGCCGCTGACAGCAGACGACTGATTTCTTCTCTCTCTGTTCTCTTATCTGTCTCTACAGCTACATTGGGGACCTTGGACTTCAGTTTGCTGTACGACCAGGAGAACAATGCGCTGCACTGCACCATTAACAAAGCCAAGGTGAGCCGCCATGATGACGACAATGATGACGTTAATTAGCAGCCTCTGAATGATTGTTAGGATGTTTCTTTACATGAATTTTAAAGAGAAAATCTGAATAAATCAGGTCAACCTACAGCTCGAACACACTTGGCGATCTCTCAGCAGCATCAGGCCTGAACACTCTGAATATACCAACACGACGCGAAGTGCAGCACATGTTCCCTTAGTTCAGCTGTTGTGGCCTTATTAATATTTATAGTCATTATTCAGACAGCAGATCAATAAACCAATGACAGTTAATCAATTTGTTTTCAGATTCAATAATATGACCGGTACAGATGAATATTGTAGCAGCAGCCTACTCTCATATCAGCCTACACACTCTGGCTGAGGAACAACTGAACACTTCTATTCTCATCTCAGAGCACATTCATTATTTCTGAAGCATATTGACGACAAACGGATCAATAACATGTCAACCAACTGTGTGTCTGCCTGACACAGCGTCATGAGAACAGAGAGGCTGATGTGACCAGCTGGAGAGTCAAGACAAAGGAGAGGTGGTGGAGACCAAAACAGAGCTCAAAGCAGAGTGAATACTGGACCACAGGAACAGCAACATGTCCAACACTGACTGACACTGAGCAGAAGTAAATGTTTTGTTTATGTTGGAATCTTTTTATTGATTCACATGTTGCATTTCATATGAAGCTGTAACTGTTAGTCCCTGTCCTCGTAGAGAGACCTACATTCATGAGAAAAGTTATCTATAACCAATAACACTGATAACAAGTCAGGTTAAACATATCTTAGTGGTTTTAGAGAGCGTAGTGAAGTAGCAACACGTCTGAGACAAATCACTTTGTAATATAAAGCTTTAACGTCCATGCTGCTTCCAGTGAGACTCACGAACACACCGCGACCAGAAGAACGATCCCCAACGGGAAATGTGACGGTCCATGTGAGGGCAGAACAGAGATGGATGTTATTGGATGATTTATGTTTAATTTCCTCTGTTGCTCTCTAATCTGTTCCTGGAAGTCGGAGGTGTTGATTTGCTGCCGTGTGCCGTTTATGCAAATGTACTTCCTCCATATTTAAGAGCATACTTTAAATCATTTCCATTAGTACAGACACACAGTCCTCCTGTCACACTCACAGGGCTCTTTATTTCCACCCACTGATTAATTCAATCAGATCTCTGGTCATGTTTCTCCTCGCACCGAGCTGCTGTCAGTGAACTCAAACCTTCTCAACGTTACCTGGAGCCAGTCGACCGGCTCACGATGACATTAGAGCTGCAACAATTACTCATTTAATCAATTAATTGATCAAGAGAAAATTAATACCCAAATGTGAAGACGTCACTTTGGGCTTCCTGATATTTTACTGACTGAACAATCAATGAATCATAAAATAACTGTCATATTAATCAATAATGAAAACAATGGTTTGTAGCCCTTACGGAGCCCTAAAGTGTTCAATATTCAAAGATAAGAAATTATTATTTTCATGATGTCACTTTTGATGGCAGTAGTGCTGTCACCACCCTCTTGTCTGACAGCCAATCACATGCCTCTAAAACTATACTGCTACCAGATTTAGCCCGTTAGCTCCTGTTAGCTCCTGTTAGCTCGAGCAAAATCAATATCAAATCATTTTTACATTCTACTGCTGGAGAACACAGTCATTGTACGTTTATTTATTTAGCTTAACATGGCTGCACATGCTACATACATAGCTAACAGCTAACCAACTTAGCATGAAGCTCTAGTGTTAGCAGCGTGGGCTAACTCCTGCTGTGTGGAGGCTGCCACCTACACCAACTGTTCATCCGTTCATCAGTTTAACTAATAATTAACAGTTTATTGAAGATTTTCATCTATTCAATCATCACTTTTAGCTGTTTCCACTTCTCGGCTCACTGTCAAACTAGTTTACACATTCTCTAAAATCCTAAAGTATATTTTTTAATTAGTTAAGATTAATTGGATCAACAACAACAGAAGTACGAGCTGAGCGGCTGAAACTCAGTAGATTAAAGCTGCAGCTGAATGATACTGTTTGCAGGCTTCATATGGATTCATGAATAAAACATGATATCCTGCATATTAGAAGTGAGCAGTAATAACTGAATCATATGTAATTTTTAATAAGAAGTGATGTTGATCCAATAAACAGTCCAGAGGTGCCGTCCTCTCCGATTGGCTGTCGTCAGCAGATATAACTCTTCTGTCCGTCTGCTGTGGAGGAAAGTGGGCATCAGAGGAGCTGCTGTTGGTACGACTGTTGGACAGCAGAGTGGGCATCTGGCCAGCCAGCCCTGATTTATGGTGCTGATTTTCTATACGGTTCTGCTCGTGGACTTCAGCTGCTGCCCAGCCAACCCCACAAAAACGATTTCTCTCTCTACAATACTCTATATACCCACTGGATTTAACTTCTCTGCTGAATCACTTCATGGCCTTTCTTTTGTGTTACTCATGCTGCAGCAGCTTCAGTAGTAACAGAGCGCGCCTCAATTAACCATTTCTCTGATTAGATCAGAAGGAACTGGGGACGTTTAAACACTTTACTAATTTCTAGGTCACTATAACAGGGGGAATAAGTAAGGTCAGTGTAATAAATAATCAATAATAAATGAACAGTATAACATAATGGACTTTAAATTAATAATTGAATGGCCCTGGAGCAACATGTATTATGATGTTCCAGGAACAACACAAACATGGAGATATGAGATAAAGCAGGTTTTACACTGATGCAGCGCTGATAGCTCACATGCACAATGCCTTGTTGGCATTTGGTCAGAAAAATAAATTGCGCATGTGCATTGTAGGAAAGTGACAAAAGGTCAGCAGACGACACAACTGCACAAACAAATGAGGTTAGAAGAGGTGCAAAAGGCCACTGACAAGAAGAAAGAGCTGAATTTATATTAAAACAGGTTTTATAAAAGAATAATGTGTCTTGTGTTGGAGATGCAGAGGGGCTGAGCTTTAAATCCAACATGGGCTGAACAATACACAGAGAGCAAAGCTCAGCTAATCTGTAGAAGAACAAAGTGCAGTTTTTACAAACTGAAAGACTGATTCAGTATTTATCAGAGAACAGTTCAAACTGTGAGGTCAGTACCTTTAGCAACAGAACTTTAATAAACCTGAAGCTGTTTTCATCCATTCAGTCATCAACTCCTTCAACACTGAAAGCTGAGGAGCGTCGCTCTGCTCTCTGTCCCAAGAGTTGTTTCATAATGCACTTCTTCACATTTATAAATTAAAAGCAGTCTCTTATTGAAAGTGATAAAATGCCCTTTGTGTTTATTGGACTGACCTCCGTCGTCTGTCTGACAGCAGCTCTCTCACTAAAAGCTTCAGATCCTGTTTTAACAAAGACCTTCCATCCAACAACTCAAACTCCTGTTGTTCCCTTCAGCCTCTGTGTGCTTTCACCACAGAAGATGTTTTCTAACACAAGCTTTAAGATCAACGAGGGCATGTTTGATTCATTTATACAATTATTTTGAATTGTGCAGTGAGTGAAGTTTCTCTTGAGGGTCAGAGTGGGGTCAAGTGAAACTCTGTTGATGCTCAGAAAAGATTAAGTTTGTGGTAATATTATTAAATGATTTAACTTTGCGTGTGACGGAGCCGGTCCTTATTCTCTTTAGCTACTATCACTGGTGGAGTTCCTCAGGGATCCATCTTAGGAGTTCACAGTTTTTCATTTTCTGTTGCCAGTGTTGGGGAGACGCCAGGTTCAGACAGGACGCCGAAGTGCTCCGAAGCGCCGCGCTCGGAGAGCCACGGCCCTTCTGTTCACACCAGACACGAATTTCTCCGCGCCGGTCGGCAAACGGCTCTGCTCCTCAGCTGTTCTGTAGTCACACTAGTAGTCACACTCGCTATCTGAACGACACCATCGGTTAACATGGGCGCCGAAATGAAAATGACTCCGCTCCTACGCAGCCGATTGGGGCGCTTCCGCGTCCTGTCTGAACCTGGCGTTAAACTACATGTAGTTGAACTACATAGCTTGACTACAATTTGCTGTAACTTGCTGGTAGTTAAACTACATTCATATTTTGTGCTGCGTCAAGTATTTCAACTACTTTTTGGGTCATTTTTTGTAGTTTAACTACTCAATTTACAAACTACAATTTTGGCCAATAACATGACATTTCTCAGATTTTTTTATTTAAAAAAAACCTATATAATATAAATTTTATTTTATTTTTCTTTGAAAAAAGGCCTGAAACATGTCACGACATGCTAAGCCAACGCTGCCTCTGATTGGCTCGCCCTGGCAGCACTCAAATGCTTCACAGAGTGGGTATCAAACTATTTGTTGGATATAGATGCTTTTTAGTGTTGGTAAAGATGTTTTAGTGCCAAACAGAGCCGGCTGTCTGATAAAAACTTTGAGAGACGGCTCATGTGTCGTGTCAACAAGCGATTCTGCCCTGGCATCTAGTTCTGGTGCCGAAGTGTTAGCGCCTCTGAAGCTCCTGTGATGTTCACCAAACATGTCAGCTTTTGTTCTTTAAAAAATAAAACTTATATAATATATATATTATATATTTCTGCTGGCATATGATTTTTTTGTAGACTATTATATTTGTTTCATATACACCATATGTTTATTTATTTAACGCTGAGTTAAATGAGTGTAATGAGTATAAGTAGTTGCTAAAGCTACTTTTTTTAGCAGTAGTTTTACAAACTACATTTCTCCAGGGGTAGAAATGTAGTTTGTTCAAACTACTGCCAGGCTGAACTACATGTAGTTTTACAAGCTATGCTTGCAAAGTAGCTTCCCCAACAATTTCTGTTGCAGACACTCATTTGTTTTGTTAAAACAAATAATAAGTGTAATTTTAAGACCCATTTGGTCACGAGGGCTTCAAAAGTTGGACCCCTGGACTCCCGACCCAATCACTTCAAAAACGTTGTGCAAACCACAAATATGCACAAACTTTACGTTTCTCTATCGTGACAACTATGGTCTGGTTAGGTTTATGTTAGGGTTAGAAAAAGATCATGTTACGGCTTAAAATACCCGGTTCTGTTACTGGAAATGTCCGGACGTCTCATCAAAATGATGCGGTTGTGTTGCCATAAACATGGCAGGAAAAGTCCAGAACTTTTTTCTAACACTGGTTTTGTTGCCACAAACTTGACTGAGAATGTAAAGATGCTCGTTAAAAACATCCACATTTGTCGCCATAAACATGGCTGAAAGGTCCTGATGCCTCGTTAAATAAGTTTCCCGGTTTTGTCGGCACAAATATGTGTGGAAATGTCCCGACGTCTTAATGTATCCAGTGGTTTCACTCTTACAGATAATAACAGTCCTGAACAGTGGTCTCTGGCTACCTGCACTCCACCTCCTGACATGACAGTCAGATCATACACATGTTAAGTGAACATGATACGACCTGTTAATGAAAAGTTAATATGAAACACCACAAACATAACGTCCAGCATTTTATTTCCCACTTCTACAACTGAAGCTGGTGGAATTAAATTTGACAAAAATTCGGCTCAGGACGTTTTATTTCTCTCACATTTGAAGGAACGTGACATTTAAACACATGTAAACTCATTTTCTGGACATTTATTGCATGAAACAGGTTCTGACCATAATTCTGCAGCTTTCTCCAGCTAACCTTTCAGTCATATAGCTTCCACTGTGTCCACAGCCCTTCATTGCTCCTCCAGTGAGCCACCTGCATTACTACCCATCAATTACCAACCAATCATCACCTGTGCATGTTCACTTCTGCTCTATTATTACAAAGAAAATTCTATATTATTTCACCTTACGGGTTTTCTATGACTCATAAAGAATGATTACGTTATTCAGGTTGCCTCTCTGATCCTCGTTACTGCACACAGAAATAACAGAAGCAAACACTGAACATTTCACCAACGTTCCTCTTTCCACCACTTCATTCAGCCGTCAGCGCTCAGTGGAGCTCCTGGTCCGCCTACAACCAGTAGAACCTTAGAACAGTTCTGCTGGCATGTTCATTTAGTCTACACTAATGAGACAAACTGTAACCAATCAGAGAACAACTAGAACAAATATGTTCTTTATTCAACAATAAGCAAACCACAAATACACTAATGAGACAAGTCCAACTTTGTATCAATCAGACAGAAACTAGAAACAGAATAACTAATATTACTCATATATTTTGGTTCTGACTTGTATTTGATTTCTAATTATATGATTTTGTAAAGTCGTGTCTGTTTCTAATGAGAATAAAATTTGTTAGAATAATGTCAAAGTATAAATATTTAGTTGGTTTTAATCACAGCATGATTCAGGTTTATGGTTTATAATCAGTTTAACTGTATGTTTACTGTCTGATAAACAACATATGATTTTGTAGTTTATACAAATAATTTTATACAAATGAACCCTGTTAATATTTCTGAGCCCGTAGTGGAGCTACATGGTGAACACATGAAGTAAAGTCTGTTTTATACCGACTGCATGTGGAGGAAATAAAGAAGAGTGAAGTGGATGAAGAGTGAAGTGGATGAAGGCAGGAGGACAAACACTCTGCTGTTTCCTCTCCTGTTTCCTCTCCTGCTTCCGCTCATGTTTCCTCTCCTGTTTCCGCTCCTGTTTCCTCTTCCATTTCCTCTCCCGTTTCTGCTCCCGTTTCCTCTCCCGTTTCCGCTCCTGTTTCCTCTCCTGTTTCCTCTTCTTCTCCTCTCCTGTTTCCTCTCCCGTTTCCTCTCCTGTTTCCTCTCCTGCTACTCTCCTGTTTCCGCTCCTGTTTCCTCTCCTGCTACTCTCCTGTTTCCGCTCCTGTTTCCTCTCCCGTTTCCTCTCCTGTTTCCTCTCCTGCTACTCTCCTGTTTCCGCTCCTGCTCCTCTCCTCTCCCCTCTCCTGTTTACGCTCCTGTTTCCTCTCCTGCTCCTCTCCTGTTTCCTCTCCCGTTTCCTCTCCCGTTTCTGCTCCCGTTTCCTCTCCTGTTTCCTCTCCTGTTTCCTCTCCTGCTCTTCTCCTGTTTCCGCTCCTGTTTCCTCTCCTGTTTCCTCTCCTGCTCCTCTCCCGTTTCCTCTCCCGTTTCCTCTCCCGTTTCCTCTCCTGCTCCTCTCCTGTGTCCTCTCCTGTGTCCTCTCCTGTTTCCGCTCCTGTTTCCTCTCCTGCTCCTCTCCTGTTTCCGCTCCTGTTTCCTCTCCTGTTTCCTCTCCTGCTCCTCTCCTGTTTCCTCTCCCGTTTCCTCTCCTGTTTCCTCTCCTGTTTCCGCTCCCGTTTCCTCTCCTGTTTCCGCTCCTGTTTCTTCTCCTGTTTCCTCTCCCGTTTCCTCTTCCATTTCCTCTCCTGCTCCTCTCCTGTTTCCGCTCCTGTTTCCTCTCCTGTTTCTGCTCCCGTTTCCTCTCCTGTTTCCTCTCCTGCTCCTCTCCTGCTACTCTCCTGTTTCCGCTCCTGCTCCTCTCCTGTTTCCTCTCCCGTTTCCTCTCCCGTTTCTGCTCCCGTTTCCTCTCCCGTTTCCTCTCCCGTTTCCGCTCCTGTTTCCTCTCCCGTTTCTGCTCCCGTTTCCTCTCCCGTTTCCGCTCCTGTTTCCTCTCCTGTTTCCTCTTCTTCTCCTCTCCTGTTTCCGCTCCTGTTTCCTCTCCTGCTACTCTCCTGTTTCCCCTCCTGCTCCTCTCCTGCTCCTCTCCCCTCTCCTGTTTCCACTCCTGTTTCCTCTCCTGTTTCCTCTCCTGCTCCTCTCCTGTTTCCTCTCCCGTTTCCTCTCCTGTTTCCTCACCTGTTTCTCCTTCTGTTGGTGGTGGGAGAGTTTGTCTTTCTGTTCTTTGTTTTGCATCAGGAAACAGGAAACAATACGAAGCAGCCGATCATAGACTTCATCAGACTGCATCAGACTTCATCAGACTGCATCAGACTGCATCAGACTGCATCCAGAGGACATGAGACTTGATTTAAAAGTCTTAATCAATAACATTCTGATTAGACACATCCTTCTGTCCTAGACACACTGCTAGCTAGAAACTAGGATTCTCAAATCTGTCTAGAGCGAACCCTCCAGTCAGCTGAGCATCTTCATCACACAGGAGAGGAGTCTAATGCTAAGCTAGCTGCAGGCTAACGCTAAGCTAGCTGTTACAACATCGTTTGGCAGGCGGAGCTGTCATGCAGTGAAGCCCCTACGTGTGGATATCTGAAGGTTACTGCAGGTTAACGTAGACGTGGAGGACGTAGTTTCAACACAACTCAGCAGTTTAACAGAACTTTACTGACTTTGGGTTTAAAGCAGGAGAAGATGGCGAGCAGACGGATCTGAATGTTTTTGCAGTAAGTAGGTGTTTAAGTCTCACCTCAGAGTTAATCACCAGCACAGTTCACGAAGGAGCGAAGATAATATCGTCTATCACAATACATATAGATAATATATAGATAATCTATAGATAGATCAGTGTTTCGTCAGCAGCAGGTGGAGAGAAACAAACTGATCCTCATTTTGATTTCTCTCACAGAAACACTGATGATTAGAGCATGAAGTCCGGAGACGTCTGATGATCGTCATGTTTTCACACGCAGAACAACAACTGTGTTTATCATCAGTGTGAGTCCTGATGCTCAGTCAGGTGTCACTTTGCTCACATCTTTTAGTTGACTCATATTTCACATGTAGTCGTACGTGGTCGTGTCCTCCCACACATTCAGGTAAATATCTCCTCCTCCTGCAGCTCCTCCCTCCATACAAACAGCCTCCTGTCTGTGTGAGTGAATCAGAGACTGTCTCACTTTTCAATATCACATCTGAGACCTGTTCATTCAGACACCTACACCTCAACCTACCTCCATCCTCTGCTGCAGACTGCAGACTGGCCTTTACTGCTCAGGACGCCCACACACTGATGTGGGAGCCCACACACACACACACACACACACACACTTGGAGATGATGTTGTGGCTTTGTGTTCACATCTTTGTGTGTGTCTGTTTTTGTGTTGCTGGTTTTACATAAAACGACCCATCTTCATCTGTAATCCATCAATATCTGAACAGTTGGAGAGATTATTTATTTTCATTGTTGTACTGTAATATGGATGAAATCTGGACCCCAGGGGGCTGATGGAGCGAGCGGTTCAGTAAAGATCAATAGTGATTAATATCTGAACAGTTATTGCTGCTGCTGTGGGCCTTTTTATTTAGACAGTGTATTCAATGACCGTGCGTCAGCAGCTTGAAGGTTAGTACAGTTCAGCTGCAGAGACAGAAGATGAATAGCATATTGTGACTAAAGCACGAGTCAAGCTGCGGTTAGCCTAGCGTAGCGTGGAGCCTGCAGGCAGCAGAGACAGACGCCTGCTTCACTTTTACATTTCACTTCAGATTCTGATGAAACTGAAGCTTCAGGGAGTTCAGGCTGTTACTCTAACACATGCTGACCACGATGTCGCTGGTTGTTTAATCTGCACACAAACAGATGGACAGAATGTATTTTAATGTTTATATGTGAACTGTGTGAATGTTTGAGGCAGAAACAGCTGAAGTTAAATTAAAGCCTCAGTGAACTGGTTGAGTCCTTCAGCTGCTCTGATCTGTGATTCATTCTGCTTTTAATCTTTTTTGTTTCCATCAGTTATTGTAATGTTCTAATACGCAGTTATTTTTCCTCTTGTTTTATAAACATGTTTAATTTCACATGATGAATCTTGCTTTCTTTGTCTCCTCCTCCTCACTCTTCTGCATGCTCTCATCGTCTCTCTGTGTGTGTCGCTGGTATAAAACAGCTTCCTGTCCCCAGATACAAGAAGGTAAGCTGCACAGATCAGATCCAAACTGTCCCAATAATCAATCCTCCGACCCGTCCAGACCCAGTGAACCCTGATCAAACCAGCACCGACCCTCAGCTCACCTCCTCTCAGCTCCTCCTCATCATCACTGTAACGTGATTACTATGTTCTCATCTGGTTGAGCAGTTCTGTATATTAGAAGTAATTAGTCACAAAGACAAGTCAGTTAATCAAAAGCCAACACTTGACGACAGAGAGTGTAAAGTGACTGCAGCTCCACCAGTTCACTCATTAATTAAAAGGAACTCATCATCAATCAGAGCTGTTCAGGTCGTAAGTCCTGATTGGTTGTTGTCATGAATGTTTGTGGTGGCCCGTCTCCTGTCTCCTGTCTCCTGTCTCTTGTCTCTTGTCTCCTGTCTCCTGTCTCCTGTCTCCTGTGTCCTGTGTCCTGTCTCTTGTCTCTTGTCTCCTGTCTCCTGTCTCCTGTCTCCTGTCTCCTGTCTCTTGTCTCCTGTCTCCTGTCTCTGTCTGCTTCAGCACCTTTAGACTTTAACACACTGTTGGTTCACAGGTGAAAGTACCTCTACACACACTTTGAGCTTTATTCTTATTTCAGCTTAGAGACGTGTGAGTTGCCCGTTTCTCCTCCTGCTGGTGGAAGAGTTTGTCTTTCCGTTCATTGTTGTGTATCAGGAAACAAGAAACAGGAAACAAGAAACAGGAAACAGGAAACAGGAAACATTAGGAAGCAGCAGATCATAGACTTCATCAGACTGCATCCAGAGGACATTCTGATGGTGGAAGTAGAGACACATTGATGATGAGACACCACAAGCTAAAACTACAGCGTCATCAGTAGGCGATTTGAGGGGGGATGCCGTCCCCCTTGTTAGCAAAATTACCAAAAAGCATCCCCCTTGGTAACCTGCCATCACTCTCCATCCCATAGTAGCAGAAAGTGTGTTACAAATCACAAGCGTCCGCGATCAGCTCCGGCGCACAGTGGAGTCGAGCCGTGCACGGCTGCTTTGCGTTCCAGCTGCCTGGACGATTTTTGACAGAAGCCGCAACAAGCTGCACAGAGCAGATCGCGCCGGCAGGAAGTCAGAGACGGCATAGAGCATCCGGTCAATTTTCAAAACAAAACACCGTGTGCAGACTCCCGATTGTATAAAAACAAAAAATGACCAGATCAACAAAATCTGAGCAAGTCAACAAAATCGGGCAGACAAAAGGCTCGGTTCTGAAACGTTCCCGCTGGGTTCTCTTTATACATTCATGGTATGATGCCGTGCAGAGGGTGGAACAAAACCTGGAGCAGACGCGACGTCATAGAGCAGCTCCCGGTGGACTCCCAGCGTCTCTCGTGTCGAGGAGCACAACAAGTTTGCTTGCTCTAAAACTAAAATGTTACTTTTTGTAAGTGTTTTCAGTGTCTGTTCAGAACATGGTGGCTTATGTTATGTTGGTAATTGTCATTTTTGTGCTGGTTTATAGTTTAACCATTAGTGAGGTAGCTGTTACATTTCCTGACACCAGCTGTTTTATGCCCCATTGAAGCGCACTCTGCTGGACAAACTATGTAATTACACCAATTTTAAATTAGCCCAAGCATGTTTTTCTCCATTATAGTTTTTAAATATAAGGTTTTCATATCGATGCATATCGGACAATATATACACCGATACCGATATATCTGTGAGAGGCTAATATCGGCCGATAAATCGGTCGGGCTCTACTATTTTGCACAATGTTCATTTTGTGTCCTTCAAGGAATTTAGATGGAAAAAATTCCAAGCGGTCATGTAACTTAAAATGACCCTGCTTGTAGTGAATTGTGAGAAACATGAAAAAACCCTGCCTGAATAAACCCAGTCCACTGCAAACAATTTAAAGGTGTATTTACTCATTAATTTAATACAGTTATAAAAAGACAACTGTAGTAGGGAGAGAAGGAAGTGGATAACTGGATCAAATGGAGTTGTAGAATTAGAAATTCAGTTATGGTTAAGGCGTCCTGCAACAATGTCCTCTGGGAGGTGTACATACATGTGTCGGGGCAGGGTGGTGCTCCCATTGGGCCATCCCCCCTGTTAAACATTAACAAATCACCTACTGAGCATCATCATTCTCTAAATCTACAATTCAATTTGATTGAAACTTTTTACGGCTCTGCCGCTGTCAGACTGTCACATGTGGGTCAGTGAAGATCAACAGATCGATAGTTTGATGATAAAAGATTTTTTACAACAACTCGACTTTCTCTTTTTAGACAAGTTCAAACAATATTGACCAGAGTTCAACAACAAACAGCAAAAGAGAGAAATTCACTTTGTTACAAAGTTCAGTTTCTCTGATCTGTCCAGAGTGAACCCTCTTCACAAACAAGTCAATAAAGGATCTCTGAAGAAGAAAATAAACCAACATGTCCAACACTGTCAGAGTTTCCTCTGGTACCTGTCAGCTGATCGTCTTCATCACAAAGGAGAAGAGTCTGGAAGTGACGCTGCAGGCTGACGCTAAGCTAGCTGCAGGCTAATGCTGAGCTAGCTGCAGGCTAATGCTGAGCTAGCCGTGTCATCGTTGAAGTGTTGTACTATTTTCACACTG
>NC_140198.1:381434-409434 GCF_965226575.1 Pagrus pagrus | reverse complement strand
TAGATAATCAGATGAGGGAGACTTCAGCTGAACTCTGATAGTTTTTATGATCACGTTGTCGTCGCTGTGCTGAACATCACATCTTCTGTGTTGAGCTGCTGGTCACTGAAACATGCAGCAGCTACATCACTGCAGTGACAGTTAGCTCCTATATCAGTTTAACAGCTGGTTCAGTTTGATGAAATCACATCTCTGCTGTTTTTCCACCTGATCGATGACACGTTATTGATGACACGTTATCGATGACATAACTGGCACTGAAACTCATGTGTCCAGAGGTGACCTGGTGACACCGGCCCACCTCCACCTCGCTCCTCCTCCAGCCTCTCCATCATCAGAGCTGACAGCCCACAGTGATGAAGAGGACCCATTTGCCTCCCTCCATCACTGCAGGATCGCCTGGAGTCGCCGCCACCTGATCACCTCCACAGTTAACCCCTCCTTTAACCTGACAGCTCCCTCTGGATCACATCGATTCATCCGTGCAGTTATCTGCTGCTCCTGCTGATGGATGCTCCTCCACCTGCAGGTTAGCAGGCCGGTCAGATATGCTAATGAAGACATATGCCCTGACTGATGAAGATGCTGAGAGCTCTGTGGAAAACAAGCAGCCGTGTTCGGCTCAGAAATACACAGTTCTGTAAAAATAATGGATCTTTTCTGCTTCACGATCGTCAGGATGTTATACATCAGAAAATGTAACTTAAACCTGAAATATGGAGCTCTAAATCTGAAGTCTTTGTTGCTTCTGTCCGTGCTATAGAGGTGAGCAGTACATGAATCTTAATGAACACCTAACATCAACTCCTCCAGCTGAACCGGGCGTATGAATCATGGTTATCTGTGACAGAATCAGTGGATTTCTGCTCGCTGAGGACTGAAGCTCCTTTGTCATCTAGTCGTAAACAGCCAGCGAGAAAGTTCGACTGAAAGTCTCCACAGAAAACATCACAATGCAGTAACGACTCACTTCTGGGTCATATTTTCATACGTTAAAACATTCAACACAATCTCACCCATGAAGCTAGCAACAGATCATATCCACTCAGTCTGCACACACCTGCAGCACAGAGCTCTTTCGATTCAACTTTTTAAACTCTGAATCTCTCTTTTAAGGCTTTTCTGAACGACAGTTCAGACAAGTCCAGGTCCACACAGACCGGTTCAGACACTCATTAGCAGCTTCCTCCTGATGACATCACAAACGTCAGGGACCAGCTGGTGGTTTTTTATGTCTCTCAGTTGAGACATTGACTGAACAAAATAAGACATTTTTAACATGTCTGTGGTTTGTAGAAAGCAACACGTTCTCACTCTGAACTCACACAGAGCAGCGTGGTCACATCAGATATTATGACTGTGATCTGACACAGTGACCATCTCAACAGAAACATCATATAGGCTGCACATGTTTCATGCTGCTGTAAGTGGTGATGCGTCACTCAGTGATGTCAGAGCGAGCGCTCAGCTGCAGGTTCAGTGCAGCACAAACAGAGATGTGAGCTGTCAATAAATATTTCACACGGAAACCCAGAATAAAACACACAGCGGCTCATTTAGATTTCATTCATGCTTCTGTTATATATTCATTAAGGGTGTCATCGAAATCGATTGAAATTAATTCACAATCTCAAACTTCGAATAAAAAAATGGAATCGTCGATGCTGCCACGCCCCCACGTCACGTCCGGTCGGCTTGCCAAGGGGAAAAAAACACACGTGTTGAAGTGCTGCGAGTCAACCTCCTCTAACTTAGCTACTAGCTAAGCCAGCAGCTGTTAGCTACAGCCAGTCAAACGACAGCATGGTGTTACACCGTTCCTGTTCGGCTCCCGGACCGTGGTCGGGAAGCACAGGGGAGATGATTTCCTCCAGGGCCGAAGTTTCTGTTTACCTTCGGGGTGAACCCCCTTTCACCTGTTAAGCTGGTGGGGAAATAATACCAGGGAGCTCTGCTGTATCTGAGGAGCCGTCGCCTTTATTCAGCCAGACTGCAGCCGAGTGACGCCGAGATCGAAAAGTGGTTAAAGGTATGTTGATTGCTGCTCAGCGGCTTATACCACCTGCTCAGCGACATATACCGATCCCCAGACTCTTATACCGTTCCTCGGAGTGGTATGCCGCTGATATTCCACCGACACATGATGGTATATATGTACATATATTAATATATATGTAATATATATATATATATATACAGTATATACTATATATATACTATAACTATATATAGTTATATATATGATGTGATATTTACACACACACACACACACACACATTGATTGACAATAGTTAGAAAATATCTCAATGTACAGTAAACATGATACATAATATGCCACAATGGTTAATGTTCGGCGATGTAGACTACATTTTATATCAAGTAATGTATTATTGTGTTCTCCTAATAAAGGAAACCTGTCAGCAAGTATTGTTTAGTTGGTTGGCTCAAAGTTTCTGCTATCGATTAGTCAGACTGGCTACGGTGGCTGGGCTAACAGTAGCCATGCGGCTAACAGTAGCCATGTTAGCTAAGGCTATCTCTTTCATTAGCTTGAAGTACTTTATAGGCACAAATAAACATTACTTTGCTATCATATCGCAAGAATCCCACGTGTAATTACTGTCTATATGCCTACATCCCACCAACATAACATCCAAAAGAAACACATAGCCTACGTTCCTTTATTTACGGCGATGTGTTAAGTTAGCATTGTCAAAAAAGACTACAAAAATGTATACATTTACGGCAGGACTTGTCGTAAAATCAGCCCGGTGGCATTATATTTGCATATCTATCAGGGGGCGGTATCCATCCAACAGTCTTTCAGAAGCATAACGGCAGGTTCAGACAGGATGCCGAAGCGCCGCGATCGGAAATTCTCGCGCGAGCCACAGCCGTTCTGTTCACACCAGACACGAATTTCTCCGCGCCGGTCGGCAAACGGCTCGTCAGCTGTTCTGTAGTCACACTTGGAGCTGTTTTTTCACCATAGGAAAGTAAATAACCGCATAAAATTACAACGCCATGTTTTCCTGATGACTGTAAATGTATGTCCACTTCATGGTAATGAGTAGTTTTCTGTCAATCAGCGGGTTTAATTATCGAAACTAGTTTTATTTTGAAATTTGTTTTATTTTATTTTGAAAATCGACCGGATTCTCTCGTTGTTGCACTGTTTGACTTCCTGCCCGGCTTGACACATTCTGCCGCGGCACGCGAAAAAAACAGACCAGACGGCGAAAAATTCGCTGTGCGGCGCGCGCCGGCAGCAGAGCAGAGCGCCCCAGCGCTACCTATGAGAACGACACAATTGGTTAACATGGGCGCCGAATCAGAAATGGCCCCGCTTCGCAGCTAATCGCGGCGCTTCGGCGTCCTGTCTGAACCTGGCGTAACAGTCTTAGCGGCACATACCGTCATTTGTCAGTGGAACATCAGCGGCACAACAGCGGAATAACAGCGGCATACCACTCTGAGGAACGGTATAAGACTCTAGAGATTGGTATGAGCCGCTGAGCAGCCATCGACATACCTTTGGCCACTTTTCGATCTCTGCGCTCCTGCTGCAGCCTATATTGTTCACTTTATTGCTGTCGCTGCTACTGCTACTCCTTTCGCTTCTCCTTCCTCTCCCATTCATTCACTGTCCGCACGTAGGCACGCTCCCTCACTCTCGCTCGCTTGCCCACTCACACCTTACGCACCTTGTATATGTCCAACTGTTCAGAAATAGTTTGTTAAGACACTTCATTGTTCAGAGAAGACTGTGGACATGGCTGTTTAATTTTTTTGTTTGTTTCGTTGTGAACTTGAATGTCATCTTCTGTGAAGAAGACTGCAGTTACAAAGAGAAACTAGATGGCAGGTTATTTTATTTAAGTTTCCAATTGACTGAAGATATAAGTTATTGTTACATTATGTTGTTAATAAATGTTTTAAATTTGACAATGTAGTGTGTGGTACATTGCGAACAAAGGTCAGATATTATATTGCATAAAAGTCTAGTCTAAAAATGGCAGCAACCTGTGTTTTAAAAAAATACATGTAAAAATCGAGAATCGAATCGAACCGTGACCTTAGAATCGAAAATTAAATCAAATCGAGGATTTGGAGAATCGTGACACCCCTAATATTCAACCAGACGAACCAAGATCCAATCATATCAACAGAAGCAGAGTGCCGCCACAAGAGGAGCAAGAACTCGTGGAGAGAGGAGAAGTTCTGATAGAACTGATGCTACAGCAGCTATGCTAACCTCTGGAGGAGCCGCCATGTTGTTTTCAAGCCAGCAGTCGCTTCTCTCGCTGGTCGTCATTAATGCTCAATGTTAGACACGGATACAGACGAAGCCTTCTGTCACTTCTCTGCGTTTGTTTCGTCCATATTTCTGCGTGTTTTCTGAAAGTTTATGGGATACAGACCTACAGAGCAGTACCTCTGGTAGCCACAGGGGGCAGCGTAGTGGTGTAGCGACAGTTCAAGTCAGACACGAGCGCGGGACGAGAGGACGACAACAGCTTCTACAGAACAGCTGGAGAGACTAGATGGGCAGTAAATGTGAGTTGGCCGGTGGTGAAGGATGTGTGGAGGTTTGTGTGAGACTGATCCAACTCTGAGCAGCGCCCTCTAGTGGTTGTACTGCCTAACATCCATGCCAACATGAGGGACACCAGGAGGTATGAGGGCAGTGACGGTCATATTGTTTGGAACGGACGGATGTATTTTCGTACATAAAGGGAGCATGAATGAGTCCACGCCTGCAGCTTGTTCCTCAGAGCTCAAACTGTGAAGGCGAGAAGGAGTCTCATGATCACATGATCTGATGGGTCCAGCTCCAAACTCACATCACTACAACCTCCTGAACACAGATGAACGGTTGTGAATGTGTGTGTGTGTGTGTGTGTGTGTGTGTGTGTGTGTGTGTGTGTGTGGAAACACTGATGCATGTTACACATCTGCCTCCTCTGTGGTCATTTCTCTGCAGCCCTCAGTAATTATGATCAGCAGCATTCACAGTGAGCTCGAGCAATCAGCAGCCGGCCGTCCGTCAGCCTTCAATCACAGCTCGGGGGGGCAGCGAGGCAACAATAGAGGAAGATGAAGACGGCTCTTTGAACGTCCAATCAGCTCTCATGGTGTCGTCTCAATAACTTTGTTGTTGTGTGGAAAACACGTACAGCTGAAGTGTAAAACACGGGGAAATCAATGAAGGAGGAGGAGGCGTTCAGGAGATGTTAAGCTTTATATTCCTGCTTGTTCCTCCAGTTCAGTTACAGAGCTGAATATGTGAGTGCTGAGTTCAGCTGGCTGCTGCTGCTAACTGCTGCTGCTGCTAACTGCTGCTGCTCAGTTTGGATTAAGGAGGAGAAAATAAGAAGCCAGATTGAGGAGACAGGGTCACGGCTCGGTTGTAAAGTGAACGTTGACGGTGTTATTTTCAGCACAGAGTCGCTCCGACTCAGACCTGTGAGTTTCACAGCGTGGCAGCAGCCGAGACACGTGTCGACCAAAATATATAAAATATGTATAAAACAGCCTCCAACTCCGTCAAGAGGTGAACTGTGTCACACTTTCCTTTAAAGACAGGCAAACTTTCAAAATATACGTCCCCAGTGGTTCAGGTCGACACTCTGGCAGCTCACGACTCGGCCGTGAAAACAAACTTTGCTCGACACTTGTTTTTCTCACTGTGAAGTCGTCGTTCTGTCACAAACATAAAAGCCTTGGGCGACAATTAAACACATGTAAAGGTCATAAAACAAAGATGGCGACTGGAGTCACTCACTGTGCCACATGACTAGGGCTTCACGATTATGGCCAAAATGATAATCACGATTATTTTTATCAATATTGAAATCACGATTATTAATCACGATTATTCATTATGTTAGGTAAAACATATCTTTTTATTGCACTTTCTTTTTTAAACAAACCGTATGTGAACAAGGCTTCTAATCGAAGCTAAACGCGGCGAAAGCTGCAGAAGAGATGGATGAATAAAGAAGAAACGGGAGAAACACAACTACTGTACAACTACTGTACTGTACAACTACTGTACAACTGCTGTACAACACAACTACTGTACAACACAACTACTGTACTGTACAACTACTGTACAACACAACAACTGTACAACTACTGTACTGTACAACTACTGTACAACTGCTGTACAACACAACTACTGTACTGTACAACTACTGTACAACACAACTACTGTACAACTACTGTACTGTACAACTACTGTACAACTGCTGTAAAACACAACTACTGTACAACTACTGTACTGTACAACTACTGTACAACACAACTACTGTACAACTGCTGTACAACACAACTACTGTACAACACAACTACTGTACTGTACAACTACTGTACAACACAACTACTGTACAACTACTGTACTGTACAACTACTGTACAACTGCTGTACAACACAACTACTGTACAACACAACTACTGTACAACTGCTGTACAACACAACTACTGTACAACACAACTTCTGTACAACACAACTACTGTACTACTACTGTACAACTACTGTACTGTACAACTACTGTACAACTACTGTACAACACAACTTCTGTACAACACAACTACTGTACAACTGCTGTACAACACAACGTCCTGTGAGCTGCTCATCATTCCTGCTGAGTGCTCGGCTCGCAGCCCAGCGCCTCTATTAAGCCTCATAATTGTGGCTGAAAGACGTCATATTTGTTTAGTTTTTCCTTTTTTGCTCCATTAAAGAAAAGAACCATAAAGACGAGAACAATTAAAATAATGGCACCAGGCTCGTCTTTCTTCTGCGTGAAGGCTGTTTTCAGTGGAGTGAAATCTTTATTATGTGTTGGAGGAGAAATGAAATCTTTGTATTGTGAGATTATAAATCCACAGGGTCTCCGAGCGTTATTGTTTCTTTATCCTGCGTATGTGTGTGGTTCATCACTCAGAGGTCTGACTGTACTGTGGGCTCCTCTCTGTGGGCTCCTCATACCTCAGGGTGGTGTGATTACTCTGGTTCTGAGGGTCCAACACAATATTTCCATAAAGACAAACACATTTCAGAAAAAAAAAAAATTCACACAACACAAAATGTCTCGTTTTCTGAAACGTCTCAAAGTTTTGGATTCTGTGTTTGAAATGTGAGGTCTTGTCAAATATTGTGTTTTGTGAAATGTTTTATAAATGTTGTTTAGTCAGACGACGAACGTCTGAAGTGTTTGTTAAGGTGACAGTCTCTGACCTCATGAGCAGAACATCTCTCTCAGCGGTGCACTGACGGGCTGAGGGACAGCTGGGAGACGTTTGCTGTTTAAACAGAGCGTCACATCATCTGGAGGATGAGTGTGGACACCGGGCCGTGTGGACACCGGGCCGTGTGGACACCGGGCCAGTCATGTGTTTATCAGTGCAGCTGGAGTTTTGTGTCTGACCCGGCTCGCAGGCATCGCTCACTTAATGTTTAGTGAAATGTTATGTTTTCAGATGTCGCTGTGTTTTGGCCCCTCAGGGCTACTGTACAGATTATACGAGGGCCATTTGCTATTTTCCACATGAATATCTATTTATTATTTTTGCTTCAATTATCCAATCAGAACATGGTGTGGACCACAGGGGACGGTCCAGGGTCGAGTGTGATCATTGATCTGTACGTGTGGACACAGCAGAGGTGGTGACCACGACACTGACAACAACACTTATGATCACATATTATTGATCACATTATTTGTGACCGCAGCAGCGCTGCAGGCCTTCACACCTCCAGGAGAAGCTGCTCCTGATGCTCACAAACACTCAATATTTTAAGACTAATCTTAATTAACTGCTTGTTTCCTTCATCAGTGTTGAGCTGACACACAGGCTGACATCAGATAACTGTGTCTCACTGATGTCTCTGAGCTCCAGACTGCTGCAGTGCAGCCAGTAAAATCATCTTCATACAGTCAGGAGCACATCTCTCATTTCTCTGTAGGATTACTGAAATACTGCAGGGAGATTTACAGCACTGGGTTTTATTGTCTGAGGAAAAACATCCACACAACCCAAGCTGATGTTATTAAGGCTGCTCTGAATGCATCAGCTCCACAGCTGTGATCTGAGACTGAACTCTGCTGCACACCATAAATATTTTGAGACAGTGGAAGTGAAAGCAGAGGAGAACCGAGCTGTCACACCTTTTAGTCTCATTTGAATCCCTCTTCAACTTCATCCTTCATATTTTCCATTTCAAAGTGTAACTGAAGGAATAATGTAGGAACAGACCTGAGCTCTTCTTCTCTTCTAAAGATATTGATCGTCATACGTCTCCACTGAGAGGCTTCAGTGGGTTAATGCAGTGAACCAGTTTCACCACAGTTTGTCGTACATTGTATGAAATGTGACATAAATAAAGATTCTTGTTCTTTACTCGGCCACAACACGAGCTTAAGACTGTGACAGGCCAGGACTAGCTGGTTAGCATGCTAAACGTGTTGCAAAATAAAACTTCCTAACATTGAAACGTATTCCTTCACATTTTGATGATCATTTTTGTGAAGTTCTGAATGTTGTCAAATGAAATCCTTACATTGTGTAAAAGCCTGGAAAAGAAACAAAGAGCTGTACACAATAAAAGGCCTCAGTGTCTGACTTCTCACCACACCTCTGAAAACATCCTCACCGAAATGTTTCAACAGCATTGTCTAGAGAGCGAGACCAGAACCTGACCTGACCCGAGGAGGTCCTGAGTGTTGACGTGTCCCTGCAGGCTGCGACTGTTGTTCTCTGGTGTCATCACATCATTGTGACTCATGTAAATCAGGATGTTACAGATGTAGTTGTTGAGGTGGAGCTCATGTTGAACTGGACTCACACTAATGATTATTGTTTGTTGTGCTTCAGTCTGATCTGCGACGTCATCAGATCTTCTTATTAATCTGTTAATCAGCCCAGCTGATCCAAAACAAACACTTTCATGTTCATGTTTAGTAACTCTGATTTCATTTATGATTAATGAACATTAACCCTTTTTATCATGTTGTCATATTGATGATAATCAACATAAATAAAAAGCACAGTTAGCATCAGTTTGAGTGACTGTCAGCTTTTTATATGTTATGAGATGAGATCTTTGTGCTGTCAGCTGACAGAGATGAATCCTCGTCTCTCCGTGAGGCTCATTGATTTACTTTTCAAAGGACAGTAATGATCACTTCAGTCTCAGGGTGATGTCTCCAGCTGAGGTGGTTCACTGTACTGAACGTCTCCAGCACCAAACACTTGTAGTGATCCAGAGAGGAAGTAAGAAGGAGAATGTAAACTGTGAACTGATTCTGAGGAAATCTGGATCCTAACCTTCACAATATGAGCTGCTCTGTGTCCATTTCTGATCCAAACGTCCAAAACCAGCATGTGTGAAAATCACTGACTGTAAAAAATATTGGATAGAGCCTCCAGGACGCTGTGCACAGGTTTATGAGGTGGGCGGTACCAGCCCTGACTCCACCCAATCAAAAACAGACAAAGGGGTGGGGCGTGGGTGGAGCTCTCCCCTGACTTCCTGCCTCTCTCTCCTCTGACTTCCTGTCTCTCCCCTCATTTCTTGTCTTTCTCTCCCTGACTTCCTGTCTCTCTCTCCCAACTTCCTGTCTCTCTCTCCCCTGACTTCCTGTCCCTCTCTCCCAACTTCCTGTCTCTCTCTTCCTGACTTCCTGTCTCTCTCTCCCTGACTTCCTGTCTCTGTCCAGCTGTCAGTCACTAGATAAAACAGAAGTCCAGAAGAGAATGGTCTGATGTGAATGTTGAAGTTCTGCTGAAGATGGGTTAGGGTCCGGGCTTGGTCCAAAGATGTTAACGTGAAGACGATTGACTGTGTTGATGTTTCAGGTCTCTAACATGTCGTCCTCGTCACTAATCCTGATGACTTGTGTTTTATTCACAGGGACTCAAGCCGATGGACTACAATGGGCTGTCTGACCCGTATGTCAAATTGCACCTACTGCCAGGAGCCAGCAAGGTGAGCTTGTTGACAGTCAGTCTGTTCTGATCTGTTCTGGATCTGTTCCCTTCCATCACTGCATCTCTTTCAGTGTGGTGACAGTTTTGTAGTCACACTGACTGCTTTTACTTTGGATACTTTGAGGACAGTTCTGCTACAAGTCCTTGAATTCAGGACTTCTTTCAGGAGTATTTCATCATATTTCTACTTCAGGGTCAGAAAACTTCTTCCATGGCTGCTCTTTTATTAATCCAACAGTGAGTCAGTGAGTTAGTAGCTGCAGTTTATCTGTTGATCTATGAATTCAACTGGTCTTTATAATAAGTTTATTATATCATGAAATCTGCTGCCGAGACAGAAAACATGTTTTCCTCTGACAGCAGCACTCACAACATTTCCTCCATTGTAAACACCTGGGTGGTCCTCGGGTTGGGCCAATCCAAACATTTCAAACGGGTCTGATATGAGGTTTAAAGGTGCAGTATGTCACAAACAACCACCTGTAAAATTCAAACGCACAACATATAAGGGGCAGCATAACCGCTAACTGCTGCAAACTGTAGCTGCTGTTAGCTTGTTACCTCAGTTAGCCGTGCAGCTTCCAGTAGAGCACTAGCACCAGAGGAATATTGATGTTTCCAGCGCTACCAGAGGAGCTCTGGACCTGAACCAGTACATTTTTGAATGTTTTTAACTTCAATTCTTACATTTTGCATCTTTAATTCTGGACCAGACAGATAATACTGAAGTTTATGGAAGAATTATCCTATCTTTATTCAAGAGCGTAGATTTTCAGTTTGAGAGCATGATTTCATTCCTTTTCAGTGACATAGCTCCTTCTCGCGCTCAGATTTATTCTCCTCGCACTCATATTTTCTGCTCGCACTTGGATGTCTGCTGCTTTCTTTCAAAATGTGTCCTTGAACTCAAAAATCACATGCTCGTGCTCACATTTCTTCTGCTTGCACTCAAAAATTTCGCTCGCATTCAAATCTGTCCTGCGCTCGCTCAGATCTAAAGTCTGCGCGCTCAAAACTAATGTGCACGCACTGAGAACAAGCACCTCCTCTCAGGTTGAGGAGTCTGCTCAGACTCAAGGCTGTCCCTGCTTGCGCTCAAACTATTGTGTTTCACCAGCCAATAGGGGACAGCTAGAGTGTGGACCAATCAAATGACTGATGCCGCCTTGGGTGCGTTCCTTTGCACTTTTTTGAGTGCTCCGTAGGGGCGGGTATATGGTCTGTTTGTAAAACTGCTTCTCTCAAAATACACCAGTTTACCATATTAGCCAGCTATTTGAATCGTCACTTATTTAAGACGCCAGCATATTTATGTATAATTATTCTTAAATAATCGTAAAGCAAGTTATCGAAGTTTAGATTCTCCTTCTTATTCAATATTAGCGGAAATATGTTATATAGTATGAATACTCACAAAACAGTGAACATGTTACGATGGCCGAGTGGTCAAGGCCCATGGCAAATTTTGCATTTTAAACCATCGGACGTCGGTTCGCATCCTGACCGCCCCACTCTTGCTGTCTGTCATATTATTATTTTAAATTTGAATTAATAAATTACTGTTACAGTAATAGAATACGTGTACCCAGCTGATTCAACGTTTAACAAGAGATGGTCGGTAAATAGGCTAAGCTACGTGATTAAAAAGGTTTATTACACGGCTCTATTGAATGCTGCTCTCTGATTGGTCCATCGCTGCGTCGTCGTCAAGTATAACAGACCGTTGCTAGGGACGGCGCTCTGATCCGCCCTGGCAACATGTAGCAACATAAGCAAGACAGCGCCGCTGTCCAGCTCCTCTCTCAGGCCGGCCTGGAAAGTGAAAGTGAAAGTTAAAACTTTACCGAGCAATCATTGTCGCTGCTGAATCATTGTGGGTGATTATTTATTATTTATTTCACTCGTAAGGCCGTGTAATAAGCGGGACAATGTATAGTTAGTCAGTTGTTATGGAGAAATGGAGTTAAGGAGTTCCATACAACCTGTCGGGGTTTATTTCTCCATAACAACCTCCGAACTATACATTATCCCTTACATAATGAAAAATACGCTATGATGATAATGATTTGACGATAACATTGGTGCGTGTAATGGGGTCAAAGCCAGGGGACGCATTACATTAAGTTAGTGTTGGTTATGCTTTCACAAGAAGAAGAGTTAGAGCGGGACTCGGAGCGAGGTACTGAGCGGGAGACGAGATGGACCAGCGCGGTCAAATACCTCAAGTTTATTGCTTAATGTTGCTACAACTCAAAACACATCGTTCATATAGTTTCAATAATAATATGACAGACAGCAAGAGTGGGGCGGTCAGGATGCGAACCGACGTCCGATGGTTTAAAATGCAAAATTTGCCATGGGCCTTGACCACTCGGCCATCGTAACATGTTCACTGTTTTGTGAGTATTCATACTATATAACATATTTCCGCTAATATTGAATAAAAGAGAGAATCTAAACTTCGATAACTCGTTTTACGATTATTAAAGAATAATTATACATAAATATGCTGGCGTCTTAAATAAGTGACGATTCAAATAGCTGGCTAATATGGTAAACTGGTGTATTTTGAGAGAATCAGTTTTACAAACAGACCATATACCCGCCCCTACGGAGCACTCAAAAAAGTGCAAAGGAACGCACCCAAGGTGGCATCCGTCATTTGATTGGTCCACACTCTAGCTGTCCCCTATTGGCTGGTGAAACACAATAGTTTGAGTGCAAGCAGGGACAGCCTTGAGTCTGAGCAGACTCCTCAACCTGAGAGGAGGTGCTTGTTCTGAGTGCGTGCACATTAGTTTTGAGCGCGCAGACTTTAGATCTGAGCGAGCGCAGGACATATTTGAATGCGAGTGAAATTTTTGAGTGCAAGCAGAAGAAATGTGAGCACGAGCATGTGATTTTTGAGTTCAAGCACACATTTTGAAAGAAAGCAGCAGACATCCAAGTGCGAGCAGAAAATATGAGTGCGAGGAGAATAAATCTGAGCGCGAGAAGGAGCTATGTCACTGAAAAGGAATGAAATCATGCTCTCAAACTGAAAATCTACGCTCTTGAATAAAGATAGGATAATTCTTCCATAGAAGTTAACCATGAGCTGTCGCAGCACTACAGTCCATCAGGACGACTGTGACACATTGTGGTTTTACTTCACACAACAACAATTCAACACAACTAACCAACAACTAACAACTAGAGTTTAACATCAAAATGACACAACAGGTTACTGATGATGTCAAAATAAAAGAAGTGAAAGGTTACTGTCCACTGAAACAGTAGAGGGCTTTTAATTTGAAACAGGAAGTGTTGAGTTTGTATTAACAGTATAATGTAGTTAATTTAAAGGACAAACATGAGCAGCGGATCAAAACGAGGCTTCGTACTGCCGACTACAAAAACAGCGTGTGAAGCATACTAGCTGCAGCGTAGTGACTCGTAGCTGATGACAGTTTTGTGTCATCTTCAGTCTGAGAAGTTTAATGACACAACTCTCAGCTCTGGTACCACAGAACAACACATGCACAGCCTGTGGAGCTAATCAGCTATCACCAGGCTCCTGCTAACTAGCCACATGCTGCTAGTTCTCTCCACCTGACTTTGCAGCTTTGCAGGAACACTGTTTTACTTTAAGCATTGCTAACTGTTGGGCTCAGTCACGTTAACACTTAGGTCCAACTATCAGATGTACTGCCGTGAAGTTTGACTCAGACATTCAGACCCAGAGGATGAATCCTGTTCTTTGTCTTCTACAGAACAGTAGAAACACACCGTTTGTCTCAGCACAGACTTCTCTCTGAATATCAAACACCTGGCAGAGTTTAAAGATTAAAGAGTGACCCACAGTAAATTATCACACGGCTACACGGTAAATCATCCTTCTCTTACATATGCATCAGGCCCAACTACACACATCACTGGAGTTCAATGTTGAGAGCAGCTGAACAATCAGAGTTCAGATCAAACGAATAAATGAGACGAGTTTGAAAAGGTTACAGTAGAAAGGAGACGTGAGTCAGGTAGATGGATAATCACAGCTTCAGCTTCAATAAGCTGCTTCATTCAAAGGATCTCTATTAGATATAATGAAAGGATTCAAACACTTCAAGGCCTCCAGTCACACACAGGGAAATTAAAGTATTCATTAACTTTTATGAAACAAACCAAGAGTCATCCTGAGATTCATCATTCCATGTTTGATTCATACATGACGAGTGGAGACAGAAGAGAGCTGCAAACAGCAGATCAGAAGGTAACCAACATGTGATAATGAGGAAGATGATGAGGACGTGGACAAGGAAGATGAAGATGAAAGTGAAGATGAAGATGAAGATGAAGACGAAGACGAAGACGAAGACGAGGACGAGGACGAGGATGATGAGAGACATCAGGTCATTGAGTCACTGTGTTTACACTGGTTAAGACAGACCGTCACTGTGCTGCTGCACAAACCATCAAATACATCCTCATGTTTGATTTCAGGCTCGGAAGCCAGCAGCAGCCTCTGAATTAAATATGTTTTCATGAATTCTTCAGGGAACTCTGCTGACCCGTCAGAGTTCAGGGGACACTGCTGAACCCTCAGAGTTCAGGGGACACTGCTGACCCCTCGGAGTTCAGGGGACACTGCTGACCCCTCGGAGTTCAGGGGACACCGCTGACCCGTCAGAGTTCAGGGGACACTGCTGAACCCTCAGAGTTCAGGGGACACTGCTGACCCCTCGGAGTTCAGGGGACACTGCTGAACCCTCAGAGTTCAGGGGACACTGCTGAACCCTCGGAGTTCAGGGGACACTGCTGACCCCTCGGAGTTCAGGGGACACTGCTGACCCCTCGGAGTTCAGGGGACACTGCTGAACCCTCGGAGTTCAGGGGACACCGCTGACCCGTCAGAGTTCAGGGGACACTGCTGAACCCGTGGAGTTCAGGGGACACCGCTGACCCCTCAGAGTTCAGGGGACACCGCTGACCCCTCAGAGTTCAGGGGACACCGCTGACCCCTCAGAGTTCAGGGGACACTGCTGAACCCTCGGAGTTCAGGGGACACTGCTGACCCCTCGGAGTTCAGGGGACACCGCTGACCCGTCAGAGTTCAGGGGACACTGCTGAACCCGTGGAGTTCAGGGGACACCGCTGACCCCTCAGAGTTCAGGGGACACCGCTGACCCGTCAGAGTTCAGGGGACACTGCTGACCCCTCAGAGTTCAGGGGACACTGCTGAACCCTCAGAGTTCAGGGGACTCTGCTGACCCATCAGCACTCAGTTAAACAAAGGATTGGACCCTGTTTCTGATGAAACATCGGGACATTTTTGTGGCAGCTGAACCAGATATCCTGACCAGATGTTGAAACGCAGGTATTTGAATCCAAACAAGATGTTTTCTAACCATCACCACAAACACAGAGCTGTGACGAGAGAGAAACAGATAATGATGTCCACTTTATATCCAGTGTGTTGTCAGCCTGACGATGTGTTGTGACTGTTATGTTGAAGACAGTGTTATGAACATGTTCAGTGTCATCATGTCTGACAGGACTATAATACTGACTTCTTCATGTGTCCTCACACTGATGCTCTCTGTTGTGACTCTACTTGTTTCCCAGAAATGTAAAATGGACTAATTAGTGCGAGTGCACAGATCGAGTTGTGATTATTACCATGAGAATGTGTACTTAGCGATTCAGAGAGAGTTACAGCCCGCGGCCTGACGACTGCAATGAAACAATGGTGTAATAACTGTCACTAAACACATGGACCGGGCCCATAAAACAGACCAACAGTCTGCTGCTGCTCTGAGCCGGACGGCTCCCATCACTCCACCAACTGTACGTATCATCTGTGATCACCTCCATCCAACACTGAAGCAGATTGGTGTGTATATTCATCACAGCCCGAGGATCACTCTAATCATTTGGTTCCTGCAGAAAAATCAGTATATTTGTACTTAACATCTGTCAGTGTTTTGTGGTGTCTTGTCTGCAGTATTAGACATTACTGACCACTTCTCTCAACATTTAAAGACTTTCATTTTCTCATTTCTCTGATGGCTGAAGGATGATGCTCACTTCTTGTTATCTACAACATCTTCAAAAGATTGAAGCTTTATAAAAATGTACTCATAAAGCTTCCTGAACAGTTATTTCTTCTTCTCTCTTCAGTAAAAGCTGCAGAGTTTCTGACTCCATCTGTCACTCACAGACTGTGACTGCAGCATGATGGGCTTTTCCATTCTTTATGTGTCCTGCTCTGGTGGCGTTCACTGCTAATGTCATCTTATTTCAGAGAGCAGCAGAACGGGCCTGTGTTTCTGAGGAAATGTCAGGGATTATTTGACTGGTTAGTGAAAGAAAACTCTCCCTGAGGGCTGCTGGTTTCCAGGCATTTGTCTGCTGTCTTTATAAAACAGGATGTTATAGTCACCTTCTGCCCCGCTGCTCTAAAATAATCATTAGGCTCGGTCTGAGAGCCTCATTAAGACCCACTAAAGAGGTCATAAGTTCTGCTGGCGCTCTAATCAGAAGTGAAGTTTCACGCTCTGCTGCGGAGCCAGATTACAGTTTCATCTCCTCTGAGAACACAATCAAACACAATCAGCCGGCTGTAATTATTCCAGATTAGACTGTTGATTACTGACACGGATCAGATACTGTACAATGATCGTGATTTTACAGGAGCACAAGGTGAGAGCCTGCTGCAGTTTAGTGACGTGGCTACAGAGTCATGATTCTGATGGTACGATCAGTGAGACAGAACCAGTTGAGCTGTGTGACACGACGCTGACTACGAGAAATACAGGCAGCACTTAAACATCAGGTTTTACTGAAGACAACACAAGTGTGAGAAATCAGTTTCTCTGGAGAGGAAACACTGAAAGTGCAATTGATTCATCAGGAACAAAACCCTGATGTTTAAAAATAAAAGCAAATAAAAGCAACGTTTAAACAGAGTCAGTGATCACGTGTGACTGCAGAGACACCAAACTGCTTTTTGTCTCTTCATATTTGGCAAATTAATATTTTCTCAAATCACAGATTCAAACACATCACTGAAGGCAGAGTAACGGAGGTGTGAACCATGTCTGGATATTATTCTATCTATCAGCAGTAACTACTGGTCACTGAATAGAATAGAATATACTTAATTGTCCCCTAGGGGAAATTTGTCATGGACTCAAAGTGCATAGTGCTTAGTAGTAGCTGCCCTTACAGACAATAATACACATAAAAATAAAGAAAAAAAAAATACACGACAGCTAAAGACGTACACATAGGCTACATACACACTCATGACATCCAATGAAAGATTAAAGAAAATAAAAACAAAACAAACTAACCCTAACCCAAGTTATTGCACACTTCCCAGGCCTCAGCGTACGGATCTATTTAGGATTTTGATGGAGGTGGGTACGAAAGAGTATTTAAAACGGTTTAATTTGCATTTTGGGATTCTGTACCTTCTGCCAGAAGGCAAGAGCTCGTATTACCTATGAAGGATGTGGGATGGGTCTGACACTACCCTCCGCGCCTGCCTGAGTACAGACTGCTCACAGATGGACTGAAGGGGAGCTTTTCAGTCCTCCCCATCACCTTCATAGCAGTCTGTACCAGGCCCTGCAGCTTAGATTTGGACTGTGTGGAGTGATTGTCGACCCACGCCGTCATCCCATACCTGATGACGCTCTCCTTCACTGCCTGATAAAATAAAAACATGATGTTCTGGCTGACACCAAAGACCCCCAGTCTGCGTAAAAAATACAGCCTTTGCTGTAAACGGGAACACACATAATCTACATGACTCCAGCTGAAGAGGTTATCCAGGTGGATACCCAGGTTTCTATAAGATGTGACCTGTTTGATCTCCTCCCTGTGTATGGACAGTGGAGTATGGTCCCCCACCGACCGAGGGTCAAACACCATCTCCTCAGTTTTTTTAGTGTTAATGATGAGATAGTTGTCGTCACACCGCTGAACACATTTATTAACCTCCATGAAGTAAAATGATGGGTCTGAGTTCTGGTGAAGGCTGAGAATGGCAGTATCGTCAGAAGATTTAAATAACAGGTTGCCCGGGAGACTGTTGGTGCAGTCGTTTGTGTAAAGGGTGAAGAGGACCGGTGAGCTTACACAGCCCTGAGGTGCTCCTGTACTGATGCATTTGGATTCGGAGAGTGAGTCGTTAATCTTGACATTTTGGGTTCTATCTGTTAAAAAATAATAAAACCACTTAATAATAAAAGGATAAACATTCATCTGGGTCATTTTCTGCAAGAGCAGATGAGGCTGTAATGTACTAAAAGCAGAACTAAAATCAATGAACAAAGACGTGCACAGGCCTTTGGATCCTCCAGATGCTTAAGAGTCAGGTGGGTGCTGCTATTAATTGCATGGTTTGTGCTCCTCCCCTGCCTGTAAGCCAACTGGAGTGGATCTAGTTCAGAATTAACTTCAGACGAGCTGTGACGAGCTGTCAATCAACAGAGAGTGAAGTGAACATCACCAGGTGTCACATGTTCCCAGCAGGAGGTCAGGGGCTTCATGGTGATGCTTGGTGATGTGTGGACGACTCTGAGATCATCATCACAAGTCACAATAATCTTTAAAGGTCCGATGTGTAGAACAGCTGTTTGCCTCTTCAATTTGTCTTTCAGGCCAACAAGCTACGAACCAAGACGCTGCACAACACACTCAACCCTGTGTGGAGCGAGACCCTGACCTACTACGGCATCACTGACGAGGATATGGTCCGAAAAACACTCAGGTACGCTCACCTGTGCTCCCTGTACACCTGTGTTAATAATGAAGAGGAGGACATGAAGAAAGGAAGGGAGGAAGGAGATGAGTGAGTGAAGGAGATGAGTGAGGATACCTGTTGCTGTTCTGCTGTGGATGTGTTGTCATCAGTCAGGTGTGTGTGAGCGCTCGTCTGTCTCTGGAGGTAACAGCAGCCCTTCCAACAGAGACCTCCTGTGAGTCCTCCTCACTACCATCATGATTCATGTTAGTGTGAACGTGTGATTTCCTCTCATCGCTTTAACAGAGGGGAAACTCTTTGTGTGTGTGTGTGTGTGTGTGTGTGTGTGTGTGTGTGTGTGTGTTTCACTACGACACCTGAGAATAAACATGAGAACACAAAGTTCTCTGATAAATCTGTTACACAAGTCGAGTGTTACTTCACTCGTCTTTATTTTTACCAGTGTTCACACTGAGCTGGAAGCACCTTATGTAACCATTTACACTTCAGCCTGCTGTACATCACAACCCTCCCAAACATCTCAGTATGTGTGCAGTGTTGTCTGTTTGTTGTACACACAGAAATGTGTAGACTTCTCACGTATACATGAGGAGGCTGCCAAGCCACAGACCACTGTTTGAGACTGTGTTTCAACATCTGTAAGCATGAAACCACTGGATATCTTTAACGAGACGTCGGGACAACACCAGCCGTGTTTGTGGAGACAGAACCAGGTACTTTAAGACCAAAGAGTCTACACTATTGTCCAACAGTCCCACAATGCAATGCGTCATATTTTATAGCTGCTACAGCTTCTAGTGATGAGCGATGATAGTCCTTCTATCTGCTGCTCACTACAGTAAACATGTTTATTATAAAGGACGTGAAGCAGCATGAAGCATTAACACTTTCATTTAATTCACTTTATTCACGATGATGATCAAGTTAATCATCACAGTGTTTTATCACTGGATGATAACGAGTTTATTGTTTTATTTTAAAAGCACTGAATCGTTGTTCAAGTGTGCTGCTGACTCACTGCTCCTGCCTGTGAGCTGAGTTGTGTTGTGTTGTGTTGTGTTGTGTTGTGTTGTGTTGTGTTGTGTTGTGCTGTGCTGTGCTGTGCTGTGTTGTGTTGTGTTGTGTTGTGTTGTGTTGTGTTGTGTTGTGCCGTGTTGTGTTGTGTTGTGCCGTGTTGTGTTGTGTTGTGTTGTGTTGTGCTGTGTTGTGTTGTGTTGTGCCGTGTTGTGTTGTGTTGTGTTGTGCCGTGTTGTGTTGTGCCGTGTTGTGTTGTGCCCGGTTGTGCTGTGTTGTGTTGTGCCGTGTTGTGTTGTGTTGTGTTGTGTTGTGTTGTGTTGTGTTGTGCTGTGTTGTGTTGTGTTGTGTTGTGTTGTGTTGTGCCGTGTTGTGTTGTGTTGTGTTGTGTTGTGTTGTGTTGTGCTGTGCCGTGTTGTGTTGTGTTGTGTTGTGTTGTGCTGTGTTGTGTTGTGCTGTGCCGTGTTGTGTTGTGCCGTGTTGTGTTGTGTTGTGCTGTGCTGTGCTGTGTTGTGTTGTGTTGTGCTGTGTTGTGCTGTGTTGTGTTGTGTTGTGCTGTGTTGTGCCGTGTTGTGTTGTGTTCTGCTGTGTTGTGCTGTACCGTGTTGTGTTGTGTTGTGCCGTGTTCTGCTGTGTTGTGCTGTACCGTGTTGTGTTGTGCCGTGTTGTGTTGTGTTGTGTTGTGCCGTGTTCTGCTGTGTTGTGCTGTACCGTGTTGTGTTGTGCCGTGTTGTGTTGTGTTGTGCCGTGTTGTGCCGTGTTGTGTTGTGTTGTGCCGTGTTGTGTTGTGTTGTGTTGTGTTCTGCTGTGTTGTGCTGTACCGTGTTGTGTTGTGTTGTGTTGTGTTGTGCCGTGTTCTGCTGTGTTGTGCTGTACCGTGTTGTGTTGTGCCGTGTTGTGTTGTGTTGTGTTGTGCCGTGTTGTGCCGTGTTGTGTTGTGTTGTGCCGTGTTGTGTTCTGCTGTGTTGTGCTGTGCCGTGCCATGTTGTGTTGTGTTGTGTTGTGTTGTGCTGTGTTGTGTTGTGCTGTGCCGTGCCATGTTGTGTTGTGTTGTGCTGTGTTGTGCTGTGCTGTACCGTGTTGTGTTGTGCCGTGTTGTGTTGTGTTGTGTTGTGCCATGTTGTGTTGTGTTGTGTTGTGCCGTGTTGTGTTGTGTTGTGTTGTGTTGTGTTGTGTTCTGCTGTGTTGTGCTGTACCGTGTTGTGTTGTGTTGTGTTGTGTTGTGCCGTGTTCTGCTGTGTTGTGCTGTGCCGTGTTGTGTTGTGTTGTGCCGTGTTGTGTTGTGTTGTGTTGTGCCGTGTTGTGTTGTGTTGTGCCGTGTTGTGTTCTGCTGTGTTGTGTTGTGCCGTGTTGTGTTGTGCCGTGTTGTGTTGTGTTCTGCTGTGTTGTGCTGTACCGTGTTGTGTTGTGTTGTGTTGTGTTGTGTTGTGTTGTGCCGTGTTCTGCTGTGTTGTGCTGTACCGTGTTGTGTTGTGCCGTGTTGTGTTGTGTTGTGTTTTGCCGTGTTGTGTTGTGTTGTGCCGTGTTGTGTTGTGTTGTGCCGTGTTGTGTTGTGTTGTGCCGTGTTGTGTTCTGCTGTGTTGTGTTGTGTTGTGTTGTGTTCTGCTGTGTTGTGCTGTACCGTGTTGTGTTGTGTTGTGCCGTGTTGTGCCGTGTTGTGTTGTGTTCTGCTGTGTTGTGTTGTGCCGTGTTGTGTTGTGTTGTGTTGTGTTCTGCTGTGTTGTGCTGTACCGTGTTGTGTTGTGTTGTGCCGTGTTGTGCCGTGTTGTGTTGTGTTGTGTTGTGTTGTGTTGTGTTGTGTTGTGCCGTGTTGTGTTCTGCTGTGTTGTGTTGTGCCGTGTTGTGTTGTGTTGTGTTGTGTTGTGTTCTGCTGTGTTGTGTTGTGCCGTGTTGTGTTGTGTTGTGTTGTGTTGTGTTGTGTTGTGTTGTGTTGTGTTCTGCTGTGTTGTGCTATACCGTGTTGTGTTGTGTCGTGCCGTGTTGTGCCGTGTTGTGTTGTGTTCTGCTGTGTTGTGCTGTACCGTGTTGTGTTGTGTTCTGCTGTGTTGTGTTGTGTTGTGTTGTGTTGTGCAGCAGGAGGAGAAGAGGTGTGTATTGTCAGAGACACAGTGGATGTTGTCGGGGACGATGTGACGGACAGCTGTCTGCACACAGTCCTCATTAAATCTTGCAGGAACAACAGTGAGACAGACGCACGATCATCTCCGTCTCTAAACTAAAATGTGGACTCAGCTCCACCGCTGCATGTAGCAGATAAGATATTTGATCTGCTGGGACTCTGATTACAATGCTCACACACACACACACACACAGTCTGTCTCATTATGCAGAGAAACACACTTGAAACGGGTGGTACTCCACCACAGGAGCATGATGGAGCGAGAACATGTCCGTCAGACTGCTCTCTGCAACACACAGCAACTGATGAAGGTAAAGCTGCAGCTCAGCGTCCTCCAGTGGTCTCTGTCTTCCTGTGGTCTCTGTCCTCCAGTGGTCTCTGTCTTCCTGTGGTCTCTGTCCTCCAGTGGTCTCTGTCTTCCTGTGGTCTCTGTCCTCCTGCTGCTCAATCATTATCTTTTGTAAGCTGTTAGACTTCCTGACATAGTCAGTCTGCTTCTGTGTGGACCAAAGAGCACGCTGACAAACAGACAAACAAACCAACACTGCTGCAGGATGTTTCCATGCAGTGAAAGAGGAGTGTGTGTGTGTGTGTGTGTGTGTGTGTGTGTGTGTGTGTGTGTGTGTGTGTGTGTGTGTGTGTGTGTGTGTGTGTGTGTGTGTGCTGGTGGAAACAGGTGATAAACAGGCACCGCCACAGAATTCACTCCACACTGCAGTAACTGAGTAAATAAGAAGAGATCAGTCAGAAATGTTCACGTTAACATCGTCTTGTGGTATCAAATGATTTGAACGTGGCGATCAGGAAGCTCTCATCCTCCTCTCACCCTCCTCAAGTCTTCTGAGCCACACGTGGCCCAATACTTCTGGTTGTGATAAACCTCTTCTGAACTCTTCAGGTTTACTTTCAGTGCTGCGAGGCCCTCAGAGGCAGTGTAAGAGTCTCTAGAGTTAAGTACAGATTTCAGAGAGAGCAGGATCCCTGTGAAAGAGGACGATGATGGGGGACGATGATGGGGGACGATGATGGGGGACGATGATGGAGGACGATGATGGGGGATGATGATGGGGGACGAGGGCCTCCGGGTGTAAAATGACTGGTTTTATGGACTGAAATGTCCTCTCAGGAACAAATGTTTGACCCGCTGTCCTCCTGACAGGATCTCTGTGTGTGATGAGGACAAATTCCGCCACAACGAGTTCATCGGGGAAACAAGGATCCCTTTGAAGAAGCTGAAGCCCAACCAGACCAAAAACTTCAACAACTGCCTGGAGAAACAGCTACCTGTGAGTGCACACACACACACACACACACACACCCCTGTGTGGTTGTTGGTTTCATGCAGATGATAAAAAGTTCTAATCAGAAACTCTGATTAGAGGATGAGCTTTAAATATTATAATATTATCTTTAATTCTCTTTAATTCACTAATGCACTCCTCTACACCACTGCTCAGTAATATACACAACATATACTCCAGTGTATACTATATCATATACTTAATACCATACAACAGTACAGTATTAAGTATAGTATGTTCTTTACAACACTATATACGGCTAGCGGTTGCTAACAAGTGTCTAAATGAGAATACAGAGGTTGTCGGGACATTAAACGTCCTCACAGCGAACAGGGAGACTCATCTACTCACTAGTCCGTCTTTACAGGCCCACTTTAGTTATAATAATAGCAATAACAAAAATTCTGTTCCATACATGACGTGTTCAGGTCCAGTACAGACCACAGTATCTATCAGGATTCAGTGTGAAGCACATGACAGATTAGAGCCTGAGTGGGGAGCAGGAGTGGATTATGTGCTTGTAGAGCTCAGAGCAGAGTGTCATTGAACTGTGATTCAATATCCCCGTCAGACTGCCCACACACCTTATGTCAACATACTACAGTGAACGCAGTGGATGTTGGATGATGGATGGTGGTGTTGGATGTCGGATGGTGGTGTTGGATGATGGATGGTGGTGTTGGATGATGGATGGTGGATGGTGGTGTTGGATGGTGGATGGTGGTGTTGGATGATGGATGGTGGATGGTGGTGTTGGATGATGGACGGTGGATGGTGGTGTTGGATGGTGGTGTTGGATGATGGATGGTGGTGTTGGATGTTGGATGGTGGTGTTGGATAGTGGATGTTGGATGTTGAATGGTGGATGTTGGATGGTGGTGTTGGATGATGGACGGTGGATGGTGGTGTTGGATGATGGATGGTGGTGTTGGATAGTGGATGTTGGATGTTGAATGGTGGATGATGGATGGTGGTGTTGGATGTCGGATGGTGGTGTTGGATGGTGGTGTTGGATGATGGATGGTGGTGTTGGATGGTGGTGTTGGATGGTGGATGGTGGTGTTGGATGTTGGATGGTGGATGGTGGTGTTGGATAGTGGATGTTGGATGTTGAATGGTGGATGTTGGATGGTGGTGTTGGATGATGGACGGTGGATGGTGGTGTTGGATGATGGATGGTGGTGTTGGATAGTGGATGTTGGATGTTGAATGGTGGATGATGGATGGTGGTGTTGGATGTCGGATGGTGGTGTTGGATGGTGGTGTTGGATGATGGATGGTGGTGTTGGATGGTGGTGTTGGATGGTGGATGGTGGTGTTGGATGTTGGATGGTGGATGGTGGTGTTGGATGTTGGATGGATGGTGGTGTTGGATGGTGGATGGTGGTGTTGGATGGTGGATGGTGGATGGTGGTGTTGGATGGTGGATGGTGGATGTTGAATGGTGGATGTCGGATGGTGGTGTTGGATGTCGGATGGTGGTGTTGGATGATGGATGGTGGTGTTGGATGGTGGATGGTGGTGTTGGATGGTGGATGGTGGATGGTGGTGTTGGATGGTGGATGGTGGTGTTGGATGATGGACGGTGGATGGTGGTGTTGGATGATGGATGGTGGTGTTGGATAGTGGATGTTGGATGTTGAATGGTGGATGATGGATGGTGGTGTTGGATGTCGGATGGTGGTGTTGGATGGTGGTGTTGGATGATGGATGGTGGTGTTGGATGGTGGATGGTGGTGTTGGATGTTGGATGGTGGATGGTGGTGTTGGATGGTGGATGGTGGTGTTGGATGTTGGATGGTGGTGTTGGATGGTGGATGGTGGTGTTGGATGGTGGATGGTGGTGTTGGATGTTGGATGGTGGTGTTGGATGGTGGATGGTGGATGTTGAATGGTGGATGTCGGATGGTGGTGTTGGATGTCGGATGGTGGTGTTGGATGGTGGATGGTGGTGTTGGATGTTGGATGGTGGATGGTGGTGTTGGATGGTGGATGGTGGTGTTGGATGTCGGATGGTGGTGTTGGATGTTGGATGATGGTGTTGGATGGTGGATGGTGGTGTTGGATGTTGGATGGTGGTGTTGGATGGTGGATGGTGGTGTTGGATGGTGGATGGTGGTGTTGGATGTTGGATGGTGGATGGTGGTGTTGGATGGTGGATGGTGGTGTTTGGAGCTCAGAGCTCTGCCTCGTGTTTGGAGAGACTCTTCCTGTTGCTCCTCTCGTGTGATTGGTGTGTATGTAGGAGTGAGACACAGCGTCCAAAGATCCAGAATATGCTGAGTATCAAACAGGCGTGAGCTTTACCCAGCACCGCCTCTCATTCAGTCACAGTCTGTCTCAGAGATGTTAACAGGAGGTCGGCTGGACTCAGGGTCAACTCAACTATCTCTTACTTTACATGTTAAAGTAGAGAACATGATGAACGTGTTGTCGTTACTACCAGCACAGTCACAAACCTGACATCTCTGATTTCCTCTCGTCATCACTGAAGCTCTTTGTAACACTGCGTGGGTAGTTCAGGATCTGAGGCTGTAAATGTGAGTAACAGTTAGCCGGGCCAGCACCGACCCGTCTCCTGCCAAAGTCCTGGTGGATCCCTCAGATCAACACCTCACAGAGAGCAGTGGGGCGCTTGTGCTGATGCAAGAGAAGAGGCCACGGCTGACAGAGCGCTGGCATCAGGCCGAACACACAAACATGTTCCTGCTTTAGTCTGAGTTTTCTCTGAAACTGCAGCAGAACCAGTCTCAGTTTAACAGTCTGACACTCAGCAGGACCGTGTGGGCGTGGTCGCATGAGGTTTGATGGACAGCTCTGGCAGCATTTTGAATCAAATGTTGCCAGACTTTGATTGGTGCACAGACAGAGTCCCGCCCACTTCAAAGCAGCAACAAAACAAACACAAAATCAGAAATCTGTCATGTAACCAGAACTTTTCTAACTCTGGCAGAATGTGTGTTCATGTAGGACCCATCAGCCCTCATCAGAAGGAGGTGGAGGGTTTCAGGACCTTTAATGAAAAGACTGACTGGAGGTATAAATGAATCATGAATATCGTGATGCTGTAGATTAGGGCTGGGCAATATGGCCAAAACTATTATCACGAGATGTTTTTTTATTTTGACCGATGTCGATTATTATCACGATATTTAACAATAATAATGTTGAATTGACAGTTTTAAGAGTATTTTCCTTAGGACAGAACCCAAAACAAACCAGAAGGTTAATTATGGTTTATAAAATACAATTATCTATTGTCAGAATGAATAGGTGACAAACATCCAACAGAACCAACCAACCAAATGTTTTCATGTTAAACACTGGATAAATACAATGATGAATATGTTCAACAAATTGCCTGTTTTAAAGTGTCTCAAACATTTTAGAGGTAGTTTACTGAACTGAACATTGATTAAAGAAAATAAAATCAAAAGGTAAAGTTGAGGCTGGTTATGCTGCTGTATTCTTGTTCAGTTCAGCTTTAATGCCTCCTGTTCTGTCAGACCTGATGTGATGACATCTCTGAGCTGCTCTAACTTCACCCTTTAACCGTGCTTATAGGCATCATGTGTTTATCGACACAGTACGTCACTGCGCTGGTTCTGTCTGTGTCGCTTCGGGTTCTGCTCATGTGGGGTAATGTCTCAAAAAGTAGCGGCACCTGTTGGTTGAGCTGAAGTTTGACTAGTAGCAGCAGTGGGGCTGGGCTGGTGGCGACCTGAGGGGAGACTGGCGCTAGCATAATAGCGCTAACTCATGCTTTCGGAGTCCTGTTTGGGACGGTACCTTTTGAGATGATGGAAGAGGTTGGTGGTGTTTCCAGTTCTGCTGAGGACTGGTCGCCGACACATTTAGCATCTAATGCTGGCCTGTGCTTTGTCAGACTTCAGGTAGCCGAACTATTTCCAAATAACCGGAGTGGTATGACCTTTCTTCGGTACAATTTCTTCGTCTTTGTCGGTTTCCTCGCACTCGGTTTGGCTAGTAGGACCGCTCATTGACTGGTGTCGGCTGGACACACAGGTGGTGATGTCACTCTGAGGTGTTGTGAGTGGGAGGGGCCAGATACATCAACCACGTGCATCTGTTTCTCTGCTGTGTGATTGGCTGTTGATGTTGTGTTTTCTAGGTAAAGGAAAACGGACTCAAAAATAACTATCGAAAATAAATGTATCATCGTTATCGTGGAAAATTTTATCATGAAAATTATCGAGATCGTTTTATCGTCCAGCCCTACTGTAGATACACACCAGCATAACTTCTTGAAGTGAGAAAAGTCTGAGCTAAGTACGGTATGTAAAAGATGAAGTTAGTTGTTACCAACTTCCACCGTCGGCCCGCCACAGGACGCTTCTTTTCACAAAACAGTGAGAAGCGTCTCCCGGAGCATTTCAGATAAAACCACCTCAGCAGGTCCAACAAACAACCAAGCTAACAATCAAGTCTTCTCAACTCACCGATCAAGTGTTTCAGTAGTGAATCAAACTCCAACAAAAACTGTCACGAGCGTCCAGACTTTCACAGTTTCGTGACTTGTCTGGATATCTTGCTGTGGACTAAACATCCTCACCCTCGGCCTCTCTGCTAATGGGCTGTAACCTTTAGTTTGGCCTCTCCAACAGTTTGAGCTCAGCAGCATCATTACAGCAGGAGCTGAACTTCCAGGGCAGACACAACAACAGCTTCTGAACACGAGTACATACACAGAGATGAGACGGGCCAGACACAAAGTAGTGATGGTCTCTGAGAGTTAAACCTTTAATTGTCCAGCTGAGCCGAGGGAACAGAAATATATCACACAGATCCAACATATACTGGC
>NC_140198.1:342104-381234 GCF_965226575.1 Pagrus pagrus | reverse complement strand
ACATCACCAGACTCCCTTAACAAATGTGTCAGTTTAGTGAGTTGTTGAGTTGGAGACACTTTATAAACTTTGTGAAACTCTGTCTCTGACTAATTCTTCATTATTTGTTCCTTCTTGTAAATTCAGCAAATGTTCGACATGAACTTCTCTGTCTTTGTGTCAACACATGGTGTCTGTTTGTCCCAGTGATGGACGGGTTAATTTGCATCGAGACAGTGACAGAGAGTGAGCTGACTGAACAGACCTGGTAAGGTACAGACTAATACCTGGAACTCAGTCAATACACTGATATTATTGTGTTGTGTTGCCAGTGAACAGATGTATATCTCAGCTGGTTATTTCGCTCTGAATGATGTTCAGACAGTCACGTCGGAGGTGTCCGGTTATACTGTGCGTTAAATTAAATTAATGGACATCCTCCAGCCAATCTTAATTGAGTTTTCCTCGAGGCAGCGGCACAATTAGCTGGAAAATGTTCAGCAAAGACTGATGCACAGCCGTCTGTTTGTTTATGTGAGCTGTTGTTATGTTGGAGCAGACTGATGGAAACAGGAAGAGGAAGGAGAACAGGTCGTCGCTGACAGTTTGAGTGTGTTTTTCTGTGATTAATGATGTGACATCAGTCTTTGTGTTGGTGGAGCTTGTTTAAAAGATCTTTTGTTGTTGGAGGAAGGCTGGATGCTGAATGTCGTCTCTGTGAGTGTGAAATAAAAAGAAGAGTGCTGTAAAGATGTGAGCACCTGTCAGGTGAGCAGACCTGGATACCATCCAGCCGCCTGAGGTTTCCTCCCTCCCTCTCTTTGTCTTGTATTCCTGTCAGCTGCTGGTTTGTCACACATTTCCCAGAGTGCATCTTGTTGAAGGAGTCAGAGAGACGAGACGACAGCAGAATGTCCTAAACGTGGATAAACAGTAGAAGAGACAGGACTAAATGGATTTGACAGTAAACCGTCTGAAATGTGTTGGCGTGTCGGACGAGTCCAGAGAGACATCTTGTAAAAGTCATCTGTGACTCATGTAGAGAGAGTCGGCGTCCTGCAGACATCTGATTAGCATCCTGCTGAGGACACTGTTGGACAGACTGTTGAGTCTGTCTCAGTCTGCAGAGACGCTTCTGTCTTTTTATTATTCTGACTGTCTCTGAATGTGGAGGATGTTTGTGAGACTGTGACTGTGTGAGGACACACAAACAGCTTGTGATGATTATTGATCCTGATTGTCTGAAGCTGACTGTCCATCCATGTATATCATTCATGAAGTTGTGTTAATAAGCTACAAACTGCAGGAGAGTTTTTGGCACAAGATTCTTCAAATTAGCTTCAGAGCCAGCCACGGTAACACAACTCTGTCAGACTCAGCCGGTTAAACAGCGTCCTGAGCTGCTCTCCAGTAGGCGCATGATCACTTTCTGCCACCGTGTCTCTGATACGACCACTGGAGGGCGCCAAAGTCAGGAGATACTGTGGGTTTTAAAGGTGCAATATGTAAGATTTTAGTTGAAAACATTCAAAAATAAACTAAAATTACTCACAGAATGGGATGAAATAACAGTTCTGGCATTATGATGTCTACATACTGTATTGCAGAGATATCTACTGAAGTTAGGAAGCTAACAGGCTAACCACAGCTCGTCCTGGTCCAAAACTCCAACAGTCCCCGGTGCACCGAGTTCCCAGTCTAGGCCACTAGCTGCACGGCTAACTGACCTAACTAGCTAACAGCATCTAGAGTTAGCTGCAGTTAGCTGTGACTCTAGCTATATGTTTGTATGAATGAAGTTCATCACTCAAGGATGATTTTAATAGATGCCACTGGTTTTCCTGCGAGACCTTCTCTACTCTGATTGGTTTGCCTCTGTCGTTCTGGTATGATGAAAGCCTGAACAGGTTTGTGGTCCTGGTACTCATTCAGTTTAAAGTTTGTCAACAGGAAAGCAGTGAGGTTCAACTGGTAGAACAGTTCTTCCCATAAAATTCAATTAATACAAAATAGATTTTCCCTGTTAGTCCACTGAACACCACAGCGAGGGAGCTCAGAGTTCACGACGAATTTACTGTTTAGTAAGACAATAAATAAGACAAGAATTAGCAGCTAGCGTGCTACTTACTGTTATGTTCAGTGGCTGTCTGGTGTTAATGTGTCTGTGTTTTTCTTGCGGTCGGCCAATGGTGGAGCTGATACAGCCGATTGGGAGCTGTAATTTCCCCAGTAAACACACCAACCTCTTCAGCTGTAAGCTACAATGTCTCTGGGCTCAATAGCAGACTAACAGCAGGGCAGCCCGTCAACAACCCAGCCTTTCTGCTCTACCTAACGAGCCCAGAGATGCAAAGAGCAGTTCGGAGGATAAGTCACCCCGAGAGGAGCAGCAGGAGACCAGGAGAGAGGCCGAAGAGGTCGGTGTGTTTACCTGGAAACTACAGCTCATATATCGCTGTATCAGACCGTAAAGACACAACCAGAGGTAACACAAGGGCAATTTTACTGTTTAAATAAAGCAGACAGCCAATCTGAATATGAAGATAAACAATAGTTACGTGCAGAAACTGTGACAGACTGACATGGGCTGTCGGTTTCCTCGGAAATTAACAATAACAGTGGCAGCAACCACTCGAGTGACTCAGCGATGCTCCAACACACATCTATCACATACTGTGTTCCTGTATTTTAATAGCTACTTTAAATGAAATAGTGTGAGTTAACAGTTTGAGTCAAATGTAGAGAATGTGACCACTGAATGTAACCAATCAAAGGCGGAGCAGGGTGGGCGGCAAAAACACCCAGTGGGATCCATAATAACACCTCAGAGATTCATCAGTGTTATTTATGAAGTGGTGCCGTTAGTCTTATAATACTGTAAAACTACATTGACCAAAGACGCACAGAAATTCAGACTCCTTTCTCTACAACTGTGTGTTAGTTTAAGTTCACAGCTCAGCCTGAGTGACGAGTGACTGTCTCTTATGAAGACAGAAAACTAATGAATATCAATTTGAACACAAACTGAACTGAGTCCCAGGCGTTCTCTGGTCAGGCCACTTTAAAGTAGCTCTTGATAAGCCTGAAGTTGTTAAGCCTCTGTGCCTTTGCTCTGCTGATATGGATGGTCTTATACTGTAAATGTGCTTTAAAATAAATGCTGATGTACGAGAATATTCAGCCAATCAGCAGCTGAAGGAGAGCTGCTGGTAAATTGCATTTCTAAGTCGTTGGTCATAGAAGTGAGAAATAAAGTTCAGATGGATCCCGAGGCGCCACGGCAGAAACAAGCCCAGAATCTTCTGTAAGGATCCTGGAAGAAGCTGAGACACAGTCACAGGATGATACGTTACCACTGACCATTAACAAGAAGACACAGGCTGACTGATGGTGGATCAGAACCTTGTTTCAGGCTGCAGCTTCAAATATCAGTGAAGAACTGATGATAATCAGTCGTACATGAGGCTACATGTCTAAATAACACGCAGACTGAACAGTTTAATGTTAATGTGTGTGTGAAGGTTTGCTTCTCCTGCTGAATCAGTGTGAAGGCCGGCTGCTGTGTTTGAAGAGAAAACAGGCTGACAGGTCAGGTGTCACTTCACATGTTTATCTGGTCTCTAACGAACGCTGCAAATTAATCTTGATGAGGCCATTAACTCACCGTCTACAGCAGAGGTGACATCTATCAGCCAATCAGTGTTTGGCTGATGTTCAACGAGGCAGAAGTGCTGAAGCTGCTGCAGACTTTCACTACAGGTTTTAAACCTGGATTAAATCTCCAGGTAACATTTCCAGGTAATGATTCTGTTGTCTACACGGATTAACAACATTTAGGAAATTAAAGCTGCCAGGAATGAGAGACTGTCACAGATGATGCAGCTCATGAGGAGAAACAGATGAATAAACACCTGCAGACGTTGTTCTGACTTCTACTCCTGTCATTATTACTCTCTGCAGGTCAACAAGACGGAGGATAAGTCCCTGGAGGAGCGAGGACGCATCATGATCTCTCTCAAGTACAACACCCAGAAGTCGTGCCTGGTGGTGGGCATCATACGCTGCGCTCACCTCGCCGCCATGGACGCCAACGGCTTCTCCGACCCCTACGTCAAAACGTCAGTATGCAAACAGGAAGTGTTTCATCCATCATTTCTATCAGTAATAACATGGAGACAGACAAACTGTCCACAGATCCACCAGTCACAGTCCAGCAGGGTTCACCTTTGACCCTCTGCTCTCACTGTAGTTTTCTTCAGACATTCTGGTCTCACTCTCACTTTCACATCAGCGTCTGAGACAATCAGACGAGCTTGTTTACAGCCTGTCTGATGGTCTGACTGCTCGTGTTTCCTGACTCATCAGACTTTATTGAAACGTCGTCACAGAGTTCCCAGAACTCAACAATCACCCCAGAGACTGTAATCTTATTAAAACCAACAGAAGTGATGGACAGAGCTGTGGAAACAGTCAGGAAACATCTTTCAGAAGCAACTTAAGAAATGATTTAATACCAACATGAGACAGTGTAGAAGCTGCACGAACGGCCGTTACTCGACCTTCAAAACGAGCCACAACGTAACTGTGTGTGTGCAGTCCAGTGATTAAACCAACAGCACCCCCCCGACGGAGTGACGGAGGCCCACAGAGTTCAAAATTAAACAAAGAAAATTGACATTGTAGAGATGAAGCATGTGATCAGTGTAGAAAAAATATCAATAAATATAAATATAGGACTAAATTTATTTTTAGTATTTACTAACAGTTATTCGTCACTTTTTCTTGATTAATCATTTGCGTCCACAGTCAGGCTGGTGGATTCACCGTCATTAAGTGACGAGCTGGTCAGGGACACGATCTGACCTTCTGTTAGCAGCAGAGAGAAAAGTCAGAGGTCAGCAGCATCATTAACTGTGAATCAGCCTTCAGGCTTCTTGATTATTGATAACAGACAGTTTTCAGCTATCAGGATATTTTGCTGTGAAGTATCATTACAAATCATCCACAAACCTGCTTTCACACAGTATAAAACAATAATTAGTAAATGTAATGAAGCTCCTGTGGATTCACTACACTGTGTACAGACACACATGACAAACAAACATGGCTGGCTTCTCATAAATCCACCTGTTAACCGTCTCCTCTCCACCAACATCTCTCTCCACATGGCGGATGCTCGTCATAATAATTCTATTTTTAGTGTGTGTAGAAGTGCTGAGATGGATTAGCTGGCAGTGCTGATGTTTTAGCAGACTACCGGTGATTATCAGCAGCATGAAAGACACAAACAGCACAAGAGGCCATTGGCAGGGCTGCAATTTGAAGCAGAGTCCTATTTATCACACCTGAACATTTCCCAAGTCTTTCATCTGGCTGAGCAATGAAAGTGCAATTAATTTCCCACTTTGACGTGCACACCTCGAGAACAAAAGAGCGACTCGTTTCAAAGAGGAGAGCAGAGGAGAGGAGAGGGGCTGGCAACAATTTTCCAACAGTTTGAGGTTGAGAAAATCTCCCTGAAGCTTGAAGGACACTCAGGCAGATAATGGATTTACTGACAAGCTTGTGTGAGAGGGAATAAAGGAAATGTATACTCTGTGAGACAGACGGCAGTCCTCTCCTCTCCAGCAGCACAGCTCCACAGTAACATGTTTCTGCAAACCACAGATACAAATCTGTATGTGTCTGCCATATTGACATTTCTACAATTTGTGTCATATCACTTTCAGATTATATGTGTCTTAACTGACTTTCATATCTAGAGGCGGAGCTGTCCAGACTCTGCTGCAACATTTCTGAATGTGAAACCACGGAATACTTTTAAACGTGGCATCAGGACATTTTCCAGCCTTGTTTTCTGGGGACAAAACCAGATATTTTTGATGAGACTTCGGGACATTTTCTACCTGGTTTGTTCTGGGGGGCAACTGCCATTCCGACATGTCGCCATTCCGACATGAGGCCCTAATTGTCGGAATGGCAACACTTATACCTTTAATTAAACGTCCCACCATTCCGACAAATTTTTCCACCTAAGGTCGGAATGGCGGTATTTTTTCGTTTTTTAAACGTGTTGCCATTCCGACACATCTTTTAAAAGGGTTAAGGTTAGGGTTAGTGTTGTCGGAATGCCGGGACGAAACTTTGTCGGAATGGCGGAACATTCGCATGTCGGAATGGTGACATGTCGGAATGGTGACATGTCGGAATGGCGGAATTTTGGGATGTCGGAATTTTGGGATGTCGGAATTTTGGGATGTCGGAATGCCAGCATGTAACCGTTTGTTCTGATAAAATCCTGGTTTTATTACCACAAAGGAACTAGAAAATAAAAAGTGAAAAATGTCCCAACCTCTCGTCAAAAATACAGGTGCTGTTGACATTCATGTCGTGCTTTTGGCGACAAAACTGGATATTTGTGAGAAGATGCCAGAAAATTTTTCGGTGGTGTCCTACGAACAGCTGCAACACAAATAAATGTCAATTTTTTACATATCTGGTTTGCAGAAATGTACATTGCCAACAAGTGATGATGCATCAAGTTCAGTCATGTGAACTGTAAATGTTGGCTCTACTGTGTCCATAATGTGGGGCCCGTTCTTAACAAGAGATGAATATATGAATATATGTACGTCATGAGAGCTGCTGGAGTTAATGTTCTCCTTAATGGCTCTTCATCAAGCTCAGAGGTAAAGACATTGTTAAAGACATGGTTTCAGTGCACAGTTTAACCAGAGTAATAACATTTAAAATGGTTGTAGTGCACAGCAGCACTGTTTGCATCCGAACTCTGACAGGAAGCTGCTTGTGCCCGAGGGTTAGCAGTCCCATCACATGACAACCATTAGCTTCACTGCAATATCCTCATCAACAACAGTATCAGCCCTCCGCCCCTCAGGGGAACGTTTGTGAGCAACAACTGCATTGAGTCTGAGTGTTACCTCAGAAACTAAAGTGTGTGTGGCTCCAGTGAGCACGTGAAGCAGACAGGGAGGTGACGAGCTGCAGGAGCTGCTGGAGCTGCAGGAGCTACTGGAGCTACTGGAGCTGCTGGAGCTGCAGGAGCTACTGGAGCTGCTGGAGCTGCTGGAGACGCAGGAGCTACTGGAGCTGCAGGAGCTACTGGAGCTGCTGGAGCTGCAGGAGCTACTGGAGCTGCTGGAGCTGCTGGAGACGCAGGAGCTACTGGAGCTGCAGGAGCTACTGGAGCTACAGGAGCTACTGGAGCTGCAGGAGCTACTGGAGCTGCAGGAGCTACTGGAGCTACTGGAGCTGCAGGAGCTGCAGGAGCTACTGGAGCTACAGGAGCTACTGGAGCTACTGGAGCTGCAGGAGCTGCATATATATATATACACACAGACACACACACACACACACACACACACACACACACACACACACACACACACACACACACACACACACACACACACACACACACACACACAACCTGTTCACTACACTGTGTACAGACTCATAGATATATCCATGTATACAACCTGCCTGCTATCATTATGAAGCTAAAGTCAGGCCAACCTAACTTTCATTAGGACTGAGTATCTCACAACAGCCACTCAGTGGCCACTTGATTAGGAACACCGAAACCAAACAGGCCTCCAGTACACACTGCTGAAGATTTAAACTGTTTTGATTTATATCATGTTCATGTTCATTTATATCATGTTGAAGGCTGTAGATTGTAGTCGGCACCAGTAAGTAGTTTATTTTCATATGTGAATTAAAAAATCAACATGTACAATAAAACAAACACTCCTTGTGGAAACTAACATGACATCATGAAATTTGCTTCTTAATCTGTGAATCTGTCGTTTTCACACATTTTCGCATGTCAACAAAAATTTGTTGTGAAAACAAAAAAAGTCACATGTGAACTAGAAAATGAACATGACAGAACAAAGCAATGTCTCATGTTAACATGTGAACTGGACATAAGATCTGATTGAAAAGTTGCTCTGGACCTGCTCAAACTATGGAGTCATCAGATAACAGTGTTATACAAATAAAGATTGTTAGATTTTTTCACATGTAAATTAAATGTTCACATGTTCAACATCCTCCAGAATTAAAGCAAAACCTTAATAAGACAGTTAAAATAACAATAAGACATGATTAACTACCAACAGCAGGACTAGAGAGGTGAACTAATAAACTGGCAGCTGAGTGAAGTCTCACAGTCACCAGTCCTACAGGAACACAAGGGGACTGTAGAGATGATCCAACTGGACCAGAACAAACCCACAAAGGTTTACATAAATAGTGAAGTACTGTAGTGATGTACTTTAGTGATGCACTGTAGTGAAGTACTGTAGTGAAGTACTGTACCACAGCTGTGAGGATGGATACAGGGCAGTACTACAGCTGTGTGGATGGATACAGGGCAGTACTACAGCTGTGCGGATGGATACAGGGCAGTACTACAGCTGTGCGGATGGATACAGGGCAGTACTACAGCTGTGTGTAAGGATACAGGGCAGTACTACAGCTGTGAGGATGGATACAGGGCAGTACTACAGCTGTGAGGATGGATACAGGGCAGTACTACAGCTGTGAGGATGGATACAGGGCAGTACTACAGCTGTGAGGATGGATACAGGGCAGTACTACAGCTGTGAGGATGGATACAGGGCAGTACTACAGCTGTGAGGATGGATACAGGGCAGTACTACAGCTCCCTCTAGAGGACAGACCTGTACAGACTGGTGCTCTGACTTATGAGTTTCTACAGTTACAGTGCAGCAGCAGCATCATGGAGCTGTTCAGTCAGTGAATGTCTCCTGACTGTTTCCTGTCAGTCCTCTGTTCACTTGTATATAATCATTATGACGTCTCTGCTCTGCTGCAGGTATCTGAAGCCCGACGAGAACAAAAAGTCAAAGCACAAGACAGCTGTGAAGAAGAAGACGCTCAATCCAGAGTTCAACGAGGTACGACCCGCAGCTTCTGCTCCGGTTTCATTGGGTTTTCTTTGTCTTTTAGCTGAACTGAGTGTTTGTCCGGTGCTTCTCTGTGCTGACTGACCTCTCTGCCCTGGCTGTCGGGTCAGAACACCAGCGCATTTCTCTGAATTCATCCTCAGATGACTTCATGAGACTGGACGTAGGCACAATATGTCATGAAGTCATCGACGATGAAACTTTAAGTGACCTGCGATCTTTTCTCATCTACTGAAAATCTTAGTTTGATCTTTGAGTCATGGAGACTGTGAGCGTCTGCTTGCTGCTGTTAACTCCTTCATTCTGTAAAGTCTCTGACATCACTGTGACTGGTGATCCTACACCAAGGAACAGTTTTCTGACAAAGTAACGACGGTTTTCATTTCTTCAAAAAAAGGGAAAAGGTGATGTCACAGATCATTTTGATTTAATTTGAATCAAAACATATCGACAGTTGTGTTAATTAATACTGAATCATACCTGAAGATGTTTATCTAAAACACTTTGAATATTGAATCTTGTAGAGAACAAAAGTCTTCAGGGGCTTTAGATAATTTTTTTACTTAACTTTTATTTATTCAAGTCACATACAATACATGAGGCACATCTAACAAAAGATACATTATGATTGGCTACATATGTTAAACTGCCCTATGCTGATCATCACCATATCTATAGAAATTAGGGAAAAAATGCTGGTCTTTAACTTTATTAAAATATGAGTGTGGGAGGTGGAGACAGTCTGTAACATGACTGTCAGTGTACAAAAATAAGAGTTACCATCAACTACTGAATTATTAATGAAGAGGGAACCAGATGAACAAACATCTACACTGACGACATTATCATATGTGTATTAATAACACAATATCAACTTTAAATGTTTTAATGACTGTTGAGTTATCGGGACACCCAATAACAAAATAACTGCATATAGTATAAAGGTATCTCTGTGTCTTTGTGTCTTTCAGCTCAGTGTTTTGGTTTTAATATAACAGTCATGTTTCCAGCAGCAGCGGCTGTCAGAGACAAAGTTCTGATAAAACCACTGTAACAACCGGGGGGCGACCCCCGTTCCGAAGGACCGCCATTCCGACCGGGTTATGGTTAAGGTTAGGGTTTCAGGTTCGGAATGGCGTTCTTTTTTCAAAAATAATTAAGGGCCGGCATTCCGAAACATGAGGGTGAACGTTCGGAATGGCGGTCCTTCGGAATTCCACCCTGGACCCGTAACAACCATGAAACCACCAGCTGCTGTCAACCAACAGCAGACAAAGCTAACAGCAGACTAAGCTAACGGCAGACTAAGCTAAGAGCAGACTAAGCTAACGGCAGACAAAGCTAACGGCAAACTAAGCTAACGGCAGACTAAGCTAACGGCAAACAAAGCTAACGGCAGACTAAGCTAACGGCAGACAAAGCTAACGGCAGACTAAGCTAACAGCAGACAAAGCTAACAGCAAACTAAGCTAACAGCAGACAGAGCTAACAGCAGACTGAGCTAACAACAGACTAAGCTAACAGCAGACAAAGCTAACAGCTGACAAAGCTAACACCAGACTAAGCTAACAGCTAACAGCTAGCTGCTGATCAAACATCAGTGTTCAGCAGCTCAGGAGATGGTAAAGGAAAGTGAATAGTGGATCTCATGAGGATGCGATCACTGCTCCACAGCTGCTGGATGTGTAGACGACTGTCTGCTAACACTTCATCAAATGTATGATGAGAATGTGTCAGCTGGTTCTGCAGCCCCACACCGAGCCCAATAGTTCCATCATGGCAGGTTTAAACAGGAAACTTAAATATTTTGTGCTGTGCTGACCTTCATTTGTCAGATGAAAAAAGTCGACTCTTTTTGGATGCTAATGCTGCTGGATGTGTGAAGAGACAACTAACAACCAACGACCAATCAGGTCAGAATCAGAATCAGAATTCCTTTATTTGTCCCGCAAATGGGGACATTTCTTAGTCAAGATGATGTCGGTGTTGTTGTTACAGCTGGTTCTGAAGTCCAGAAGAATCATCTATAGCAGTTTAAAACAGGGAGCTTTACACGTCCTGTGCTGTGAAACAGAGACGAGTCATCAGTAAGCCTTATTTTCTCCTGGACCGATCCGGATCAGATGAACACGTCTTGATTATAAACACAGTTGAGATCAGAGATGCTGCAGCCCCCGACGACCCGGACATGTTCTGTAGAGCGGTGCCAACATGTTTTGGAGGCCGGTCGTCCCCTCAGAGTGTCGTGGCTCTGGGCGGCTCAGCTCGGATGTTTCCTCCCCAGACAAACACTCGCAGGCCAGCGGCTTGACATTTCCTCTGACATTTTTTGCTCCCGTATTCGTCCATCGCCTCGTGGCCTTTCTGTCAGAGACGAGCAGCGAGGTCGTCCTCCATGTTGGGCATTGATCTCATGCAGGTGGAGCACAAACCCTGAGTGACCTGAGAGGCAGACGAACTTCTGCTGCAGAAATGTTTTCATTTAGAGGATGGCGACCTGTAGTCGTCACACTGCTGCTCTGTTGAAGAACCAGATGTGTTAATCAGTGAGTCTGTCAGCGTGAGGACGACGACAACACGACACTCGGCTGCACCAACACAAACAATTCAGACTCAATGAGGCGTCACGATGATGAGAAGCAATTTCACCACAGAGTGAAACAAACATCGTTCAGGTTTGTAACGATGTGACGGAGGAGAGCAGGGGAACAGTTCAGCTTCACACCGTCAGATCGAACACGAAGAACTGCGGTTCTGATGTTCTGCTCTTCTGTTTCTGCAGGAGTTCTGTTACGACATTAAATATGCAGACCTGACCAAGAAGACCCTGGAGGTGACCGTGTGGGACTACGACATTGGAAAGTCCAACGACTTCATAGGTGAGAGCAGCTGAAGCTCTGAGAGCGGTCCAGTCAGCACCATGACATGGTTCTGGTTCTGCAGTGAAAGTAATGAGATTACTTTGGCCTGAGTGAAAGTCTGACATATAAACAGTACTCCAATAAAAATATCTGATACTAAATGTACTTAAGTAGTGAAAGTACAAGTAAAAGTAATCGTACTGTAGGTCAACTGACAATTGCCTGAAGAACATGATCACATGTTCAGTATTTTTTAAAGTAACTAGTTACTCAAATTATCAAATAAATGTCAGCGAGTAAAAAGTACAATATTTCCCTCTGAAATGTAGTCGAGTAGAAGTACAGAGACAGAACATGGAAATACTCAAGTAAAGTACAAGTACATGTCATCACAGCCAGTACCTCATCAGTAACTGTACTCAGTTACATATCATCACAGCGTCAGTGTTTGAGTAGTCTCACAGAGTGGACCCTTTAAGTCTGTCTGCTCCTCTTTACAGCTGTACCTGTTTCCAGCTGTTTGTACTGTTGCTAGGATACAGTATGGCTGCTCTGATTGGCTGATGATGTGACTCATGGTGTCCTGGTTTCAGGCGGCGTCTCTCTGGGCATCAATGCAAACGGCGAGCGGCTCAAACACTGGTTCGACTGCCTCAAAAACAAGGACAAGAAAATCGAACGCTGGCACACGCTGACCAATGAGCTGCCTGGCTCATTGAATGACTGAACATCCTGTCATCCAATCAGATCGGACTCCTGCCTTCATGTTCCTGCAGCCCCCCCCCCCCCGCCCCGGATCCTCCTCATGTTGTGGCTCCTCTATGGGAAGATGTTTCCTCTGACAGGGCTCATTTATCTACCTGGTGTTTGTGTTCACACGTAATGGAGGACACTCGTTCTTTACATCAGTCAAATGAGTGATCAGTTTGTTTAATGATCAGTGATCAATGAGATCAGCACAAACAGCCTCCACGCGCTCACAGGGTGGAGACGAAACAAAGGATGTAGCAACACTTCATACTGACGAGTTTACAGAAATGTTAGAGGAATAATTCTCATCAGGAGCAGCTGAATTAACCAATCAGATGTTTAGTTGAAGATGTTGCACTTTAAAATGATTGTCAAGTGTTTTTACAGCACTGGTCCTGCTGTGGTCCAGTTCTGGTCCAGTTCTGACACACTGAGAACAAAGTCATAGAAACACCAAACCTCCTTTAAACACTGGACAATTTCAGGCCTCAGTATGCTTCAAATGAGCCGGATCACAGACCTCTGACAGCTGCAGGTATCACAGACCTCTGACAGCTGCAGGTATCACAGACCTCTGACAGCTGCCACAGACCTCTGACAGCTGCAGGTATCACAGACCTCTGACAGCTGCAGGTATCACAGACCTCTGACAGCTGCAGGTATCACAGACCTCTGACAGCTGCCACAGACCTCTGACAGGTATCACAGACCTCTGACAGCTGCAGGTATCACAGACCTCTGACAGGTATCACAGACCTCTGACAGGTATCACAGACCTCTGACAGCTGCAGGTATCACAGACCTCTGACAGGTATCACAGACCTCTGACAGCTGCCACAGACCTCTGACAGGTATCACAGACCTCTGACAGCTGCCACAGACCTCTGACAGGTATCACAGACCTCTGACAGCTGCAGGTATCACAGACCTCTGACAGCTGCCACAGACCTCTGACAGCTGCAGGTATCACAGACCTCTGACAGGTATCACAGACCTCTGACAGCTGCAGGTATCACAGACCTCTGACAGCTGCAGGTATCACAGACCTCTGACAGCTGCAGGTATCACAGACCTCTGACAGCTGCAGGTATCACGACTCTTCGACCAACAATCGATTCTTTTAACAGCGATCGCTGAACTCTTTGTGCCAAAACCAAACCCTAACCACCGACATGTGATGTGTGACAGAAAATGTGTTTTTAAAACCAATCCGCTTCCTCCTCCTCCCCTCCTCCTCCTCCTCCTCCCATCCTCCTCCTCCTCCTCCCATCCTCCTCCTCCTCCTCCCCTCCTCCTCCTCCTCACCGTCTTCCTGCTCCTCGTCTTTGTACCCTCAATGGTTTGAACCGTTCAAATGAAAATAACGGTCTCCTTGAAGATGTTTGTGATATATATATAGTATATAGTGATATATATAGTATATAGTGATATATATAGTATATAGTGATATATATATAGTACATATAGTGATATATATAGTACATATAGTGATATATATATAGTATATAGTGATATATATAGTATATAGTGATATATATATAGTACATATAGTGATATATATAGTATATAGTGATATATATTGTATATAGTGATATATATAGTGTATAGTGATATATATAGTATATAGTGATATATATATAGTACATATAGTGATATATATAGTACATATAGTGATATATATATAGTATATAGTGATATATATATAGTATATAGTGATATATATAGTACATATAGTGATATATATATAGTATATAGTGATATATATAGTACATATAGTGATATATATATAGTATATAGTGATATATATAGTACATATAGTGATATATATATAGTATATAGAGGAGTTTAGATGCTTCTTCAGCTGTCAGCTGCTACGATCAGCTGACGCTCCAGCAGCAGTTTGTAGTTTATAACTCTGAGATCACAACAATATAAACACTCTGTCACATATCCAGGAAGCTGCACTTGCTCACACGTTGCTGGCTTCACAGAGTCAGTCTGAACCGGGCCTCAGGCCCGTCACACTCACACTCATCGCTGCTTCAGAAACATCTTGGAAAAGTTTTGGGCAGAGCAGGGTCGTGGACCTGTGGAGCGAGGCCGCGTGCACAACCAGCCAACAAGTGTTATTTATGTAAAAAGCAGAGCGACTCCACACCCTGTACTGAAAAGTTCATTCACAGCAGTGAGAATCAGAGAGGCTGAGTCCAAACCGTCCTCTGGACTTCAGCTGTTTGCACTGTGACGTGTTCACTGTCGTCACATCAACAACCTGAAACTACAGTCCAGTACATATGTTCTGTATCATGAGGTGGTTAAATATTACATCTGCCTGACACCATTCAGGTTAATCACACAAAATATTTATTTTACACATTCATGATAAGTTCTTTAACGTCTCGTCCATATTGCAGTGAATTATGGGTAATTATATCAATGAAGACAACGCCCCAGTCTGGACGCAGCCAGAGGTCTGAGACCTGATGCCGAGCAGCTTGTTGAAGTGTACTGAGGCCTTCAGTCCAGTCAACTGCAGCACAGGAGAATCGAACCAGAACCAGAACCAGCTCACAACACAACATCTAAAGTTTAAGTTCTGTTAGAGGACGTGAGGATGATGATGCTCATCTGTCAGCTGGCAGGATGAAGGTCAAACTGTTGAGAACAAGAGGTCACCTCCACTGTCTCCCTGTGTCTGTGATCACCGATCAATACTGATCAATATGAGACACCTGGATCTATACAGCTGTCTGGTTCTGATCCTGATGTCAAACAGTTTCATCCTGCAGAGACTCACAGCAGCTGCTGTCAGATCAGACCCACGTTTACAAAGTCAGACCGGAGACAAGGTCACAGCTGTCTGTCCTCAGTCAGCTCTGTCCTCAGTCAGCAGTCTGTCCTCAGTCAGCTCTCTGTCCTCAGTCAGCTGTCTGTCCTCAGTCAGCAGTCTGTCCTCAGCCAGCAGTCTGTCCTCAGCCAGCTGTCTGTCCTCAGTCAGCAGTCTGTCCTCAGTCAGCTCTCTGTCCTCAGTCAGCTGTCTGTCCTCAGTCAGCAGTCTGTCCTCAGCCAGCAGTCTGTCCTCAGCCAGCTGTCTGTCCTCAGTCAGCAGTCTGTCCTCAGTCAGCTCTCTGTCCTCAGTCAGCTGTCTGTCCTCAGTCAGCTGTCTGTCTTCAGTCAGCTGTCTGTCCTCAGTCAGCTCTCTGTCCTCAGTCAGCAGTCTGTCCTCAGTCAGCTGTCTGTCCTCAGTCAGCTGTCTGTCTTCAGTCAGCAGTCTGTCCTCAGTCAGCTCTCTGTCCTCAGTCAGCAGTCTGTCCTCAGTCAGCTGTCTGTCCTCAGTCAGCAGTCTGTCCTCAGCCAGCTCTCTGTCCTCAGCCAGCTGTCTGTCCTCAGTCAGCAGTCTGTCCTCAGTCAGCTGTCTGTCTTCAGTCAGCTGTCTGTCCTCAGTCAGCAGTCTGTCCTCAGTCAGCTCTCTGTCCTCAGTCAGCTCTCTGTCCTCAGTCAGCAGTCTGTCCTCAGTCAGCTGTCTGTCCTCAGTCAGCTGTGTGTCTTTGAACAGCCGTGCATGTGTGTGCAGAGTGCATGTTGATGGGAGAGCCTGTGATTGGTCAGGAGCTGAAGGTAAAGCAGATCTCATGCAGCTGATGATGTGAGGACGATCAGACCTCAGCTCACTGTGAGCTGTAATCGACAGGAAGGAGTCCAGAGGGTGACATCACCCACTGACCCACCACACTACCTGACTGGTCAGCTCTGATTGGTCAGCTCTGACTGGTCAGCTCTGATTGGTCAGCTCTGATTGGTCAGCTCTGTGCAGCTTATTGTTTACACACAATCAGTTTCAACTTAAAAAAAAAAAAAAAAAACATTTTCAGGTTGAAAATGTTCCTGCTGGTTGTCAAAAGGGCCGAATTTTAAAAGTTTACGTCAGATATAAAAAAAGAAAATAAAGCATGTATGTTTACAACAGCCTGATGTCGCTGAAGTTTGCTGCTACAGTCGGTGCGATCGTGAAGCTTTGCTCAGACGGGCCGGGGTGACAGGGCAGAACTTTTAATAATCTCTAGCCGTGTATGTAAACTGTTAATATGTTGTTGCATCTGTTGAGGATTTTTTAATGTAAGCAAACAGAATGTACATGTTTAACCCCTTCTATTCCACAGTAACCCTCTGAGAATGTGCAGCTTCGTGCTCTGTGTTGTTGATATCGTTCACATGTTAAATTAAACCTGGGAATAGAGAAGGTTGAACTACCAGAGGCTCCGTCACTCAACTTATACACCCAAACTTAACTTTAACTCCCTCTCACCTCTTCAATGATTTATGATTTATGTTTCATCCTACATTTAATATTTTATGTTGAGGTTTGATACCCCGAGCACTCCTGGAGACTCACCAGGACTTGAGCTGCCCTCATGGATCAGCAGGCTGGATGCATGCCTTGTGATTTTATGAGTTTCATTCTGCAGTATGACCTTTTCTGCATGCCCCCCCCCCCATAGCGTGCACTGACTGCTAACACAAACAGTCGTCATGTAACGATCAGGATTCCTCAACGCTTCATGTCATCAACTCACTGTAGTAAGACCCTGTTCAGACCACCAACATCCGTCCTGATCACGGATCACTGGTCAGCTCTCAGTCTGTCAGTTCACAACTGTGTCTGATGTCACTTCCTGCTCTACATGCAAATAAACACTTCCATCATTGGACAGACAGACACCATGTTTTTACACAAAGAAAGACATTTTACAAACACACTAAACAGTAACCAGTATAGGCTACTTCTTTGTCCCCAGACTCCCTTAACAAATGTGTCAGTTTAGTGAGTTGTTGAGTTGGAGACACTTTATAAACTGTGTGAAACTCTGTCTCTGACTGATTCTGACTTATTTGTTCCTTCTTGTAAATTCAGCAAATGTTCTACATGAACTTCTTTGTGTCTTTGAGTAGAAACATGGAGTCTGTTTGTCCCAGTGATGGACGGCTTTGTTTCATACAGAGTCCTGATGAGACCCATGTTAAAGATGAGCTGTGCACCTGTGATCAGATCACTCAGGACAGATGTTGACACCAGGTGTGATCAGGTGACAGACGTGTCGACTCTCAGTGTGTTTTTACCACCACATCATTACAGCTGCTGGACAAACATCCCTCATGTCTCTTCTTATGTTATGACCCTTGTTGACCTGTAGTTTTATTGTTGATGTGTGTTATCAGAACCATCACGTTGCTTTCAAGCCACACTTCACTCACTTTGATTTGACAGCCTCAGAGCTGGAGTATGAAATGTTTAATGCATCACATCGACCTTCACATTTCTGTCTTCTTTAAGTGTTTCGAGCATCTTCGGCCACATTGATTAATGAGGCACAAAGCGGCTGTGAAACCTGGTTGGCACCTCAATATCCTCCTCTACACAACAGAAGAATATGTAATGAAAACAACCGACATGTAATTTTGATTTTGTAATCTGTCTGCCTTTGTATGCAAGCTGAATATTATGAAGAAAAAACAAACTGCATGCATCTGTTCTTGGTTTTGTCATGAGATGACTTTGCCTAATGTTTGATACTGTTTTCTGTATAAAACTAACTAGACGACTGTGGATGCTCTCAGATTATGCTATGAGTCTATCAGTCTTTCTTCTGGACGACATTTTGTACCTTTGAACACTATCGCATCGCCTGTTTGGCCGCTGTATTGACTATCTGGAGCGTGACTTGATGTGAATTAAACTCTCTCCTTTGTTGTTTTGGTTCCTTTTTAACACTCAGGCACCTGTTTGCATTATTGTTGAATGTATGAATATAAATGCATTGTCTCAAATTATATTTTAGTCCCAACGGGCAGCTCGTTGTGCCGTTCCTTCTTTCCCTTTTTCTTTATTTCTGCTTGCATGTGTTTCAAAGATTAATTAAAGAACAAATGACTGGATTCTGATGATAAATAGTTCAGATACAGTATGTTCCTGTCATGAATGACATCACCACCCACCTGTCAAAAGATCATTCATGTTTTACACACCAACAATCTGACAATAATTCAGTCTCAACCCAACAAACACCTACAGTGTCAAACCAACCTGCAGGAAATGTATCAGTATGAGAGAGACGCCAGCTCACCCTCATCATCAGGTCATGTAGAGAAGTCCACGTTATCTCAGCCCAGTCGTGGTGATCAGAGGCCTCTGGTGTCGGTCAGAAGGATCAACAACCCGGTGGTGGATCTGCAGGAGTTGTCGACCACGATGAGCTCAGGCCGACGCAGCAACCGATCTGACAACACGTGCACCTCGTTCGGAAACATCTGCAAAGAAATGAAGAACGACACATTTCTGGACAACGATTCAAGAACTCACACAGCGACACAACAAAGAGGTTGTGAGCTAAACTCCCAGTAAACAAACCTGCTTTAATTCAATTAACTTTATTAACACAATGACAGGGACTGGTTCTGCTCTGCTTGTTGCTCTTTTTTAAAACACGATGAACACTTAAAAGAAGTGATTTTAATATTGATTCTCTATTTCTGAACACATTTATCTTGACTGAACCAGACAAAGGTTTTAAAGCTGCATTATTCTCATCCTCAGACACAAACCAAGTTTGTGGAGTTGTTGTGATTATTAGTGATTAATGTGAAGGTGTGTCTCCAAAGTCACACTGCACTGGCAGGTGAAATGGGCTCTACACAGAGTCATTTCAATAAATTGTGTATCGACAATCAGGGTGTGCATTTGACTACAGATACCAGGGAAGCAGTGCCGACAAGAAAAACTTATAGTCTAACGCCAGGTTCAGACAGGACGCGGAAGCGATCGTTTCGGCGTCTGGTCTAATTTTTTCGCGTGCCGAGGTCGAATGTGTCAAGCCGGGCAGGAAGTCAAACAAAGCAACAACGAGAGAATCCTGTCGATTTTCAAAATGAGACACATTTCAAAATAAAACTATTTTCAATAATTAAACAAAAAGTAGACAGAAAACTACTCATTACTATGAAGTGGACATACATTTACAGTTGTCAGGAAAACATGGCGTTGTAATTTTATGCAGTTATAAAACAGCTCCAAGTTAGGGTGACCAAACGTCCTGTTTTCCCAGGACATGTCCTGTTTTCACGTCCTGTCCTGGCCGTCCCGGGAGTTTTAACGTTTAACGATGAGCTGCAGAAGAAATTCCCCACTTACCGTCTAGGTCGGGACAAGTGGGAGGCTTCGTGCACCGTGTGCAAACCCGGTACTTATGTTTCGGTGTCCAATGGGGGTGCCAGGGACCTCAAAGCCCACATGGACACCGAAAAACATAAAGAAAGTGTCCGAGGTGAGTGTAGTTCATCAAAGTTGACAGAGTTCTTTGTGAGACCCGGGAAATCGGAGGATGCTGTGAATGCAGCGGAGGGTGCATTCTCATTTCACACAGTGAAACACCACAACAGCTACAGGTCCATGGATTGCACTAGTGCATTGTTAAAAAAGGCATTCCCAGATTCTGACACCGCCAAAAAGTTTAATAGTGCCCGCACTAAGACCGAAGCCATTGTGAATGGTGTTTTAGCGCCCCACTCTGTTGAAGTCACAAATGAAGCTCTGAAAGAAATCCAGTATTGTGGTATTTGTACAGATGGGAGTAACCACGGAGCAGTGAAAATATTCCCGATCATAATCCAGTATTTTGATTGGAAGAAGGGTGGTGTGCAAACAAAATTAATTGAGGTGAAAGACACACCTAATGAGAAAGCAGAAACCATTGCAAATTATCTCACTGAAACACTGGCAAAAAACAATTTGTCTGAAAAATGCATTGCATTTACTGGAGATAATTGCAACACCAATTTTGGTGGAATCCGACGTGATGAAGGGGGGAACAATGTGTTTGCAAATTTGAAGAGGTTGCTGCAGAACAAGACCCTGATTGGTGTGGGTTGCCCAGCACACATATTGAATAATTGTGTTCATCATGGGGCAGACACAATAGATGTTGACTTTGAGAATATCATGTTCAAAATCTACCAGTACTTCCACATTTACACAGTGCGTACTGAGAACCTAAAAGAGTACTGTGATTTTGTTGACATTGAGTACAGGAGGATGCTTTCTCACAGCAAGACAAGGTGGCTGTCATTGTTCCCAGGCATTGAGAGGATGCTACAGATGTTCCCAGCTTTAAAGGCATTTTTTCTGTCACAGCAAAAGCCACCTATAGTGATAAAGAAGTTTCTTGAAAACAACTTCAGTGAGATCTACCTGTGGCACATGCACTCACTGATGTCTGTGTTCCACACCCACATTCAACAAATGGAAAAGGAGAACAACTCCATCATGGAGGTGAAGAAAATATTGAACAGCATTCACAACGTTCTTTTTGAACGTAAGAGCAACAATTTCATGTCCCTTAAAGTTAAGGGACTACTGGCAGAAAATCGCAGAGATGGACTGGGTGAGGGCTGTGACAAGTTCTGTGCTGATGTGCAAGGCCTGTGCAGTGCATGTCTGGAGTATCTGGAGAAGTGGATGACTCCCATGGAAGAGTTCTCGACATTCATGTGGATGGATATGAGTGAGCCACCAGATTGGGATGATGTGGAGGTCTGCATCAAGCACCTTAGAGAGAAGGGGGTGCCAATTGATGATGTCAAGTGTTTTGACCAGGTTGCCAATCTGAAGAGATTCATAGAAAGGTGCAACAGTGATGAAGAGTTCATTGGCCTGCAGGTGCACCAGAAGTGGACCAAATACTTTGAGAAGGCCAAAAGCATTGAATGCTACTCAGAACTACTGAAGATTGCACAGTTTGTCTTTGCACTTCCCTCTCATAATGCAAATGTTGAGAGGGTTTTCTCATTGATGCAGAGCCAGTGGACGAAGGAGAGGAACCAGCTCTCTGTTGAGTCATTGAAAGGGATTCTCTTTGTGCAATACAACTACAAAGACATGTCTTGCAAAGACTTTCATGCTTATTTGTTAAGCAACAAAAAACTGCTGGGAAAGATCAGCTCTACAGCAAAATATAAATGGGTTATAGATAGTATTTTGTTTGTAATATATCAATATTCTGTCCATACAGAGGAGGCATACTTTAAATGTCTGTTAATTTTAAGGCATCTTTGAGTAAATTTTGAGTATCGTATCTCATTGCTGGGCCGAGTGTCCTGGTTTTTGGTAATCAAAATATGGTCACCCTACTCCAAGTGTAACTACAGAACAGCTGACGAGCCGTTTGCCGACCAGCGCAGAGAAATTCGTGTCTGGTGTGAACAGAAGGGCCGAAGGCTCGCGCGAGAATTGTTCTGTAGTCACACTTGGAGCTGTTTTATAACTGCATAAAATTACAACGCCATGTTTTCCTGACGACTGTAAATGTATGTCCACTTCATAGTAATGAGTAGTTTTCTGTCAATTGGCAGGTTTAATTATCAAACTAGTTTTATTTTGAAATGTGTCTCATTTTGAAAATCGACCGGATCCTCTTGTTGTTGCTTTTTTTGACTTCCTGCCCGGCTTGACACATTCGGCCGCGGCACGCGAAAAAAACAGACCAGACGCCGAAACGATCGCTGCACGGCGCGCGCCGGCAGCGGAGCAGAGTGCCCGGCGCTACCTCTGTGAACGACACCATTGGTTAACATGGGCGCCGAATCAAAAATGGCTCTGCTCCTCGGCGCTTCGCGGCTTATCGCGGCGCTTCGGCGTCCTGTCTGAACCTGGCGTTACTCGCCCCAGTGTCCCAGCTCTCCTCTCCGCGCACCGCGACACAAACGCGCACCGTGACCGGCAAACTTTTGTTTATGACGGTTAAGACTACACAAAAAACTCCGAATCCGTCTCCACTCTGTCTTCAATCATCACAACTTTCAGCTGCGTCTTCGCGTGACTCGATTGATGCGGTGAATGGCCAATCATAGATCAGCAGCACACTGGTGTGCCCTCGGGACTTGTTTCCCCCCCAGTTGTAGTTCATTGGTTTTGCTCAGCGCAGTTCACTCGTGACATCTCATTCAAACATCCACTGGTCTCATGTGACTCCTGACATGAAGGTCGGCTCATATGTGATCATACTTATTGGGGAAATGTTCATATGATACACATTAATGTGAACTTATTTGTTGTTATTTGTTGTTGTTTGCTGTGAAAAATACCTCCAGAACCAGCTGGCCCTCAATGTTACAGCTCTTTTAAAGCATCATCCAACTCTTTTAACCTCTTTTAGCTGATTTTTTTGGTTCCATTAATGTTTAATGAACAGTTCAGAGTCACAATCATCCTTTCACAGTAATGATGGAGCTGTTTCTAACAACAACACTCTGATAAGCCCACAGCAGACAGACAGTCAGAGACTAGCTGGTGAACACAGTGAAGCCTTCAGCAGCTAAACAGACAGATGTTTATCTCCGGAGCTGCTGGAAACCAGAAACAGCTGACAGAGAGACAAGACTGGACCCAGAAACAGCTGACAGAGAGACAAGACCGGACCCAGAAACAGCTGACAGAGAGACAAGACTGGACCCAGACTGATCAGGAGACACAAACGTGATGAACACATGAACCATCATGTTGATCTGTGACTGATCTGTGTGTAAACTGTCCACTAACTTCAGGTGTCAGCTGTGTGTCTTTGAGTTTCTGCCCCCTGGTGGCCAACAAATTAATTAATCCAACTTCTAAGCAAGTCACTTAACCATTAACTTGTTAATTTACTACTCATTGATCATCACAATGACACTTTCAGTCAATGAAGTGAGACTGTGTAAAGAGAGAGAGAGAGATGACTCTTTAATCTCTACAGGACATCTGCGGAGTAAATAATGTGGAGCCAAGAGCAGAAACACGATGATTCCTGTTTGTATCTTGTGTTGTTCCTGTGACAGCAGGTTTTGTGTGACGGCCGCTTTAGAAGAATATTCCTCAGGAATAGAAAGAGTGGAGGACAACCATTTACTTTGCTGTCAACACCAAGACGTTGAGGACGTGTGGAAACTTGTGATTTATGTCTTTGAGCACAGCAGAAATGAGAAAATTTGAGCTTTCAGCCATCGATCTAAGAAATGGAAATGTATGAGATGATGAACGAGTGGCTCTGGAGGCTGAACTGAGCGGAGAACATTACAGCTGCTCAGACCTCAGAGGCAACCACAGAAATAAGGAAATGAAATGTGGAGCTATAGTTCACTTCACTGACAACATCAACTGAAAAGCTGAGACTGTAATATTTCTGCTTCGACTGACTGACTGAGTGTTAGTCAGTCAGTGTCGGCTCCTGAACTGGAGGTTTCTGCAGAGTCAACAAGGAGCTCAGTTAGTTCAGCACACGATATGTAACTTCTGCCACCAGGGGGCTCTCTATATAAGCACCTGAACCCACATCAGATTCTGCTCTGATCCAGAGCCGCTCACCGACGGGAGGAGAGCTCAGAGATTACTTTTGAACTTGTGGGATTAAAAAGTGGATTTATCTTCACTCCTGTTGATCAGCCTGACTGCAGCAGTGATCCGGAGGTGACCTCCATCAGTGTTTCTGTTCTGTAATGTTGACTGCTGACTGGAGCTGGAGGGGAAATGGACTGTATTTCATGAACGTAATGTTACAGAGAGGAGACAGAGAACCAGAACCAGAACCAGAGTCTCACCTGAGTTCAAACATACACACACCCTTGGAGCAGGACGTTGCTAAGATAAGAATGACGAGGTAAGGTTTTAAAGTTTTCTTCACGTTATGTTTCGTCTCGTTCTCCGACTCTCTCCTGAAGTTACAGTCACAGACGACTAAATGAAACGTTACCTTCAGGAAACTGGAGGATTTCTCTGGTTTGAACTTTGTTGGAAACATTTGGCTTAATGTAAGAAGAAGATCTAACTGTTTTAAGACATTTTAATGCATCTCTGACAGATAATGTGTTAAAGAGTAACTTCACTTGTCACAGTTAACCTGGTGTTGTCTCTACACTGTCGACTACAGAGCAGACACTAAAACTAGTTTTTAGTTTGTTGATTTGATGAAAAGAGACTCCAACAGTCTCCAGCCTGTTGATGAACAGCTGACTGGACTGCTGTATAAGCTACAGGTTTAACAGGCTCTGGTATGTTGTGTTGTTGAGGGAGTCCAGAGTCCACTCATCCATGGAGAATGGTGTTTGCTCAGATCTCAGTGGTGTGGACTGGTGGAGGGAGGTACTTCAAGACGTGGCTGAGGCCTGCCAACACCCTGCTTGTTCTCAGGATTTAGTCTGGGTCACGGGGAAGAGATTAGAGCTTATACCGTCCTCCATCTTACATCAGCCGAGCAGCAGCACAAACATCATGACTTCAGTCAGCCTCACTGATGAGACCTGCTCATTTATATCAAACTCACTTCAGCGACTCTCAGACTGAACACGTGGCTCTTATGAGTAAAGATCAAGTCTGACTCCCAGCAGCTGATCATCTGTTTGTGGAGGATTCAGACTCTCACCTTCGTTATGGATAAAGACTCAGACTTTCAGTGATTGATGATGATTTTGCTGACAGAATTTAAAGTGGCCGTTTGCTCAGCAGCTGCACTTCACTGTGGTTTATTGGACCTCACCTCCTCCTCCTGTATGCACTCTTCTCCTCAGAGGAGATCAAGTCTGAGAACAAACTTTACATTTCTTATACTTCTCATATTCAAACTGACGTCTTACTGAACGTCCTGTAAAAAGGCATAATCGGCCTCACAGTGAGCTCCAGACAGGAAGTGCTGCTCCGCCATGAAAACAACCTGAGAGCAAAACAAATCCATCTTTTTATTAAATGATGCATCTGTGACGTCGAACCAATGTTCTCATGTTCTGCTCCTGTCACTCCTCCTGTTTGTGTCCACACTGACTGCAGACGTCAAATGAGACAGAACAACTGATCCCTGAACAGTTTCTATCCACATACAGCAGCCTGAGGAGGTCCGGTCCTCATGTTAGAGTGTACCGTCAGGACGGAGGCGAGTGTGTGAACAGTGTGTGAACAGTGTGTGTCTTTAATGTTGTCCACTTCCTGTCACCATCACACACTTTAACATCAACTTCTTCTCTCTCTGTAAAATGTCTCTCATAAACAGATGATTGACAGGTTGACTTTGCATTAATTTAATGTGCTTCACTTTGTGGGACATGTCTTTGTTGGTGGAGACAGTGGGACATGTCTTTGTTATTGGAGACAATAGGACATGTCTTTGTTGGTGGAGACAGTGGGACATGTCTTTGCTATTGGAGACAATAGGACATGTCTTTGTTGGTGGAGACAGTGGGACATGTCTTTGTTGGTGGAGACAGTGGGACATGTCTTTGTTATTGGAGACAGTGGGACATGTCTTTGTTGGTGGAGACAATGGGACATGTCTTTGTTGGTGGAGACAGTGGTACATGTCTTTGTTATTGGAGACAATAGGACATGTCTTTGTTGGTGGAGACAATGGGACATGTCTTTGTTGGTGGAGACAGTGGGACATGTCTTTGTTATTGGAGACAGTGGGACATGTCTTTGTTGGTGGAGACAATGGGACATGTCTTTGTTATTGGAGACAATAGGACATGTCTTTGTTGGTGGAGACAGTGGGACATGTCTTTGTTGGTGGAGACAGTGGTACATGTCTTTGTTATTGGAGACAGTGGGACATGTCTTTGTTGGTGGAGACAGTGGTACATGTCTTTGTTATTGGAGACAGTGGGACATGTCTTTGTTGGTGGAGACAGTGGTACATGTCTTTGTTATTGGAGACAGTGGGACATGTCTTTGTTGGTGGAGACAGTGGTACATGTCTTTGTTATTGGAGACAGTGGGACATGTCTTTGTTGGTGGAGACAATGGGACATGTCTTTGTTGGTGGAGACAGTGGTACATGTCTTTGTTATTGGAGACAGTGGGACATGTCTTTGTTGGTGGAGACAGTGGTACATGTCTTTGTTATTGGAGACAGTGGGACATGTGTGTCCTCTACAGAGCTGCTCAGACGTGATGCATCTCTTCAGCTTCATTTCTCTCTGACTGTCTCATCTCATCTGATGCAACTGAAACTGGACTTTTATTCATCGTCTGTTCTGTTCTGTTCTGTTCTGGCAGTTAGACACAAGATCACATGTCTGCTGGAGGACAAACAACATAACAAAATAAGAAAGAAACGGTGAGTGGACAGTCCAGTTTGTCTCTCTGAAGCTCTGAACACTGAACCATTACTGATCCATAACTGAACCATAACTGATCCATCACCGAACCATCACCGAACCAACACCGAACCATCTTTGATCCATAACTGATCCATAACTGAACCAACAACGTCAGCTGTGACGTCACAGTCTGAGGAATGAGTGATCTCATGTCACCTGGACAGAAACATTTCTGAGTGTCAGGCTCATATTTTTGTCCTGTTGGACTTTATGATCTGCAGAGTTCTGTTGGATTCCTGTTGGACCAAACAGATGTACTGTGGGAAGTTTCTGCCTGCCGCCCTCTTCTTATATTTCGATTTTACGATGTTAAAATGATAAATGTCAGAATAGTTGTTTTTTGATAAATATTCCTGATTATTAAGAAACGAGAGACGCTTCCTTCAGGACGTCTGATGCCTCAGTGTTCAGGGCTGATCACTCACACCTGTAGACGGGCAGAACAACAGTTTGTGTCACAGGGGAAACAGTTTCCACTCTGCTGTGAGCACAGCTCCTCTGTGTTGACTTCATTAATGCTCTGTTGTTGCTCTTAGAACTAATTGTTTTTGCAATTAGAGTGTGTGGTGGAAATACTGCAGTGACAGAGGCCCTCAGTGAGACACAATTAACACCACGCTGCTGTGATCCATTACACCAGGACGCACTCGTCAGGGACGTGGAGGACACAGAGGTGGAGTTAAAGGTTTGGTGTGATGAAAACAAGCAGAAACACATTTAGTCTCTAACAGAAAAGACTCTGAAGACACTTAAGACACTGAAGACTCTGAAGAGACACTGAAGACTCTGAAGACACTGAAGACACTGAAGAGACACTGAAGACTCTGAAGAGTCTGAAGACACTGAAGACACTGAAGACACTGAAGAGACACTGAAGACTCTGAAGAGTCTGAAGACACTGAAGACTCTGAAGAGACACTGAAGACTCTGAAGACACTGAAGACACTGAAGAGACACTGAAGACTCTGAAGAGTCTGAAGACACTGAAGACACTGAAGACTGAAGACACAGAAGACTCTGAAGACTCTGAAGACTCTGAAGAGTCTGAAGACACTGAAGACACTGAAGAGACACAGAAGACTCTGAAGACTCTGAAGACTCTGAAGAGTCTGAAGACACTGAAGACTGAAGACACTGAAGACTCTGAAGAGACACTGAAGACTCTGAAGACTCTGAAGACTCTGAAGAGTCTGAAGACACTGAAGACACTGAAGACTGAAGACACTGAAGACTCTGAAGAGACACTGAAGACTCTGAAGACTCTGAAGACTGTGAAGAGTCTGAAGAGACACTGAAGACTGAAGACACTGAAGACTCTGAAGAGACACTGAAGACTCTGAAGAGACACTGAAGACTCTGAAGACTCTGAAGACTGTGAAGAGTCTGAAGAGACACTGAAGACTGAAGACACTGAAGACTCTGAAGAGACACTGAAGAGTCTGAAGACTCTGAAGACTCTGAAGAGACACTGAAGACTCTGAAGAGACACTGAAGACTGAAGACACTGAAGACTCTGAAGAGACACTGAAGACTCTGAAGACTCTGAGCTCTGCTGCAGGATTAAAAAGCGCTCTGAGACAGACTGATTGCTGGGAGGCTTCAGATTGAACGTTGGTTCACGGCTTCTTCTTCTTCAACACATGAGAGACGTGTTTAAACTCTGAACCTTCGTTAACAATATTAATAATCAACCTGTGGGCACAATGACACGTTCAAACTATGTTTAAACTCGTTTAAATATAAACGTGCAGGTGACACTCTGGTCCTTCACATGATCCACCTGTAGTCACATGATGTGTGTTCTCCTCTGTGTGCTGCACAGCACTTTGGATCAGCTGTGTTGTCATGGAAACACAAATATACATGTGGTTAACATTGTAGTTTGGTTGGGTTAAGGATAACACTGAGTCGGGTTAACAAAGTATATTAAGGTTGCTTTACGTTGCATTGTGTTGCATTGTGTTACATTGTGTTACGTTGCATTGCGCGTCAGTAAAATAAATTACGTCTGTCCATTTATGGACTTTTTAAAAATTTCAGCAGTTCACATGGCAGCACAATAAATATAAGTCACACAATCATCGGGTGAAAAACAGCAGACGTGTAACAAGAAGGAGACAGAAAGTCAAAGAAAGGTTCTCTGGGTAAACTCTGTTTTATAAGAGAAGCCACTCCGCTGATCTGACAGCAGCATATTATGAGCCATGAGGATGATAGTTGTGTGTTTGCTGTGTCTTATATTGTTGCACTGTAACTCCACCCACTCTTTATGCTACGTCACCTGACATGTTTATGTGGTTTTTGAACACATCTGCTTTCCATAGAACATAATATTATGAACTAGCTTATCACCTGCACATAAAAATGGACTTTGACTCGTTCTGCACACAATTTAAAAGTCTAAAGTTGTTTTATCTGTACGCACGTTAAAGCGACATGCGTGCAGCCTACGAGATCAGCTAACGGAGTTGGATGTGGATCTGAATGAACCCGTTGCTGTCCTTCAGCTCCTACACCCACAACATTTAGTCCATCAGCTCAACGTTTACCTCAGGTACAGTCTGAGTACACAGGACTACAGGGTCCAGGTCACTACAGGGTCCAGGTCACTACAGGATCCAGGTCACTACAGGGTCCAGGTCACTACAGGGTCCAGGTCACTACAGGATCCAGGTCACTACAGGATCCAGGTCACTACAGGGTCCAGGTCACTACAGGGTCCAGGTCACTACAGGATCCAGGTCACTACAGGGTCCAGGTCACTACAGGGTCCAGGTCACTACAGGATCCAGGTCACTACAGGGTCCAGGTCACTACAGGGTCCAGGTCACTACAGGGTCCAGGTCACTACAGGATCCAGGTCACTACAGGGTCCAGGTCACTACAGGGTCCAGGTCACTACACTACACTACATGAGGACACACAGCATGAAACTGTACTTCAGCAGTTATACAACAGAAATCAGACGTGTTAAACAACAATGTGAACAACCAGGTGGACGAGAGACGACCAGCGCAGTAGATGAGAGAAGAAGAGTGAGAACTTTATTTATTGATTATTAATCTATAATAACCGTCCTGTTCACGTGTAGAAAACATGTCAGTCCACTTTAATCTCACCGTGCTGCTGTAACCTGAGTGTGTGTGTTTGTCACAGCAGGTTATAATCTTTTTTATGTTTATGTATTATGTATTATGCATTATGCATTTTATGTCTTTATGACGTGCAGTATGAGTGATTATCTGTATTTTTACATCTTATTTTATAGTGGAAGGAAATGTCATGTATGTACCGGATTTAATAAACTGTCTTTAATTTATTTGTATTTTTCTCTTTTTTATGATTTATTTGTCTACAGTTCTGCTAAAACATGTGAATATAAAGAACATATAAACGTATTATCTGATCTAATGTTGATGATCTAATGATGTTAAATTGAGTTAGAAAAAGATTTTTTCAAAGTTGAATGAAAGGTCAAAGTGTGAGCTGTGAAACCCCTCGTCTGCCTCCACCCTGATGGAAACACCTTTACATGAGTCATGCACCGCTCCAGAGAACAACATCTCCCATGATGCCCCGCTCCGCTGCAGACCCGCCCCCTCCGTTTGAATGGCAGGTTGTTTGTTTGAGGGCGACCAGCTGCTAACTATTCCAGTCTGAGAGCAAACATGGGGAAGAAGAGCGCTGCTCTGCTCTGCAGCTAACACTCCGACAAGCTACGGCAAGCTGGAGGGACTACCACGTCCGCTTAGCCTTCAAAATAAAAGCATGGTAAAAAAAAAACCGATTCATTGAGCACACTTTAATCTGGCTTCAAATAGGATTGTAGAAATACTTCAGTCCTAGTCCCACTCTACCAGCCCATTTCAGAGAGCCCAATTATTACTTACTTCTAGGGTAGCTGTTTAACTACATTTTAAGCAAGTTTAAATTAAATTAGGAAATTCTTTCAATGAAATGAAAGAAACCTGGAAATCAACAACTAAGTAATATTTTGTTTTTAATTAGTCTGTTCGTTAATTTTGTATTTAATATCAGGAAAATGCTGAAAATTTATCAAATCAGTTTTCTAAAGACCAGGGTGACATTTAACAATTGGTTGTTTCTTCCCGTCACAATAACATACAGGTAATTCTCTGGCAATAAATGAAGGATACTTAAGTTTTAAAAGTACAGGTAAAAGTACATTACACATATATTAACATATATGTACAGGCTATACTGCTTTTCCTCGCTGATTATCTGATTAATATTCAGGGTGTTTTCTGCATACATTTATCATCTTGCTGCTTTAATTGGCTCTAATGCAGCATTTAATCTGCAAAGTAACTCGTAACTAATGTTTACAAATAAAAGTAGTGGAGTAAAAAGTAAAGAGTACAAGTAAAAATAGTAGTGCAGTGGAAGTTTAAAGTAGCAGAAAGTGGAAATAATCAAGTAAAGTACAAGTACCTCCAAAGTGAAGACTAGAAAAGTGTAATCTAGACTACTTAGTTACATTCCTTTACTATTAGCGACATCTAGCATGGCTCATGTCATTGGTTTGGTTCATTAAAACAAACTGAAGTGTAAAAATGAGTTTCCTGTTTAATGGCCTGAGCGTTCCCTGAAGTGTCGTCCTCAGTTAGCTGCTTATAAAGATATTTTTTAAGAAGACTGATACTTAGTGACTTTGATTCATATTAATTAAAAACAATGTGGTTCAAACTTGGGCCAGCTGACGTCACAGCCCAGGACACCTCAGTGTTTTTAATCGTTTTGATTGTGTAACAGTCAGACTGACAACACGTCTGGTTCCGTGTGTGTTTTAAAGACAGCTCTGAACATGAGCGGCTCAAACTCTGGCGTGCTAACGTTGCACGCTCCTAGCTAGCTTTGTGGCAGAGCGTTTTATTTTGAAAAGCCGGGCAGAAGTGTGCTCGGTTCCGTTGCAGTTCTGACAGCAGCTCGGTGCTGAGCAGCAGCAGCTCGGTGCTCAGCTCTGTCTCTTTATTCCAGCCTGCCTCGCTCTGTGTTTCTCCGTGAACCGCCTGCAGCCGCCCGGACGGTCCCGGACGGTCCGTGTGTTCATCCGTGCACGTTATGTGACAGAGTTCGGCCCGCGGACGGTTCCGTCGTCGCTTCAGATGAGAAGACGTAAAAGATGGAGCTTCATATTTTAGAGCACAGCCTGAAAGTGGCGAGTATAGAGAAGGACGGGATCCAGGTCTGCACGCACGGATTAATCAAACTCGCGTTCCTGGCCTCCAAGACCCGGTACGAACTTCACACACACGCGCACGCACACGCACACGCATATGTGTTTACTGCGGGGTGACGTTACAGCAAAGTAACGCCGGAGGCTGCATGTAACGTTACAGTGTGTGTGTGTGTGTGTGTGTGTGTGTGTGTGTGTGTGCGCGCGCGCGCGCATGCATGTGTGTGTGTGTGTGTGTGTGTGTGTGTGTGTGTGTTTTCAGGCCTGTCCTTCTCTGGTGTCATTTTGGATCTTTGTGCCATCTGTAGCTGGGCCGAGGCCAGCGGCTCTGTGTGTGCGTGTGCGTGTTTCCTGAGGATATTCAATCTGAGAAAACTTTAATTAAACAGCCTGACAGTGACGTCACTACAGGCCTGTACACTGTCATTATGATGACGTTATAACCACCACTGTATGTTAATGTTGGCTGAGTTCAATAGTTCACTGACTCTGTGTGTGTGTGTGTGTGTGTGTGTGTGCTGATCATCTGAACTGTGTAGAAGTAACTGATTACCTGATGTACTTCAGATTACTCTCTGAATGTTACTTTAACTCAGGCTGCTCGCTTCATTTAAATATTATCTCAGTATGACCAAGTGTAATATCCAAGTACTGTAGTATAGTAGTACTGTACTATAGTAGTACTGTAGTGGTACTGTAGTTTAGTAGTACTGTAGTAGTACTGTAGTATAGTAGTATTGTAGTGTAGTAGTACTGTAGTATAGTGGTACTGTAGTATAGTAGTACTGTTGTATAGTAGTACTGTAGTGGTACTATAGTATAGTAGTACTGTAGTAGTACTGTAGTATAGTAGTACTGTTGTATAGTGGTACTGTAGTATAGTGGTACTATAGTATAGTAGTACTGTAGTGGTATATACACACACATATACATATATATATATATATATATATATATATATATATATATATATATATACATATAAATATACATACACACACACACATACATATATATAAATATATATATATATACACATATAAATATTAGGGCCGGGACTTTAACGCGTTAATTAAGATTAATTAATTACACAAAAATGAACGCGTTAAAAAAATTAACGCATTTTAATCGCACTTATATTTGCACCGCGGAACATTTCTCACTGGGTGAGTTTCAGGCGTACCGATTATACTGGAGCACAATTATTTAAGAGTTAAAAAGCCGCCGACACTTGGGGTGCGTCTCAGCTCGGGTCAGTAAAATTAACAGGCTGAGTGACAATCACGTGAAACTGAGGCGGACTCATTCATGCTTGCCTCTGATTATACTGATAACAGCCTACCTATTAGCTTCCAATGTAGACGCGCGACATGCACGCTCACAACCCAAAGCGGCGTGTAGCCGCGTGCATTCGGTGCGACAGCGACGCCGTTTTTTAGGGAACCGTGCACGTCCGCGGCGCACAGCTCCACGGACGTGCACGGTTCCCTACATTGCTGTGTCAGGCAGGTGTTTCCCACGGAGCTCTGCCCCGTTTCAAAGGTGAAGGAAGCCCTAAGTGGAAAGACGTCGCCTCCGCGATGTAGAATGTGTTTTATAGAAGAGAAACACACATTTCAGGAGCTGACTTGTATCATCAGAACAGACACATGTAAACAGAAAGCTGAAAATCACTGGACATGTCTGTTGGGATTATACAAATCAACAGTGTAAAGTGGAGCTGTCAAGATGTATGCAGTAGTTAATTATTGCATATCCTACTGTACCTATCACTCCTATTGTTTCTGATGTACAGGTGCATGAGAATGTCATGGGAGAGTTTATTAAGGCCTATGTCACTAATTCAATTCAAAAAGTGAAACTAATACATTATATATATGCCCATTACACACCGAATGAAACATCCCATGTCTTTATTTATTCAGTTTATTTTAATAGTAATAATTATGGCTAACATTCAATGAAGACCTAAAATTCAGTATCTCCAAAAATGTAAATATTACAAAGGAACATTTTTTTTTTCTTTATTTTTTTTTTATTCAGTCATTATTCAATGGTATACTAAAACCTATAGGCAAAAATTGCTTCTCACTGTTCTCAGGTCAAATATTTATATGCGATTAAAAATGCGATTAATTTCTATTAATTAATTACAAAGCCTCTAATTAATTAGATTAATTTTTTTATTCGAGTCCCGGCCCTAATAAATATATACACATATAAATATATATACATATAAATATACATACACACACACATATATTTATATATATATATCAAAAAATGAGTTTATGGGCCACAGGGGGATTTTTCACTGCAATACTGCGAGTGACCAGCAGGCAGATAAGAGGCTAAGCGGTGCTGTCCTGTTTATTTACATCTGTATGTTGTCATCACTTTGACCTCCTGTTTGATTATAAAGATACTTAAAGTGCAATTATATAAAGTCAGTGTTGATTAACGTGACCTTTCAAGTGTAATCAAATAGTCTCTTAATTCTCATCACATCATCGAGTTTGTTTTTAAAGAAGCTTTTAACATTTCATGTCATCAGGACATAATCACAGATCCAGTGATTTCCCACCTAGAGCTTAGATCAGGCGCAAAAAATCAAGCCCGACCCTACCTGAGCCCGTGCACGTTGTGTCCGAGCCCAGCCCGGCCCGACACATTAACTGTAATTATGAGCCCAAGCCCGATTTAAACCCGACAATTTTTTAATACGTGGTGTAACAGTCAGAGTTATTCAATGTAGCGCCACTAGGTGGCGCCTCCTTTTGTTTAGTGGGTAATGTAACCTGTACGATGAAGAAGAGCAGGTGTACTTCCGCTCCCCGTGAGACAGGATACTGCCGACAGAGCGAAGACTCCACATTTTATTTTGTCTTTATTTAGTAAAGTGTACCGCAGAGACCTGGCATGGTGTGGTCCGTATTATGAATAAAAGTGCCGTGCAGAAACCCCCACATGTTGCCTGCCGTCTCTTGAGTAAGCAGAGCTACCCGCACTAAAGTGGACCATCACCTTCCCCTTCACCAGCCCACGTTACAGTGGGCTGTTATAACTGACGCTCTCCACTACAACTCCCAGTTGTTTGAACTACAGAAGTCTGTTTACAATTATCTTAATGAATAATGCAACAAGGACGAAGCATGTGCACTGTGTTGTTCTTTATTCAGAACGGAATGGATCGCAAATGAAAAAAGTAATGATTAAAAAAAAAAAAAAAACACACACACAAATGCTTGATCAAGGGCCCGGCCCAGCCTGGCCCGGCCCGAGGATAGTGGCAGGAAATTTCAAATCCGGGCTCGGGCTTGGGCAGAGAATCTAAACTCCACTCCCAGCGTTCCCCTCCACCGTCTGCACTGTCAACTGGTTTGTTCTGCAGGTGAAGATATCCTCACAGCTGCTTCAGGTATACTCAGGTCCAGTCAGAGCTTCAGGTATCACTCAGGTCCAGTCAGAGAGCTTCAGGTATCACTCAGGTCCAGTCAGAGAGCTTCAGGTATACTCAGGTCCAGTCAGAGCTTCAGGTATCACTCAGGTCCAGTCAGAGAGCTTCAGGTATCACTCAGGTCCAGTCAAAGCTTCAGGTATCACTCAGGTCCAGTCAGAGAGCTTCAGGTATCACTCAGGTCCAGTCAAAGCTTCAGGTATACTCAGGTCCAGTCAGAGAGCTTCAGGTATCACTCAGGTCCAGTCAAAGCTTCAGGTATACTCAGGTCCAGTCAGAGCTTCAGGTATCACTCAGGTCCAGTCAGAGAGCTTCAGGTATCACTCAGGTCCAGTCAGAGAGCTTCAGGTATCACTCAGGTCCAGTCAAAGCTTCAGGTATACTCAGGTCCAGTCAGAGCTTCAGGTATCACCCAGGTTCAGTCAGAGAGCTTCAGGTATACTCAGGTCCAGTCAGAGAGAGTCAGGTATCACTCAGGTCCAGTCAGAGCTTCAGGTATCACTCAGGTCCAGTCAAAGCTTCAGGTATACTCAGGTCCAGTCAGAGAGCTTCAGATATCACTCAGGTCCAGTCAGAGCTTCAGGTATCACTCAGGTCCAGTCAGAGAGCTTCAGGTATACTCAGGTCCAGTCAGAGAGAGTCAGGTATCACTCAGGTCCAGTCAGAGCTTCAGGTATCACTCAGGTCCAGTCAAAGCTTCAGGTATACTCAGGTCCAGTCAGAGAGCTTCAGATATCACTCAGGTCCAGTCAGAGCTTCAGGTATCACTCAGGTCCAGTCAAAGCTTCAGGTATCACTCAGGTCCAGTCAGAGAGCTTCAGGTATCACTCAGGTCCAGTCAGAGCTTCAGGTATCACTCAGGTCCAGTCAGAGAGCTTTAGGTATACTCAGGTCCAGTCAGAGCTTCAGGTATCACTCAGGTCCAGTCAGAGCTTCAGGTATCACTCAGGTCCAGTCAGAGAGCTTCAGGTATACTCAGGTCCAGTCAGAGCTTTAGGTATCACTCAGGTCCAGTCAGAGCTTCAGGTATCACTCAGGTCCAGTCAGAGAGCTTCAGGTATCACTCAGGTCCAGTCAGAGAGCTTCAGGTATACTCAGGTCCAGTCAGAGAGCTTCAGGTATCACTCAGGTCCAGTCAGAGAGAGTCAGGTATACTCAGGTCCAGTCAGAGAGCTTCAGGTATCACTCAGGTCCAGTCAGAGAGCTTCAGGTATCACTCAGGTCCAGTCAGAGAGCTTCAGGTATCACTCAGGTCCAGTCAGAGAGCTTCAGGTATCACTCAGGTCCAGTCAGAGAGCTTCAGGTATACTCAGGTCCAGTCAGAGCTTCAGGTATCACTCAGGTCCAGTCAGAGAGCTTCAGGTATCACTCAGGTCCAGTCAGAGCTTCAGGTATCACTCAGGTCCAGTCAAAGCTTCAGGTATCACTCAGGTCCAGTCAGAGAGCTTCAGGTATACTCAGGTCCAGTCAGAGAGCTTCAGGTATCACTCAGGTCCAGTCAAAGCTTCAGGTATCACTCAGGTCCAGTCAGAGAAGCTGCACAGCTGCATGTCATCACATCACACTAACATCAGTTTAACATTGTGCTCACAGTTCACCATTCATCTTTAAATGTGATTTTTCACTGCCTGTCCTTGTGTCTTCTGACAGTTTGTCCTGACATTTTATAAAACAAACAACTTGACAATCAGTCCAGGAAATAAAGAACAGATTGATGGACAGAGACAGTAATGATGAGCTGCAGCTGATCAATGATTCAGATGAATATAAACAGACTAAACTGTCCTCTGATGACTCAGATCAACAACTGTGAGAGAAACATTCAGTAACATTTCCTCAGGGTCAGTCCGACAATATCTGTTGTGTGTCTGTTTGTGATGGTTCACAGTTTAAAGTGATTGAACCTGATATAACCTGCAGTCTCATTAGAGCCTCCCTGACAAGTTTCCTGCAGACGCACAGAATGTGAGTCATGACTGTTGATCCGTCTCACAGTCCAGTCAGTCATGATGCCAGGATCATTAGAGGAGGATGAGTATCTTAATATCCTCCACAGTCACACAGCTCCTTTAATCCTCAGTAAAACTGATAGTTGAGTCACTTGTTGTTTTCACACCTCTCAGATAAATCTGACGTGTGAGCTTCATCCAGTCAACACGTCATTATCAGTACTGTTGTTGTTCAGTCCCGTTGTTGTTCAGTCCTGTTGTTCAGTCCTGTTGTTAAGTCCTGTTGTTGTTCAGTCCTGTTGTTGTTCAGGCCTGTTGTTGTTCAGGCCTGTTGTTGTTCAGTCCTGTTGTTGTTCAGGCCTGTTGTTGTTCAGTCCCGTTGTTGTTCAGTCCTGTTGTTGTTCAGTCCTGTAGTTCAGTCCTGGGGGGTATTCCAGAAAGGAGGTTCAACAGACTCTGAGTCTAACTCTGAGCTGACTCACCTTGTGAAGTGAAACTCTGAGTTTTCAGTCCCAGAACAGCTGATCTGAGTCAGGTAAGTCGACTTTGAGTATGTTAACTCTGAGTTGAGCTCGTGCCTGACGACTAGTAAAAAGCCATCATCAATGGAGCTCTGATACTGTGATTCACCATGGCAACAGGGGAGAAAACAGGAAGCAGACATTTTCTGGGGAAAAAAAGTAACACGGCTGCGGCTGTAATAAAAATCACTGACAGAGTTTTAGATGCGGTCGTCTTTTCATTTTGAATTTAACGTCACTTTCTTTTCTATTAGCCTTTGAGGAAGTGGTTGAATGTTGTTCAATGTTTTATTTTATTTTAGACTATTTTATTTAATTTAAATCGGCTGAAAATGAAATATAAAAACAGTCTCACGATGGCTCCTCACTTTGGTTTTATTTCAAATATTAAACAAAGTAAAAGTTTATTCAGTGGATATTTTAACTTGTAGTAGCTTTTACCACCAACAGATGCTGTTTAACACACATCTGTGTCCTAACATCCTGCTGAGCAGATGAACATGAAGTGGTGGTCACCTCCACCTCCACCACGTCCGCCAGAGGCAGAGGAGCTGGTCCTGAGTCAGCTCGCTGGGTGACCAGAGGCAGAGGAGCTGGTCCTGAGTCAGCCCGCTGGGTGACCAGAGGCTGAGGGCGTCACTCACCCCCAGGACCCAACATTAGAGGCAGACACACACTTACTATCTACAGATTGGACTAGAAGTCATTTAGTCTTATACTCAATGCGGCGGCAAACTAGAAACACGGACTTTGAAATTACGTTGTTGGAAAAAATACAATAGGCTATACTGATGGTTACCTTTGTAGCTATCTGTGTTCCCAGCAACTAACAACCACCCCAACCCCTCCTGCTGGGCCTCTGCTATACAACAACTGGTAGTGTCTTTGACAACATATGAGGAAAAAAATACCGTGAAGTGGCTGTCCGACCGACTCTTCGTCACATTTCTGCCTGAAAAACAGCGTCTGTCCCAAGTAAAAAACTTTAACTCACCAAGTGTTTGTCGCGGTGATTCAGCCCTCCCGACCGAGACTTAGTGAACTTTACCCCAGAAAACAGCCTCCCTCCCCGCGAGTGAGAGAGTCAGACAGCGTCCTGTTGACTGATGGCGATTATGTAATTATGTAATTTAGAGAAAAACGTAACTTGAGTGAGTGCCAGTCAGCAGGGCCGCGTTGAATGCTTTGGGGGAGGGACTGAATCGTGCATGTGCGTCTCTTTCAGAAAATCTCTCGGCTTACTGTACAACGAAAAATGCCAAATAAATCGTTTCAATACGATTATATTAGTTT
>NC_140198.1:294604-337104 GCF_965226575.1 Pagrus pagrus | reverse complement strand
ACCAAAACTGGGTAAACTAACAGAAACGTGTCACACAAATATTCTACAAACATCATGGAGGAGACGGATATTAAATGATTCTGTGCTTCAGTCAGGGCATCAACCACTCTGGGCTTAACCTCCATGTTTTACATTAATAACACTAATTATTTATGAAGAGCTTTTAGCTTCAGTCTCGACTGTCGACAGCAGATTTAATAAAACATGATGAGACTGAGTGCTTCCTTTAATTAAGATGTCTGTTGTCTGTATGCTGCTCTGTGTCGCAGTGCCCCGTCCCATCATCCACCCGCTGTCCAGCCCCAGTAACATGTTCTGTGTGACCAGTCTGGACCCGGACACTCTGCCCTCTGTGGCCACGCTGCTCATGGACGTCATGTTTTACTCTGGAGGGTGAGGATGCTCGGTTCATCATAGAGAGGGCTGATCAATAGAAGGATGGGAACTACAATCACTGTTCAAACTCATCTGTCAGATCATGTCAGCTCAGATTTAATCCAGTCACACACATTTCTTCACTTTGTTTGATACTGTTGAGAAGCTCTAAACTCTACAGACTGCTCCTTTATAGTGCTGTTTCAGTCATCAGCTGTTAGCCGTTAGCTGGCAGAGCTGACAGGATTAGTTGATTCTGTTATTGGACTGAAAGAAAAGTTTGAGTTTTGGACAACAGAGGAAATGTGAAGCCGCCCCGTTGGACACGTTGGACACGTTGGACACGTCAAAGGTCAAGGTCACTGTGACTTCACAAAACACAATTTGGACTCCAGAAGTCATACGATGACTCTAAGTGTTGTATCGTAGTCAGCTGGACTTCTTCAGTTCTACCATACAGCACTTAGAATCACCATGACCCAGATGAACCCGGATGAACCTTCATCAACCAGAAGTCAAACCATAATAATACAACAGGATAAAATTATGCCAATCTGACATTTGATTTCCAAAAGGTCAGAGGTCACTGTGACATCATGATATTCTGCCACAGCTCAGAACTTGAGTGATTCTGGTCCAGACTGAACCATTAAGCCGTGAATCGTATGAATAAAATGCTCATCAGAGCTCAAACAAACGTCTTCAAAATGTCTCCTTCTGTCCAACCAACAGTCCAAAACCAAAGACAAAGAAAAGCAGTGAAATGGTCCCATTCAGGAAGCCGAAGCAGTGATTGGTTGAAACAATTGATCATCAAAATACTGGATTGCTTTTCTTTGGATGACCTCGTCTGTTAGGCGACGGACGGTCGCAGCTCTACATGACTGTGATTCCTGCAGTGTTGTCTGTTTCAGGTCGAAGGAGTCGTCAGCGTCCAGCGAAGACTCGAGTCACATCCGCTTCTTCTCCTTCTCTCTGATCGAAGGATACATCTCTCTGGTGATGGACGAGCAGACCACTCAGAGGTGTTTATATTCTGCTGCTGTGTGCTGTGAGGGTCGGTCCATTTGGACCATGTGTTAACGATGATTCACTGTAATTAAAGCTGCAGCTCAGCTCCTCATTAATTCAGTCATCAGTGATGTCTCATATAATAACTGGTCCAAACTGTCGTCATGTTCATAAGGTTCTGTGTGGCAGCAGCAGCTTGTAGGTCAGCCCGTCCACTTTATAGAACACCTGAGGAGCTGCTGCCTTAAAGGAACAGCTCACCTATTTCTCTCTGCTCACAACAGACTCACCTGCTCATCCTCAGCTCACTGGTTAATAGTTAGTCTTTACCTGTGACAGGTGGTCAAAACCAACCAGAGCTTTAAAGTCCAGAGTTGGACCGACAGGTAAAACAATTAAAGGTCAGAAAAAACAAAAAAAAAGAAATTATCATTTAAACAGTCCAACAGAATAATAATTTCTTAAATGTAATTTAATCTGCTCTGTTAATTACATTCAACCAAAACGGACAAATTTATATTAGTGGTGACAGGATGGCGCCCCCTATCTGTACACTGGTTGTCTACCAACAGAGAGTTCTGGGCACATAACCAGTTAAAACCAACACGATTAAAGCAGTAACGAGCTCCACCAGAGAGAAGAGCTCTGCTGCTGTGTGGCTGCAGGCTAGCCAGCTAATTAGCTAATCAGCTAGTCAGCTGTAACATATTGAGATGGTTCAAAAGTCAGCGTGCGAACAGTCATCTGTCTTTGATACTGCAGATAACAGGTGTTAGCCTCTAAGCTACTGTTAGCATCACTGGCTGGTTACAGACTCACTCAGAGGTTAAAGGAGCACTTCTGATTAAAAAAACAATCATTTTAAAGTTGTAACTTCAGGACTCAAACATTCTGCTTTAATACTGATGTTTTAATATCTTTGTTCTCTTCCAGGTTTCCAAACAACGTCCTCTTCACCAGCGCTTCTGGTGAACTTTGGAAAATGGTTCGTATCGGAGGACAACCTTTAGGATTCGGTGAGTTTGATGTCAAAAAGCTCATTTGAGCCCGTTTTACATATGAAGTCTGGACAGTGTCGAGATTGTCAGACGTGTTCACACATGTTGGAAACGCTCTCTGTGGTTATGGCGGGGGCGGGGCGGGGGCGGGGCGGGGCGAGGGGGCGTGGCCTGGGTGGGAGCAGGCTGTGTGATGGAAGCTTAAATTTGACAGTATGAGATGATATATAGACCCCTAACCCTCTTCATGGAACAAGTTACCTGATGATGTTAGAAGCATTGATTCTGTAACTGTTTTTAAAAAATGACTTCAAAGGCAATGCTTTGACAGGCAGACGGCATAGATGATCTTAAAGTGCGTGTAAAGTAGGGCTGTCACTTTTTATTCAAAATTCGAATATTCGTTCGAATGTGGGGGGAAAAGTTCGTATTCGAATGTAATGACCTGTTCGAATTCAAGATTTACAGTCTATAAGCGCAACAGACCGTTTGAAGTAGTTCGCCTTGTGATCCAGCAGAGGGCGCTCAAAAAATTCACTATCAGCTTGACCTATTGCACGCCCTATTAACCCTCGACCTATCAATTCAGCTAGTAATATTATGTTGTTTGCTACGATACTAGCAAGCAACGCGGTCCTGAGCGGACAATCACGACACCAAAGCCGTCTGTCGACTTTGTACAAAGCAGCTGTCTTTCTCTACAACGACAACAAATCTGCTACCTGCTAACTTGCGGCAGCGGAGACCGAGGCACCAGCGGAGCTGCCGGAGTGACGTCAAGTGTACAACCTCGTCTGACTGAATAAACTAATAAATAATAATGTCGTGTGTTGTCGCGGGGGGTGGGTGGGGGCGGGGTATTCAAATACATTCGAATAAATTGCATGTCATTTCAAATTTGTTCGAACTTGATTTTTTTAAAAAGTGACAGCCCTAGTGTAAAGCAGCAAAAAATTGGTGTTATGAGTTTGTCACACCACAGTAACATGTATCATTGACCACTGAGCCAAATTTGAAAGATTAAAAAAATCTCCAAGTATATAAAATTAGGTCTCAAAATCATGGAAAAACAAGCACTTCTCTCTTCTGTGAAACGCTGGGGGCGTGTCAGTTAGAGGCACTGAAACCACGCCCACGCTAGAGGGGAGCCCTCTGTGTACTGCACAAGGACGCAGCCTAGCAACAATGGAAGCTAGTGCTAGCAGCATCGTCTGAAGGACCCAGCACTACCTGTTTGAGCCATCAGAGCCAGAAACTGACTCTGAGTCCGACACTGATAGTGCTCAGCCTCGTTCCTCACAGTCTCCATCAGAAAGGTAATTTATTTCCCAGTAATTTAAACCCCAGTCTACATATAATTCCTTGTCATAGCTATATTGGTGCACATAAAATATTACCTGTGGATTATCATTGTGCTGTCAGATGGACTCACTCAGGGAATCAAGCCAAATCATGTCATGATTAAATGCAATAACATTTGCTAACATTACATGGGCATGACAGGATGCACGATGTAAAATCACTTTCAGGATTTGCACCTTCAGCAAAATGCATTTAATTAAACGAATACAATATTTATAACATAAGCACACACTGACACTGGCGGGCACGTAATGCCGGTGGCGGAGATGGTGGCAGCCGCTGTCGGCGGGACGGGAGTATGCAAGCCGGGGACGGAGAGGGTCGGTTCGGCCCCGCTGACCAGCGTCAACGGACTCTTCAGAAATCCAGACTTTACCTGGTGGCACTTGCTGTAACTATCGGGGGTAAAGTGGACACTGCAGAGACGGGTGTCGGTGGTGATTTTGAACTCTCCACAGTAGCTCCTCTTGACAAAATCGATCCACCGTTTCCTCACGTTGTCTCGGTAGGAGACTTAAATAAGCTAACTGAGCCGTTACCCTGGCCTGCACACTGTGGCATCCAGGAAAGATGCATGAGCTACGTGGAGGAGACATGACTGGTTAGCTGACTGGTTGACTGGTTAGCTAGCCGCAAACTATCGTTAGTGATGCTATCCAAGACTCGAGAACTAGCGGGAAAACCACTGAAGCTAATGCACTGAATGTATTTATACCACTTCTGCTGCAGGGCGGGGCTTATGCTAATAACGCGGCTATGATTTCTGACCCGCCCATTAAATCCTGAACACAGAAATTTTTAAACACAGTTTGAAGGCCTAGCTCCATAATTAAATTCTAAATGGTTGAATGGCTTTTTACATGTTTTAAGGAAATACATTTATGACCTATTTAATGTGTTTAGAAGAAAATGGCTCAATTTGCTTTACACAGACTTTAAGTCTGCTTTGATTTCCGGTTTGTCCAGGGTTACTTTAAAGTTCAATATGTTTTGTTATAACTGATTTTGTCATTGTTGTTATTGTTATTGTTGTTATTGGTATGTCATTGTTGTATTGATTTTGTTATTGTTGTTATGATTTTCATTATTATTATAATTATTGTTGTTATGGGTACCATGCAGCTTTTTATATTATTTGGAAGTTCAGCTCCATTTCATGTGTGTTTGATCATCTTATGTGGCTTTTTAATGGACCCCAGGAAGAGTAGCTGCTAGCAGGTGTAGCAGCTAATGGGGATCTTAACAAAATAAATAAATAAACCCACTCAAATGATGTATTTTTCTGTCTACAGATGAGTGCGGCATCGTAGCCCAGATATCAGAACCTCTGGCAACTGCTGACATTCCAGCTTATTACATTAGTACCTTCAAGTTTGACCACGCGCTGGTAAGACTGGACCCACCCAACACTGTTGATTCAAGGCTGTCGAGACACCACCATGAGTCCAGCATTATAAATCATTTCTGACTTTTGCTGACGTCACTTTGTGCTGTAGGACATTCATTTGAATTGTTTTTTTGATGTTTTAGACCAAGTGATTAATGTATGATGACAGTCAGATTATCTTCAGCCTGACGTGCTGCTGGGTAATAAATCCTTGTGTGTTCTGCAGGTTCCTGAAGAAAACATCCAGAGCGTGATCGGAGCTCTGCGGACGAAGAGCACGACGACACAGTGAAGGAATCCGGAGGAAAACAACCGTTTTCATTGGTTCAAACGTTATCATGTCCAAAAAGTGCCAAGAGATGATTGGTGGACTCCTGTGGACGGGCTCAGAGGAGGGTGAGGGAGGTGTCGGGGAGTGACGGTGTGTTACGGATGCCTTTGTTACCGGGTCAGTTTCCCCCCAGCGGCCCTCCTTCCTCCTGAGCGCTGCCTGCTCTGTAGTCTTTACTCCTTCAGTTCGTTTCCTCTCTGAAGCTGCTTCGTCCTCCCCCTCGACCCTCTGAGCACCATACTGTATTAGTTACATCATCCTCTGACAGAGGACGACGAATGTACTCTCTAAACTAATATTATATATCTATATATCTATATATCAAGCTCTCCATCTTTACTTTGTTCCACAGCTCATCTCAGTGCCAACATGTCTGAATGATAAATTGATGCCTTCGTCTCAAACTGACGCCGGCTAAGCTCCAGTGTCATCACGTGTTTTTATGCTTTTAGTGGCTGTTCAACATGTTTCAACCGTCAGACTGACGTTTTACATGACATTTATTTTAAAAAGTCAAATGTTTTCACACTGTGAGCAGCTGGATTATCAAAAGTCTGAAGTTTTGAACAGAGTGGTCTGTTTTATTCTTTATGTTGTGTTAATCAATGAGCTCAGAGTGTTGGGTTATTAATCCAGAAACATTTTCACAATAATGTGTCTTAAAGACATTATTTTGGGGTTTTTCAGTTGTCAGATAAAAATCAGCTGTTTTTAACTCTGATTAATTATTTATTTATCTGACGCCACCTGCTGGTCACAAACCAGATGACACTCCCATCAGCCTCAGCCGTTTGTTTTTAGTGCTAATTCTCAGCATGTTAGCATGCTAACACTAAGATATTAAACAGGATGAATATAACTTGCTAAACATTAGCATGTTAGCATTGCTATTGTGATGCAGGTCAAACATGAACATTTTAAATGAACTTCATCAACAACAGCTGAGGATCAAAAACTGTCTGGGTTTATTGTTTTAAATTTATTTAATCTTTAAATGAGAAATAAAGCCTCACAGAGTGGTTAGCACAGTTAGCGTAGCATTTTGTCTTATTTAGTGAACCGATTAATATAAAAGATCAATAACTGAGAAAAGGTTCCATCACTGGAGTTAACTGAGAAAATAAAAAAAAAAACAACTTTCACAATATTCAAATGTTCACGTCTAAAATAATATGATGATGAAGATTATCACATTATTATCAGATTATCATCATATTATCAGATTATCATCAGATTATCATATTATCATCAGATCATCAGATTATTATGATCAGATTATCAGACTATGATCAGATTATCAGATTATGATCAGATTATCAGACTATGATCAGATTATCAGATTATGATCAAATTATCAGATTATGATCCGACATTTTTCATCAGAATCTTTTTTTTTTTGTCTGAAGATAAAATAAATGAATTTGAAAATAGCTTTTTTATCTCCGTGAAGGATCCTCCCTCAACTATCTGATTGATTACACCTCGTTATCAATAACAGCCTATCAACACTGAATACTGTGAATCTGCAAAGTAACTAGTAACTTAAGTTATTACTGAAATGAGGTGGACTAAATAAATAAATAAATTATGAAAGTGATGAAAACTCAGCTTTAACTTAATCAAATGTTTCACTTCCCGCCCTCATTGATACACATGGAGCTGAAGCCCGAAGGTGATTAGCTTAGCTTAGCATAAAGACTGGAAACAGAGGGAAACAGCTAGCGTGCTCTGTCCACAGTTTAAAATACCGACTGTAAACTAATTAAATATTATTTATTTTATATACTTATATATACTTTATGTTATTGATAAAGAAAGAAAACTGATGACTTATTGATCCTGTTGCTCACAGTGTGAAGCTGCTGTCAGACCTGATGATGATGATGATGATGATGTTTGCATCAACACTAGTAATAAATGACTGAGCCACTTTGACAATGTGCTAGAATAATGACGAGTGCTAACATAAGCTAATGTCCACACGGGGACGCCCTGGTGTTGTCCTTAAAGCTGCCCCCCCCTCCTGCCCCAGTGTGCACTTTAATGCAGGTTGACCCCACAGACCTGCTGTACTGATGTGAATATACAGGAGGGCTTTTACTTTACATCCTGTCCACACGAGGACGATTCTGTTGGTCTTAAACATGTTTTTCTTTCTTTATTTCCTCCTGATCAGCTGTGATTGGTTTCTGATCAGCTGTGATTGGTTCTTATCAGTGTTAAACATGAGGACGGTGACGTTTCTTCTGATTCACAGAAAACAGTGAAAGCTTTTCTCATCTGAAGCTTCATGTGTGGAGAAAATAAACAGCTTGTTGTTTTTGGAGCTCGTTTTCATCCATGTGTCATTTTTACTGTCTCTCAGAGTCGACTGTGATCAATAACCTGCTGTCATCACATCTGTCATCACAGCCTCAACAGCATCTATCAAGTCACCAAAAATAGAGTTGTTCCGATTCCGATGCCAGTATCGGAAATGCCCCCGATACTGCCGAAAATGCTGGCATCGGTATCTGCGAGTCAAGGCACCGATCTGATACCACGTAATTTATTAGAAATAGGAGTCTATTTACCGGTTAGCTCCGTTAGCTCCGTTAGCTCCAAGAGTCCACTGGATACGTGTCCGCTGTGTTATTTTTAACAAAATAATTATTCCTAGATTTATTTAGTTAAGTTGCACTACTATTTTATACTGTTCTATTTAAAAATAAATGGCTTTCATTTGCTGTATTCATTCATGTTTTACAAAGGGTTTAACCTGAGCCAGGCCTCACCACAATGATAATCACATCACAGTCATGCAGGCGTAGTATGATATATTTTTTTGTATAACACACTGGTATCGGTACTCGGTATCGATAGGCCGATACCCAGTAGGCGATTTGAGGGGGGAGGCCGTCCCCCTTGTTAGCAATATTACCAAAAAGCATTCCCCTTGTTAACCTGCCATCACTCTCCATCCCATAGTAGCAGAAAGTGTGTTACAAATCACAAGCGTCCGCGATCAGCTCCGGCGCACAGTGGAGTCGAGCCGTGCACGGCTGCTTTGCGTTCCAGCTGCCTGGACGATTTTTGACAGAAGCCGCAACAAGCTGCACAGAGCAGATCGCGCCGGCAGGAAGTCAGAGACGGCATAGAGCATCCGGTCAATTTTCAAAACAAAACACCGTGTGCAGACTCCCGATTGCATAAAAACAAAAAATGACCAGATCAACAAAATCTGAGCAAGTCAACAAAATCGGGCAGACAAAAGGCTCGGTTCTGAAACGTTCCCGCTGGGTTCTCTTTATACATTCATGGTATGATGCCGTGCAGAGGGTGGAACAAAACCTGGAGCAGACGCGACGTCATAGAGCAGCTCCCGGTGGACTCCCAGCGTCTCTCGTGTCGAGGAGCACAACAAGTTTGCTTGCTCTAAAACTAAAATGTTACTTTTTGTAAGTGTTTTCAGTGTCTGTTCAGAACATGGTGGCTTATGTTATGTTGGTAATTGTCATTTTTGTGCTGGTTTATAGTTTAACCATTAGTGAGGTAGCTGTTACATTTCCTGACACCAGCTGTTTTATGCCCCATTGAAGCGCACTCTGCTTGACAAACTATGTAATTACACCAATTTTAAATTAGCCCAAGCATGTTTTTCTCCATTATAGTTTTTAAATATAAGGTTTTCATATCGATGCATATCGGACAATATATACACCGATACCGATATATCTGTGAGAGGCTAATATCGGCCGATAAATCGGTCGGGCTCTACTATTTTGCACAATGTTCATTTTGTGTCCTTCAAGGAATTTAGATGGAAAAAATTCCAAGCGATCATGTAACTTAAAATGACCCTGCTGCAGTGAATTGTGAGAAACATGAGAAAACCCTGCCTGAATAAACCCAGTCCACTGCAAACAATTTAAAGGTGTATTTACTCATTAATTTAATACAGTTATAAAAAGACAACTGTAGTAGGGAGAGAAGGAAGTGGATAACTGGATCAAATGGAGTTGTAGAATTAGAAATTCAGTTATGGTTAAGGCGTCCTGCAACAATGTCCTCTGGGAGGTGTACATACATGTGTCGGGGCAGGGTGGTGCTCCCATTGGGCCATCCCCCCTGTCAAAAATTAACAAATCACCTACTGCCGATACCCACACAAAATCAAAAACATTAAAAACTGAAAAGATTGAGGAAGTCTCCAGCCACAGAGATGACAAATCAAAACGAGTTGTGAGTCAGCTGAGTCACACACATCTTCATGTACACTGGGCTTCACCCTCTGTCTGTGTAAGCTCCTCTCTCTTTAAGGCCCGCCTCCCTGACAGCCCAGTCCGCTCTGATTGGTCAGCTCCCACAGGCCTGAGTCAGCACCGCTCACTATGTTTTTAGCTTCAGTTAGTTTCACTTGTACCATGAAATCACCACAAGGACCAAAGACTTCACCAGCGCACACGTTAGAGAGCAGGATGCTAACATTACAGCTCTGTGTGGTGTTAGCATGCTGCTGGCTGCTAATCAAAGTGACACACAGCTGACAAGAAAATAAATTATTTTTTCACATCGTTATCTTCACACACACACACACACCAGTGAGGATCACAGAGTGACATGGGCTCATGATAGCTGAGCTAGCGCTGCAGCACAAATGCTAAAACCAACATGAAAACAGTTGCTGACATCAAACCTGCTGCTGGTTATTTAGCTACTATGTTTGAAATGAGGCTCAATGTTCACAGATTCTCTCATTATGATAACATCAGACCCACAGACTGGGAGGAGCCACATTAGCAACATGCTAACACCAATGAATAAACAGTAAAACAACATAAAACATGACAAAACTTACAGTTTGAAGTCATCTCACAAATGGCTGGTGTCATCCTGTTGATAATCCAGTCTGTAGCTACATCCATGCTGAAGCTAGCTGAGCGGCTTCTGAAGTTAGCTGAGCAGCTCCTGAAGCTAGCTGAGCGGCTTCTAAAGTTAGCTGAGCAGCTCCTGAAGCTAGCTGAGCAGCTCCTGAAGTTAGCTGAGCTCCAGTGAGTGTGACGTCGTCAGATGGGAGCAGATGAAGTGCATTTATTCCACGGCTGCTAACATGTTAGCTGTTAGCTTAGCATCCGGTCCTGACTGAAACGCTACAATCTGACATTGAATTTGTGGACTTCAGTGGCGCCAGAACTTTCGCGTCCAGAAACGGCTGTGATTGGTTGGTAGAGACGGAACGCCCCCTGCTGTGATTGGCTCATCGCCCACCTTTTCTTCTCCTCTTGTTGTCAGGCAGCTTTGAGCTTTTTGTTTTCCACTGAAACTTTTCTACATGAATTTATTTAAAAAACATAAATTCTGTCATTTTCTCAGTATTTGAGTTATTTTCTTCTCTTCACATTTGAGTCACATTAAAACTAAAATATAACAAAAAATTAAAGAGAAACTTTTAATTAAGAATCAGCAGAGCTGTGTATGAACAGAAACCTTCAGTACTTATATTTCAGTATATATACATATATATATATATATATATATATATATATATTTCTCTTTACCCTCATTTAAAACATGATTCCAGGTTATTGAGACACGTCCACTCCTTTAATAATACAAACATCCTGTTGTCAGTTATTACTGTAAAGACACAAATGAGTGCAGACGACAGTTAAGACCTTTATTCAGTATAATTATCTTATATACGCTGCGTGAGGACGTGGACATCCACAGAGGAATCAATCCAGATTTGATGATGATGATGATGAAGGCTGGTCCTGCGTTCAGAGAAAACCAGGCTGAAGCTGAAACAAAGACTGAGTAGTTCATTTGAGTGAATCCAATACAATCAACTTTATTTATATAGCACGATTTTAACAAACACAGGGCTTTCCAAAGTGCTGCACAACAAGATAAAAACACAATAAATAGATGAAGTACACAATAAAAAGATAAAAGTAATAAAATAAAATACAATAAAAAAGATAAAAATATGCACGTAAACAAATAAAATCATAAAATCATAAAATCAACACCCTACGTGGTGTTAAAAGCCAAAGAAAAGAGGTGGGTTTTGAGAAGCGTTTTAAAATGAGACAGTGAGGAGGCCGGTCTGATGTGCAGCGGCAATCCGTTCCAAAGTTTTGGAGCTGCAACGGAAAAAGCTCGCTCGCCTCTGAGCTTAAGCTGTAGGCACCGTCAGGAGCAGCTGGTCAGCCGACCTGAGAGCGGCTGGGAGGGCAGGGGTGCAGCAGCTCAGAGAGGTAAGGTGGGGCAAGGCCTTTCAAGGATTTAAAAGCAAATAAAAGAATTTTAAAATGAATCCTTAGATGGACAGGCAGCCAGTGGAGTGAAGCTGAAATAGGTGAAATGTGCTCATACTTGCGTGTGCCGGTTAAAAGACGTGCAGCTGCATTTTGAACCAGTTGAAGACGGGCGATGGAGGACCCACTAACCCCCATATAAAGTGCATTACAGTAATCCAGCAGAGTGGTCACAAAGGCGTGGATTACTGTCTCAAAGTGCTTTCTCTGAAGGAATGGTTTTATTTTTGCCAGCTGCCTCAACTGAAAAAAGCTCGACTTCACCACAGCTTTAATCTGGCTGTCAAGTTTCAGGTCAGCGTCCACTTTTACCCCCAGATTGTTCACAATTGGCTTGTGGTACTGTGCCAAAGAACCCAGATCGACTAGGGGGGTCACAGAAGTGCCACCAAAGACCATGACTTCTGTCTTTTTTTCATTAAAATTTAGAAAATTTAAAAACATCCAAGCTTTAACCTCGTGTAAACACTTCAGCAGTGGCTCAACAGTGTAGGAGTCGGACTTTTTCAGGGGGACATAGATCTGACTGTCATCCGCATAACAATGAAAAGAAATGCCATATTTCCTGAGAATGGACCCAAGAGGGAGTAGATCCTTTATTGTCACTGTCAACATTGTCACCAACATTTACTGTGAAATTACATTAAGCAGCTCCACATGGCAGTAGGACAGTAGAAAAATAAAAACAGTATATATAAAAGATACACAGATAAACAATATAAAAACAAGTCCCCATAAATATGGACATGTGCATTAAAGTGCAAGGTGGTGCAAAAGTGCAAACAAAGTGGGCTAATGTGTGTATGGTATGTATTCAATGTCAGTCCTTGCGTGCGATGGATAGGGGTGGGGTGATGGTTCTGGCAGCCTGGTGGAAAAAGCTGTTACTCAATCTTGCAGTTCTGGATTTGAGAGAGCGGTACCTCTTTCCAGAGGGGAGTGGGGAGAACAGGGCATGTCCGGGGTGTGTGAGATCAGTGCTGATGTTTCTGGCCTTCTTGTGCAGTCGGCCAGAGTACATATCTCTGAGGGGGCAGAGTGGTCCCAATGATCCTCTCTGCCGTCCTCACCACCCGCTGTAGGTCCTTCCTGTCCTTGGCAGTGCAGCTGGTGAACCACACAGTGCAGCAGTAGATCAGGATGAACTCAATGGATGTTCTGTAGAAGTTAACCAGCAGGGGGCGGGGGAGATGGGTCTGCTTCAACTTCCTGAGGAAGTCTCTGATGGGCCTTCTTCACCTGATTCGAGGTGTGGATGGACCAGGTGAAGTCGGCTGCAATGTGTACCCCAAGGAACTTGAAGCTCTCCACCCTCTCCACCTCCTCTCCTTCAATAGAGAGGGTGGGAGGCACAGTCCTTTTAGATTTCCTAAAATCCACTATGAGTTCCTTGGTTTTGGTTGTGTTGAGGTCCAGGTTGCTCTGAGAGCACCAGTCAGTCAGGTGTTTGACCTCCTCCCTGTAGGCTGACTCATTGTTGTTCTTAATCAGTCCTACAATGGTGGCGTCGTCAGCAAACTTAACGATGGTGTTTGTGGGATGGATGGGGGAACAGTCATGGGTGAAGAGGGAGAAGAGGAGGGGGCTGAGGACACACCCCTGCGGTGCTCCAGTGTTCAGGATGAGTGTGGAGGAAGTGCGGTCTCCCATCCTAACGCGCTGGGGTCTGTTCCTGAGAAAGTCCCATATCCATGCACACAGTGAACTGCCTAGGCCCAGGTTTCCCAACTTCATGACCAGTTTTTGGGGGATGACTGTATTGAATGCTGAGCTAAAATCCACAAATAGCATCCTCACATAGGTGTTACTCTGGTCCAGGTGAGTGAGGGCTGTGTGGACACCATCATGACAGCATCCTCCGTTGACCTGTTTGCACAGTAGGCAAACTGGTGCTGGTCTAGGTCAGCTGGGATGGCGGACTTGATGGAGGGGAGGATGAGTCTCTCAAAGCATTTGGTGATGATAGGGGTGAGAGCAACCGGCACTTGAAAGGCAGATAAAGAAAGGCAGATAAAGAGATAAAGAGAAAACAAAAGAGGGCCAAGCACAGGACACAGAGTCATCAAGGCTGACACAGAAAGTCCGATGTGACAGGTAGGACCTGAACCATTCAAGTGCTGTGCCACTGATGCCCACCCACTGCACCCAAAGTACAAGGACAACACAGTGACCAGAGTCAGTAGCTAAAAAGATGTCATTAAATGTGTGAATCATGAATAAAGATGTGATAATAAAACATTTATTCAGATAAATAGTTTATTCAGACATGTTGTCATCGTATCAGACATATTTAATGACATCACATCAAACCCTGAGCAGACTGAAGCTCAACATGTTCAGCTTCAGCTGTCAGGACGCCATGTTTGTAGTTTTCTGTGGCTTTTAGAAGTACAACATGCAGTCAGCGCTGTGACAGCAGCTCATCAGGGTCCATCTGCAGGCAAAGAGTCCAACACATCAGGACACAGTGACACACGTGAGGACACAGTGACACACGTCAGAACACAGTGACACACATGAGGACACAGTGACACACATGAGGACACAGTGACACACATGAGGACACAGTGACACACGTGAGGACACAGTGACACACGTCAGAACACGGTGACACACGTGAGGACACAGTGACACACGTGAGGACACGGTGACACACGTGAGCACACGGTGACACACGTGAGGACACGGTGACACACGTGAGCACACGGTGACACACGTGAGGACACGGTGACACACGTCAGAACACAGTGACACACGTGAGGACACACGTGAGGACACAGTGACACACGTCAGAACACAGTGACACACGTGAGGACACGGTGACACACGTGAGGACACGGTGACACACATCAGAACACGGTGACACACGTCAGAACACGGTGACACACGTGAGGACACGGTGACACACATGAGGACACAGTGACACACGTCAGAACACAGTGACACACGTGAGGACACAGTGACACACGTCAGAACACGGTGACACACATGAGGACACAGTGACACACGTGAGGACACAGTGACACACGTCAGAACACGGTGACACACGTGAGGACACAGTGACACACGTGAGGACACGGTGACACACGTGAGGACACGGTGACACACGTCAGAACACGGTGACACACGTGAGAACACGGTGACACATGTCAGAACACAGCGACACACATGAGGACACAGTGACACATGTCAGAACACAGTGACACACGTGAGAACACGGTGACACACGTGAGAACACGGTGACACACGTCAGAACACAGCGACACACATGAGGACACAGCGACACACATGAGGACACAGTGACACACGTCAGAACACAGTGACACACGTGAGGACACAGTGACACACGTGAGGACACAGTGACACACGTCAGAACACGGTGACACACGTGAGGACACAGTGACACACGTGAGGACACGGTGACACACGTGAGCACACGGTGACACACGTGAGGACACGGTGACACACGTGAGGACACAGTGACACAAATGAGAACACTGACACACGTGAGGACACAGTGACACACGTCAGAACACAGTGACACACATGAGGACACAGTGACACACGTGAGGACACAGTGACACACATGCGGACACAGTGACACACATCAGAACACAGTGACACACATGAGGACACAGTGACACACGTCAGGACACAGTGACACACAGGACAGTGACACACGTGAGGACACAGTGACACACGTGAGGACACAGTGACACACGTGAAGACACAGTGACACACGTGAGGACACAGTGACACACGTCAGAACACAGTGACACACGTGAGGACACAGTGACACACGTCAGAACACAGTGACACACGTCAGAACACAGTGACACACGTGAGGACACAGTGACACACGTGAGGACACAGTGACACACGTCAGAACACAGTGACACACGTGAGGACACAGTGACACACGTGAGGACACAGTGACACACGTGAGGACACAGTGACACACGTGAGGACACAGTGACACACGTCAGAACACAGTGACACACGTGAGGACACAGTGACACACGTCAGAACACAGTGACACACGTGAGGACACAGTGACACACGTCAGGACACAGTGACACACGTCAGGACACAGTGACACACGTGAGGACACAGTGACACACGTGAGGACACAGTGACACACGTGAGGACACAGTGACACACGTGAGGACACAGTGACACACGTCAGAACACAGTGACACACGTCAGAACACAGTGACACATGTCAGAACACAGTGACACACGTGAGGACACAGTGACACACGTGAGGACACAGTGACACACGTCAGGACACAGTGACACATGTGAGGACACAGTGACACACGTCAGAACACAGTGACACACGTGAGGACACAGTGACACACGTCAGAACACAGTGACACACGTCAGGACACAGTGACACACGTGAGGACACAGTGACACACGTGAGGACACAGTGACACACGTCAGAACACAGTGACACACGTCAGAACACAGTGACACACGTGAGGACACAGTGACACACATGAGGACACAGTGACACACGTGAGGACACAGTGACACCACAGTGACACATGTGAGGACACAGTGACACACGTCAGAACACAGTGACACACGTGAGGACACAGTGACACACGTCAGAACACAGTGACACACGTGAGGACACAGTGACACACGTCAGAACACAGTGACACACGTGAGGACAGTGACAACGCTCCTCAGTTGAGTCCAGGCTGACATCTCGTCTGAACAACTCAAAGATTTTGACTTTATTATATTATTATTACAACATTATTATTATAACATTATACATTATTATTATTATAATTACTATAATTATTATTAGATTATTATAATTATTATTAGATTATTATAATTATTATTACAGATTATCATTATCAAAAAGGAGAAAATAATTTTTCACTGTTTAACCTGAAATAAAAAAGGCTCGACTGTTTGAGCTGTAATAAACAAAAATAAAAAAATAAACAATAAACATAAATAAACTAAACATGTCCGTTACAGTCCGTCCTGTACGAGCGTCCTGCAGGACACAGTGAGCTGAGTCACAGTCAGTCTGTCCCCTGTCTTCTGTCCTCAGTCCTCTCTGCTCTCAGTCCGTCTCCTGTGGAGAGCAGCTGTCTTCAGGACTCCAGCGTGGCCCCTGATCAGCTGCCTGAGGGACTCGGGGGTCAGCGGGAGGCTCAGACAAACATCCAGCCTTCATCAACACCGAGTTCACAGGAGGGACTTCACCAGCGCCACCATGTGGTCAACACCACACGCTACATCCACCACCTGCCCGGGGACGGTCACCTGGTGGACGATCACAGATTAGTTTAGTTTGACTCTAGTTTGAGTCTCTACAGGTAATGATGACCAAACACATCTGCTTTAACAAACTGAAGATCAATTTATTACAAGAACTTCATTGTATTTGTAATAAAAGTAATAATTAATAATTAATAACATCTGTTGCTTCTTTTTCTCTCACAAGTATAAAGAAACTAGAAACACAGGATGTGATTTTCCTTGTTGAAGTCAGAGAAGAGCCTCATTATTCTCTCTGGGTTAGACTCTGGACTCTGGTGCCTCAGGACTAATATTGGACTCTGGTGCTGTCTCACCCTCCAGGGGAAGAACTGGTCGTCTCTCTTCCCGATGCCCAAACAGCCTCTCACATTTTTCCCCCAGACGAAGAGTTCTCCTCCATCTGCAGAGAGAGACATTAAAACATGAGACGGAGCTCCAGCTGAGATCCACACAGAACCAGTCCCACGTGTCACTGGATCAGATCTGAACCCAAATCAACTCTGTCTTACTGCAAATAAACTGTCTGCACAGCAGCAAACACAATAATTAGACAATAATAGAAGAAGCAGAAGAAGAAGCAGAAGGAGAAGAAGCAGAAGAAGCAGAAGAAGAAGAAGGAGAAGAAGCAGAAGAAGGAGAAGTAGCAGAAGAAGCAGAAAAAGAAGCAGAAGAAGCAGAAGAAGAAGAAGCAGAAGGAGAAGAAGCAGAAGAAGCAGAAGAAGAAGAAGGAGAAGAAGCAGAAGAAGCAGAAGAAGCAGAAGAAGCAGAAGAAGAAGAAGCAGAAGAAGCAGAAGAAGAAGCAGAAGAAGCAGAAGAAGAAGAAGCAGAAGGAGAAGAAGCAGAAGAAGAAGAAGCAGAAGAAGCAGAAGAAGAAGAAGCAGAAGAAGCAGAAGAAGAAGCAGAAGAAGAAGAAGGAGAAGAAGAAGGAGGAGAAGAAGAAGAAGGAGAAGAAGAAGCAGAAGAAGAAGAAGGAGAAGAAGAGCAGCAGATTGTAAACAGACTGAACGAGCTGACTCAGCAGAAGAAACAGTGAATTCTCATCGTCTCACCTGTGACGGCAGCAAAGTGGTTCAGTCCACACATGATCCGGGTCACAGCCACCGAAGGGTTAAACTCTGAGCTTCCGAACAGCCTGGAGGGGATCATCTCCGGGGACGACGACTCCGACAGCGCCGGACCTTTACCCAGAATTCCATAGCCCCAAACAAACACCTCTCCTCTGTCTGATCTCACACACACACACACACACACACACACACAGATGTAACATAGTGTAGTGTTTCTCTGTCAGCTGTCAGTAGATGTGAACATATTGGTGAACAAGTCTGTAAACACTGGTGGTTGTTTCACATAGATGCAGTCAGAGCTCCTGATGTTCACCTCCACCAGCTGCTGCAGTCAGACTGACCAACATTCAAATACACAGCAGAGAGGCCTCGCCGTTCAGGAGGCCTCGCCGTTCGGGAGGCCTCGCCGCTCGGGAGGCCTTGCCGCTCGGGAGGACTCGCCGCTCGGGAGGACTCGCCGCTAAGAGGACTCGCCGCTTAGGAGGCCTCGCCGCTCAGGAGGACTCGCCGCTCGGGAGAGGACTCGCCGCTTAGGAGAGGACTCGCCGCTCGGGAGGACTCGCCGCTTAGGAGAGGACTCGCCGCTCGGGAGAGGACTCGCCGCTCAGAAGAGGACTCGCCGCTCAGGAGAGGACTCGCCGCTCAGAAGAGGACTCGCCGCTCAGGAGAGGACTCGCCGCTCAGGAGAGGACTCGCCGCTCAGAAGAGGACTCGCCGCTCAGAGGAGGACTCGCCGCTCAGAAGAGGACTCGCCGCTCAGGAGAGGACTCGCCGCTTAGGAGAGGACTCGCCGCTCAGGAGGCCTCGCCACTCAGGAGGCCTCGCCGCTTAGGAGAGGACTCGCCGCTCGGGAGAGGACTCGCGGCTCGGGAGGACTCGCCGCTCAGAAGAGGACTCGCCGCTCAGAAGAGGACTCGCCGCTCAGGAGAGGACTCGCCGCTCAGGAGAGGACTCGCCGCTTAGGAGAGGACTCGCCACTCAGGAGGCCTCGCCGCTCGGGAGAGGACTCGCCGCTCGGGAGGACTCGCCGCTCAGGAGAGGACTCGCCGCTCAGGAGAGGACTCGCCGCTTAGGAGAGGACTCGCCGCTCAGAAGAGGACTCGCCGCTCAGGAGAGGACTCGCCGCTCAGAAGAGGACTCGCCGCTCAGAAGAGGACTCGCCGCTCAGAAGAGGACTCGCCGCTCAGGAGAGGACTCGCCACTCAGGAGAGGACTCGCCGCTCAGAAGAGGACTCGCCGCTCAGGAGAGGACTCGCCACTCAGAAGAGGACTTGCCGCTCGGGAGAGGACTCACCGCTCAGAAGAGGACTCGCCACTCAGAAGAGGACTCAGACATTAAGACTTTCATTTTTAAAGTCCAGCTGTTGTCCTGCGTTGCAAACCGATGCTTGAAAACAGACAATATTGATCAGTGTTGTAGTTTTCCACAGATTGAATGAAATACAGCAGCACTCAGGACTTGTTGCTCTGTCTTTCAGTGATTTCTCTCCTTATCGGTGAAATATGACAAATTGAAGTCGCAGCGCCGGTTAACGTGGACGCCTGTAGGGAGTAGGTGTAGGAGTAGGTCTTCCTCTAGGTGTTCCTCAATTTTTTTTATTTTTTTTTATTAACATTTTTTATTGATTCCACATATCAATATTCAACATTTTACATACACAATTTTCCAACAGTATAAAACATTCCTATACTTCTCCACCAGGTAGCAGAGACATGGATAGACATACATCCTCAAAGAAAGTTACTGTAGTGTAAACGTGAAGAAAACAAAAGAAAAGAAACACTTTTTCACTCCTGTCCTTATTTTCACACCTCACTTACATTGTCCCTTTTCTCCTGTTGGAGGGTGAACATAATAAACCTATGAACCACAGAACAAGTGTGTAGCCTGAACCGAGGGGATCAGAAATCTACCATACACAGTGTCCTTACTGCACAAAGTCTGCTCTCAATGGAGACACAACATTAACCCAGTTTTCCCAGTAATTTTTAAAAGTCTCTGTTTTTAGTCTAGTTGAGAAAGTCAGCTTCTCCATTCTATAAATATCAAGCATTGCCTCTACCCAATCCTCCATTTTTGGTGCATGAGTTTTTAGCAGTTTTCTGGTGATGGCTTTTTTAGCTGCCACCAGCATTATTCGAAATATGTATTTTTCTCCTGACCTTGTCATCTCCTGGTTCTCTTTTCCCAAATATAATACTTCAAATGTAAGTGGAATTTGCACTTTCAGAATTTTTTCCATACTCTTCCGTAACTCCTGCCAATAAGGTCGAATACAGGGGCATCCCCAAAAGACAGGAAAATGATTGGCTTTATTCTCCCCACAAAGTCTCCAACATCATGTATCTCGATATTTCTGTTGCGCTGGTGTAATAAAGTATCTTACAATGTTCTTCCAGCCACACTCTCTCCATGAGGGAGCATGTTGTTTTCCACTGTCCCTCATTTACCATCACCCATTCCTCCTCTGACAACATCCTCCCTGCCTCTTTTCCCCACTTTTCTTTTATATATGTTGTATTATCGCCCTTTAATCTTTTGATTTCTTTATATAATTTTGTGATTAATTTCTTGCCCTGGTCTGAATCATAAGCCGAGATGAATAATTTAATAATTCCAGATTCTAGCTCATCCAAATTAAACTTTTTTATACTTTGCTCCATATAATGCCGCATCTGTAAATATCTGTATAAATCTTGGCCGTCTAATCCGTATTGATTTTTTAGATCCTGAAAGCTTTTGATGGTCTTCTTTTTAAAAAGCTCCCAAAATATTTGTGGTCCCACTCCCCATCTACTGAATCTACTATCTATTGTGTTTGGTGTGAAGTCTGAGTCATGTGCGATCCATCGCAGTACCTTGCTCTGCTCAATCAGATTGTTCTTCGATATGATCTCAAACCATATATTTAAGGATAACCCCAGCCAAGGATTTAACTCCTCCTGAAGATGTTCCCTCAATGTTTTATCGTTTATTATTGCTTGTATTGGAACATGTGCGCTTGATGTGGGACATTCAATGTCCTTCCATCTTGCGCTGTCGGCCGGATTGCATAAATAAAACAGCCTGATAGTAGCTCTTAAGACATGGTGGGGCTAGTCCCCCTTTATCTCTAGGCAGTTGAAGAGTTTTAAATCTTATTCGGGGTCTTGTCCCCCGCCAAATGTATCTTGAGATGAATTTGTCCCATTCTGTAAAATCTTTGTCTGTTACTTCTACTGGTAGGGTTTGTAATACATATAGTAACCTTGGAAGTACATTCATTTTAATTGTTTCCACTCTTGAGACCAAACTTGTGAAGGGGATTAAATTCCACCTTTCCATATCAGATTTGATTCTTGATATTAATGCATCATAATTTAGAGATTTCAATTGAGACAAATCTTGCGGCAGGTTCACTCCCAAGTACTTCATGAATTTTGAGTCCCAATTAAACCTAAAACTCTCTTATTTTCCTATCTGGGACATAATTAAATGTGAGAATCTGGGTTTTCCTCACGTTCAATTTATATCCCGAAAATAGACCAAATTCCTCAAGTGTTGACATGAGTGCTGGAAGAGACCTAGTGGGATGTGTTAAGTATATTAATACATCATCCGCGAATAATGCTATTTTCTGTTCATCTCCCTTAATGTTGATACCTTTCATGTTTTCTTTGTGTTTCATCCATTGATGATTGATTGCTTTGTATAATATGTAATGTACGTCGGATATTGTCTTGTGTCTGTCTCTGCTTTATAAAGCCCGTCTGATCCTGATGAATTATGTCTGGTAAAATTATTTCTAAGCGTCTAGCTAAAATAGTGGTGAATAATCTATAGTCCTGGTTAAGGACACTAACTGGTCTATAATTAGAGCACTCCATTTTGTCCTTCCCTTCCTTCAGGATAACCCAATTAAATGCATTCTTTAACAAGGGGATCAATGGTTCTCCAAGCGTCTTATAAAACTCCGAGGTGTATCCATCCGTGCCCGGGCCTTGTTTGTTTTCAGCTTTGAAGTAGCTGAGTTTATTTCTTCTGCTGCGATTTCCTTTGTCAAAGCTGAGTTCAGGGCCTCTGTCACCTTATGTAAATTAAGGAATCCAGACATGTGGCTATCTGATGTTTATTATTTATTTTTGGTTGGGAATATAGATTTTTATAATATGATTCAAAACATTTATGTTTCTCTTCTGTCTTATATTTTGGTAAATTTGTAGCCGAGTCACTAATTTTGTAGATGTTATTATTTGCCATTTGCTTTCTTAATCTGTAGGCCAGCAATTTTGTAGATTTACTTCCTGCTTCATAGTATCTCTGCTTCATGTACTTAAGTTTTTTTTAATCTCTTGTGCTAAGATGTCATTTATCTCTGTTTTAATCCTTTTGATATCTTGGTTTATTCTCTCGTCCACATTTTTTTTATGTTCTTTTTCCAGTTTTTTTAGCTCTGATTCTAATTTATTGAGTTTTTCCTGTTTTTGCCTTTTCAAATACACTGATTTAGCAATTAGTTTTCCTCTAATCACAGCTTTACACGCGTCCCACGGCACTGAGGGCGACACCTCACCATTATCATTATCCCTTACATACATCTGAATTTCTTTGGTATACTCTTCCTTCATTTGTCCTTTTGGTACATTTATATTTAGCCTCCAAAGTGTTGATTTTGTTTCTTTTGACATAGCCAGAGTCATATATACTGGACTATGATCTGATATGTCTCTCATTCCAATTTCACACTTTTCAATCCCTTATCTGTCCCTGCTGAACATGAAAAAATAATCTATCCTGGAGTATATTTGATGTGGTGCTGAGAAAAATGTATAGTCTTTCCCCCTTAAGATTCTCTCCAAACGTCAATTACACCCAATTCTGTCATTAAATTTACAAACTTCTTATTAATCCCTGGTTTCTGTGTACCACTGGCTGAGCAGTCAAGGTTTGGGTTTAGTCTGATATTTAGGTCCCCTCCCCCTCTGATACCACGTTATCAACAGTTGCCTGTAAAATACCCGTCTGAGCCTGGGGGGGCATACGCATTAAGAATGGTGACCCCTCTAGTCTCCCCTTAATCAGTACATAGCTTCCTTGTTTATCTGAAATTTCTGAAAGTTTTTCAAAAGTAATTTTCCCTGATACCATAATGGCCGCTCCTCTTCTATGACCTGTGTTATAAGATGAAAAAAATACTTGGTTAAACCCATTTCTTTTTAGTTTTTCATGTTCTTGCTCTGACCGGTGCGTCTCTTGCAATAGAGCAACTCCGACCCCTTCCCTTCTCATCTTACCTTGTATCTTGGACCTTTTGATTGGGTTAAGTATCCTATTCACATTATATGAAGCTATTTTAAGTAATTTCTTCTGGGTTGCCATATTCACCATTTACCTTCTTTCACTCCATACATGCCCCTTATGCTACAACAATGGTAAACTGCCTTGAACAAAACAAAACCAAAAACACAAACATTCACCAAAAAACTGGTGATCACCACTATGGATCTCGGTGGGGAATCCGGGGGGGACGTGACGTAAGAGCCCGGTGAGCTCTCTCAATCCGAAGGTGAAGAGACGGTGGCAGCTCCAGCTTTTCCCGTAGAAGCGTTTCAGTAAAATCAATCATAGACTTGGCGTTGTCCTCCGCTCCCTCTTTCACCCCATGAATCCTGATGTTTTCCCTCCTCGACCGTCCCTCCTGATCCACCAACCTGTTCTCGAACTGTTTCTGTAGCTCCAGGAGTTCAAGTGTGGCGTCCTCAATGTGCTGCAGACGCTCTTCGGCTGTTTCCCTGAGCTCTTCCTTAATTTCCTTGAGAGTGTCCGTGTTTTCACGATGGAATCACATAGTTCTCGCAGTATTGTCTCCAAATTTGCCATTTCTTGAGTGGACTGTTCCCCTTCTTTTCCACTGCTCGGGCTCGTCTCCCTCGATCGTGCAGCCGCTGTTAGCTCGTGGTCCTCTCCCGTTAGCTCCGATGCTAACATATGTTGTTCGCCGTCTCCGTCGACGTTTAACTCAGGTTTTTGAGACTTTTTGGCCAATTTTCCTCTCGTCATTCTCTTTGCCCTTTCTGTTCAATATTTGTCACGTACTATATCTGCCTACTGATACTTTGTCCCAAATGTACAGTCGGGGAGCACACTCTTTACGCTGCTGCCATGTTAGAGCTGAACCAGAAGTCCGGTGTTCCTCAATTTTAGCAATGGTTTCCAAACTTCTTCTTCTTCTGTTGTAGGCTAATGTCGGTTGGCGGGTTTCCAAACTTTTCATGGTTGAAGGTTGAAGTCGTCGGAGCTGAAATCAAGATTCCGATTGGCCCAGAGGGAATTCCAAAAAAGTACAAAATACTTATTGTCCAATAAGGGTTATTCCAGCCTGAACAACATCAAATGCAGTCATTAACTCAGTAACCCTAACCCGAAAGGTGACTAGTTTGCAGGTATGACCTGGTGTGTCCAGGTGTGAACTGACCGTTGAGAACAGCCACCTGTGTTCCTCCACACGCTGCCTGGACCACCTTCCCACAGCTGCTCACAGGAAGATGTCGAGGAGAGTTGATCTGAAACAAACAGATAATGAGAGCTCAGTGACGAGAGCTCCTCTCACCTGTCTCACCTGTCTCACCTGTCTCACCTGTCCTCCTCTCCTCTGTCTCACCTGTCCTCCTCTCCTCTGTCTTCTCTGTCCTCTGTCTCACCTGTCCTCCTCTCCTCTGTCTCATCTGTCCTCCTCTCCTCTGTCTCATCTGTCCTCTGTCTCACCTGTCTCACCTGTCCTCTGTCTCATCTGTCCTCTGTCTCACCTGTCCTCCTCTCCTCTGTCTCACCTGTGTGGTCTCAGTGACAGCAGCCAGCTGCAGGTACTCGGAGTTGCCCCATCCATACAGCTGTCCATCAGAAGACACGGCCAGACTGCAGTCTCCGTACGTGCTGATCTGCTTCACCTCCACCCCACACAGGTCTCCACCCACCTCCTCCAGACTGGAGCTGACTCTGTGGTGACCCAGACCTGCAGGACCAGAGACAGAGACACAGGGACACAAATACAACAGAGACCCAGAGACATCAGGGACAAAGAGACACAGAGTCCATATTGATCCAGCTGATAAAGGAGACATCTTAACAGAGAGATCAGGTTTTTAACTTGATTCCTGACGTGTTAAAAACATCAGAGTTCTGTTCAGCTGGTCAATGACTCCAATGAGTTGAGCAGAACCTCAGATTTGTTCTGAAGCAGCTGCTCCTCACACAAACAACAGCACCACATACTGATCATGTTAAAGCTGCCTCTCTCTCATCATGTCAAACACTGGAGGACACATTTCAGAGACGTGTCCTGTTGTTGAGGTTTTATCTCTGCTGCTCGACATTATTTCTCACTGAGATCACCTGATTAATTCAATCAGAGATTATTCTGTAGTTAAGTAGTTATTCTCTGTTTAACTTCACTGTGGCAGAACTTTTCTGGATTTCCAGGTGAAAGTATAAAACGCTGGTCACTGACCCGTCTGTCCGTCTGCTCCCCATCCACAGGAGAACACCTTCCCCGTCTCAGTGAGGAACAGACTGTGGTCCTGTCCACAGGACACCTGCCGACAGACACACATTCATGTGCAGTCATGAACCCTCTCACATTTACATATAAACACACTTCACACACACGATTCAACAACTGATCAGAACTGATCCAAACCGACTGCAGAGTCTCGATCACACAGATCCACAGCGTGAACTCACCAACAGGTACATTAAACTAACGAGCTCTTTAACGTGAACGTTGGCCTTTACTGAGCAGACACTGAGAAAAAGTAATTAATGCGGCAATAAAGACTAATTAGTTTTGAATGTGTCCTCTGGGAGGTGCTGGTGTCTGGGCTCATACAGCTTTTTAACAGAAACATTCAAGCACTTTCAAGGTACCTAAACCAAACATTTCCAGACCCTCAGGCCTTTATCATCACATCTAAATTATTATGATCCAACTGTGAAAAATGAAGTTTACAGAAATCAGTTTATATAACATCCCTCTCTTAAGCAGCACCATCATGAATATTTAATGATCACCTGTGATCCCAATGTTTACACATCAGAACACAACAAACACAACGACAGCATCGTTTCAAATATTCACAGATTTAAGTTCACATGAGTAACATGTGGATGAAACACCAGATTTATAATGGATCAAAGATTATAAACTCTCAGACTTTGTATGTAGTTCACCTGAGGCTCAGGTACGGAGGGGGGCGGAGCTCGGACTGAGGCTGTACTCACCTGGACAACCCTGCTGTCGAAGCCTTGGATCCTGTGGATGATGTGACTGCCGCTGTTTGAAGCAGAGAAACAGACCAACGATCACTCACACAGAACAGACTGATGATCACATGGAGACAGGCAGAGGACAGGCAGAGGACAGGCAGAGGACAGGACTCACCTGTAGACTTCATCTTCTACGATCCTCCGTCCACACTGACCGTATGCATTGTTCCCCATACTGAAGACTGGAGCAGAGGACAGAGACACAGGGGGACACTGAGGGACGGACTTTAATGATCAGAAAACTGATCAAACTGTTTTTTATTGATTGATGTGAATATTCATAATGGAGCTGCTGTGTTACGTCTCAGTCTGTGATAGAAGTTTAAGTCCTGCTGCAACATGTGGAAGATAAAAACAGTTCAGGTAACATCTGAGGACAGTTTGTTACCTGAGGTGATGAATGAGCTGATCAGCTGTGTCTGTAACAGTCGTGACCTGTTGTTAACTAAACGTTTTACTGACTAGACTCACACTGAAAGACCACCTTCTGACCAAACTCCAGTCAGAAATCAGGTAATTAAAGGTAAAGTAAAGGTAGGAAGAACATGAACACCTCTTTCTGTGTCTTTAGGTCCAGAGCTCATTTGTTCCTACTGAAGACAGAAAACTTTAAACCCAGTTCACAAATATGTCGTGTCATTTTTTAAAAACAGAAATCTCGGAACGTCCCTCAGCTAACAGCTGGAAACTGAACTTTTAGATAAGCAGTGACACTGTTGACTTTGGTTCCACAGACTATAATCTTTAGATAAGAAACCTATAAAGCATCAACAGCTGTGGACCAGACTGTGAGAGCCAGGACAGGTCACTGTCTCCGTCAGGCCAGACTCCAGTCAGAAATCTGGTAATTAAACATCTAACGGTTAAATAAAGACCAGATAAAACATGTTGTCAGTAGAGCTGCAGGACCAGAGTTTAAGCTGTGGCAGTTTGATCTCTGAGAACTTTAAAACATCTGAATCTTTACAAGATCAGTACAATATACCAACCAAGGATGAGCACCACATAAACAAAAACATTAATACTCTCAATCTCCAGATGATTCTCACATTCTGTATCTAAATGTTATTCTGAGGTACAAAGACTGAACCTGGACAGACCAGTACCAGTACCATTAACAACATCTGCACACTGCTGCAGGACGCAACAGATACAGAAACACTGGAAGAAGTTCAGCTGTTGCCTCCAAGAATATCATGTAATAAATATAATATTCTACATAATGTCCAGATATCTCCATGTATTTACAGTAAGTATACAACAGGAGTCTCTTTAAACTGTCCCAAATGCAAAATAACTACTGGAACCACACTACACTGTGTTTGGGAGTGCAAAACAATTTAATTATTCTGGAAGGCAACATGCAAAGAAATAAGTCTGGTGTTCAGGCAACAGTTGATCCACAGTCCACTTTTATTCCTGTTAGGACGTTAACAGGACTCGAAGGAACAGTTGAGTTTCTCAATGCTGCTGGCTACAGAGGCTTTAATGATGAAGTGGGTCGGGATGATTCTGTTGGGTTACCGATGCTGCCACTTCAGAGAAGTTGAGATGCTGTATAGTTGGAAGAACTGTCCCTCAGCTGAGGGACTGTTTTAATATTTGTTAATATTTCTGTGCCCTGGTGACGAGACGAATGCTGTATGTGAGCTCCTGGACCATTTATGTTACAAAATACTCCTAATACGAGTTGTTGTTGTTGTTGTTACTGTTGTTGTTGTTGTTGTTGTTGTTGTTAGATGTAACAGCTGTGTGATTATCATCATGTGGACGGAGACGTGTGGACAATGTTAGAGGACACACAGACTGACGGCTGGCTGTTCTTCCTGTTTCCACACTCAGCTCATCGTCTGCTCTATAAGTGATGATACCAGTGATGTTGTGACTGTAAACGCTGACCAGCAGCTGTCTGTGCGTCTGTCTTCATGTTGCTACGGTAACAGTGAGTGTCTCACCTCCCTCTTCATCAGTGAGGACCAGAGAGTGAGCTCGTCCACAGGCGACCTGCAGCACTCTGGTCTGTTGAGGCTGGACAAGAGGCAGAGCCACCGGAGACGGCTCCAACACGAAGTCATAACTCTGAACTGTGGGAAACACAGAGGACAGGCTGATTATTGATTATTGATTAGAGTCTAGCAGTGAAACTGTAGAGTGATGTCAACAGAGGAGAGCTGTGTGCTCATCACATCCTAGATTCAGCCTGAGTGAAGGACAACAGAGTGAATGAAGGACAAAGTGTCCACTTTAGACTTTAACCATCAAAATGTATTTCACTGACAGAGACAACATTTGGTTCATCAACACACTTCACATTCATGATGTATGTAAGCAGATATGTGATGCATTCTGGGAGAGCTGCAGTGTGTTTTTTCTCCTTGTTTGCATTAAGTTGAGAAAACGTAGCTACTTTATGAAAATCAGGTGAATCCAACATGACTCTCCTCCTCTGGAAAATGATCCATCATCGATCTGAAATGAAGAGAGATTCAGAAGCCGCGTGGCTTTTCTCTCACTAAACTATAAAATCTATTTTCATGACATAAGACAACGTGTCCAAACGAGCCACAGCGGACGGACGTTGAGTGACAGCCGTCATCCAATCAGCTGTAGCCAGGAAGTATTTGTTTGTGGTTGAAGGAGGGTGTTACTTAACACACGGCCTCATTCCTTATTGCAGGGGTCTTCATCATTTTTCAGGCCAAGGACCCCCAAACTGATGGAGCGATGGAGAAGGGACCCCCTACTATATATAATATATATAGTAGAGCCTACTACATACATTGTATAAAATTGTGTTTTACATCAAACTGGGCCTAGTGCCATGTATAAACGTACATTGTTATTGTGCATTCAATACTAAGCTGTTCAAATAATACACAGGTTCATATATTCATGTTTTTAGGGTCAGGCTTTAAAGGTACAGTGCGTAGGGTCGCCGTGCCACTGCCACTTAGAAACATACCTTGTCAACCAATGCCAATATCAACATTGTCTGTCAGTTGCATGATAATCCTGCATACATGCTACTGTAAATTGTAATTTGTATTTTAAACATAAATGTGGAAACGAAAATGAGTGATGGTCTATTAGTGCCACTGCCACTCACAGACATACCTGTTGTCCTGCATACAATACTGAGCTATTAAAATAATGGATAGATTGATGTTTCTTGTTTTTTTTTTATCAACTGAATGCCATCTGTCTCCTTGAAGGTAAATCCAAACTTCAGATAATTATCTGTATATTTTTGGGTCTTCTCTCATTTGCACCGACCCTCATCAGCTGCTACATCAGCAGCAGGTGCCGCTTCGCTACTTGTATTTTCATCGGTGGTTTCTGAGGTGGAGGGTATCTCTCTTGTGCCTGTGGAGTTTTTTGGTCGAGTTACAAAACGATCCATTTTTGCTCCAAAAAATGTCCATACACTTGGCATAATAATATAGTGGCCTCAGCAGTTGGTTGTAGTGGAAAGGAGCTGCAGCGTTTCAGCGCGAGTCTCGTGCTGCGAGTGAAACGGTGCCCAGCTCCAGAGAGCTCCTGAATGAATGTGTGCATTTCTCTCTTCTGCCTCCATCTATCCAGTCGCTACAATATGTTGGCTTCATGTTTACGTGTATTTAAAGACATTTAAATTTGTGGCAAAAAAAATATTTAAAACATACCAAAAATTGTCTAATCAACCAAAAAATTCACAACCCCCCCGCAGTACCTCCTGTTGAAGACCTCTGCTTTATAGGTATGATATATGATATATTTTTATGACAAATAATTGACCTTATGTTTGATTAATATGACGGTTTTTTAAATTGTCATTTCTTTTGAGCATCAAAATGTATTTTTAGAGTCTGAGACCAACATCTCGGCTGATCACAGATGAATTGTATCTGTGAGATGTTGCTGAAAACAGCCGATAACAATGAAACAGACGTTCAAGTGCAAAACAGCTAAAAGACAGTAAAATGAGTTCAGTTCAGTGTTAAACTGTTGAGTTGTTTCAGCAGTAAGTCTGTCTTAGTATTAACACAACAGTTTGGTCTTACAGCGGCTGTGCTGCGTGCGTTGGAAGCCCAGCTGAGAGTCCTTGTTGAGGCCCATCCCCCACAGCTTGATCACATCTTTGGTCCTGGACGCCATCAGAGTGAAGCCATAACCACAGGCAGCAGAGGAGATCTACCACAGAAGAAGAAGAAGAAGAAGAAGAAGAAGAAGAAGAGCCTGTCAAACTTTAACACGTCTCCAACTTGTCCTTCTGCTGATCCACTGCGTCATGATCTTCTTCTGATGTTTCAACCAGAACCACCACATCAAACATGTTGACTTTAATGTGTCGCATGAATGAAGTCCTGCACAAAAAGATTCATCTGATAACTGACCCCCTTCAGATGGTGACATCATCACAGGGGTAGATGGTTAATTAAATATTTCCTGCCTCTCTGTAATTAACCTCCTGGTTCCAGACAGCAGTGGAGTAGTGAGTGAAACATTACACACACACACTCTGATTAAAATAGATATATTAAAATCAATCGTGCTCAGATGAGGCTCATTTAAACCATCAACAACAACAACAACAACATCAGACTGTGAATATTAAACGTTCAGGTTACATGTTATATGAATGATGTCACTATATTTTAGGATTATGTGTGCTGGCTGTGTTGACTGTGCAATAAAGACGTTCTGATCCAAATGAAGTTCTGCCTGTTTCTATTGGTCGACCAACACTACAGTTACAGTGAGTGAGTGACACTCTGCAGTGATGCAGCAGTGTGTCTGATCTGATTTAAAGTGCATTATATGATGATTTCTTAACAATAATCACAGACAGGTTCTGAATATGAACCCGTTCATGAAGCTCTGCAGACGTCACCTGCTCTGCAGTCTCCAGCCTGTAAGGAGTCAGCTGGTACTTGCGGGGTTTCTTCCTGCCGCTGTCGGGCACCACGAAGCTGGGGATCCCCAGAGCTCCGGTGAAGCTGAAGCCCCACACGAACACTTTGTGACTGGGCTTTCTGTGCTGACCCACATACTGAAACACTGGACTGCTGCTGCTCTTCTCCGGAGGTCTGGATGATTTACTGACTGTGGCGTAACCGCACACCTGAAGGCCTGATGTCAGGTGTCGAGAGCAGCGACGCACACGCGGAAGAGACATCCTGTAGAGAGACGAGATACAGAACTGATGAACAGCTGGTCCGACAGCTGGTCTCACAGTCTAGAGACATTTTAACACTTTGATTTCCGTAATGATGACATGAGAGGCCACTTCTAAACATGGAGTTTATTTTTTTTTATTTAGGTTGACATACGACACATTGTGCTACCACACAGTATTGTTCTTCATCATATCCTGTTGTTTGTCTTCAGTTAAACGCAGCTGAAGTCAGTTTTAGGTTGAATATTGGACAGACAGTCGGTCCTGATCCAGCAGTGTCTGTCTGACCCGGTGCAGCAGGATCCAGGTGATGTGAGGTCTCCTCAAACAGTAGAAGAGACTTTGAATCAATGTGTCACGTGACCTTGAAGCTTTTGATAAAAACTGCCACCTTTTTTATTCAAATATTTCTGTAAAACAATTAATAACACAATCAATAGGTTTTAATAGACAGCGTCAATGAGCTGTTAATAATAATTGTGATTATTAATGTGACCTTGTCTTTGTGAACATTAAACATCTGATTGTAGGAGAATTAAACACTCTGACTGGTCCAGGTCTGCTGGTTTCTTCTGGTCTGCTGGTTTTATTTTTAATGACACGTCACATTTACCCACCTGACCTGTGATCAATGATATCTGATCCTCTGACAACGATGAACGAGCCAACACGTGAACTGACAAATACAGGTTTAAGTTTTCCTAAAATAAGTGCATTTAGTGTTTAATGCCAAATAAAGCAGTGCCTCCTAATCACCAGATTAAAGTAGCAAAGCGTATTTTAATAAAAATGTTTGTATGACAATTTCTCCAGGAACTTTAAATGATTAATAATATGACCGGAGTTTCACTTCGGCTTCTCTCCGTCCGTTCCGGACAGAAGGACACCTGAGGTGGACTCACCTTCACTTCCTGCCTGAGCGGACTATGACGTGATCCTCCGGCTGAACAGCTGCTGCCGAACACAAACCGAACAGAACCAGCTGAAGACACGTTTCATCGTTATTAAAGTGTGTTGATCTTCAGTTCGGCTGACCGGAACAGGAAACGCTGCTCTTCTTCTTCTACGGTTCATCTGCCTCTGTGTCATAACAACATGAGGGAAACACTGCGCCTCCTGCTGGACCGGAGTGTCACATGACGACATCAGGTCTACAGAGTGACTCTTCAGACTGGACAGGACTTGTCCTCTATCTGTACCTGTCCTCTGTCTGTGTCCTCTATCTGTGTCCAGGTAGAGGACATGTCCTCTGCAAGTGTCCAGGTAGAGGACATGAAAAGACACTTTATTGTAGCGTACAAACAACGTCACATATTTGTCTCCAGTATTGAATTTGTTTTCCTCAGATGATAACTGTCAGTCATGTATGTTAATAACTCCACACTGTACCCTGTTCATGTAAATATGTTGTATGTTATAACTGACCAATAATCTCCTCTGGTGTCAGATTAGAGAAAGGAAGTGGGTTAATGCTGCAGAGCCGTCAGGTGAGAACCTGACCTCCGCTCCACAGGAGGTCAACCTGCAGCAGCAACAGAGGGAGGTGAATCAAGGGCAGGATGAGAGGGACAACATCTCACCTGCAGGTTCACTGTATAAATTCAGCTGCAGTCACATATGTATTGATTTTATTTACAAACATCATGTGTCTGCAGGCTGAGACACTGATCCAGGATCAGTCCTCGACTCAACTGATCTGTGTGGAGCTCCACATCTACAGTATCTTCTTCACATCTACAGTATCTTCTTCACATCTACAGTATCTTCTTCACATCTACGATATCTTCTTCACATCTACAGTATCTTCTTCACATCTACAGTATCTTCTTCACATCTACGATATCTTCTTCACATCTACAGTATCTTCTTCACATCTACAGTATCTTCTTCACATCTACAGTATCTTCTTCACATCTACGATATCTTCTTCACATCTACAGTATCTTCTTCACATCTACAGTATCTTCTTCACATCTACGATATCTTCTTCACATCTACGATATCTTCTTCACATCTACAGTATCTTCTTCACATCTACAGTATCTTCTTCACATCTACAGTATCTTCAGCCTGTATATGATCAGTGTGTGTATGATCAGTGTGTATCAGTGTGTATATGATCAGTGTGTGTATGATCAGTGTGTATCAGTGTGTATATGATCAGTGTGTATATGATCAGTGTGTATCAGTGTGTATATGATCAGTGTGTGTATGATCAGTGTGTATCAGTGTGTATATGATCAGTGTGTATATGATCAGTGTGTATCAGTGTGTGTATGATCAGTGTGTATATGATCAGTGTGTATATGATCAGTGTGTATCAGTGTGTATATGATCAGTGTGTGTATGATCAGTGTGTATATGATCAGTGTGTATATGATCAGTGTGTATCAGTGTGTATATGATCAGTGTGTATCAGTGTGTATATGATCAGTGTGTATATGATCAGTGTGTATCAGTGTGTATATGATCAGTGTGTATATGATCAGTGTGTATCAGTGTGTATATGATCAGTGTGTGTATGATCAGTGTGTGTATGATCAGTGTGTATCAGTGTGTATATGATCAGTGTGTATATGATCAGTGTGTATCAGTGTGTATATGATCAGTGTGTATATGATCAGTGTGTATCAGTGTGTATATGATCAGTGTGTATATGATCAGTGTGTATCAGTGTGTATGTGATCAGTGTGTATATGATCAGTGTGTATCAGTGTGTATATGATCAGTGTGTATCAGTGTGTATATGATCAGTGTGTGTATGATCAGTGTGTATCAGTGTGTATATGATCAGTGTGTATATGATCAGTGTGTATCAGTGTGTATGTGATCAGTGTGTGTATGATCAGTGTGTATCAGTGTGTATATGATCAGTGTGTATATGATCAGTGTGTATCAGTGTGTATATGATCAGTGTGTATCAGTGTGTATATGATCAGTGTGTATATGATTGTAATGGAAAATTATATTACTACACTCTTGTATGAGAAATGATTTAATTCTTATATCATTATTATGTTTTACATTGTCTTCACTATGTTCTTCCCACATCCTTGAATGTTTGAACTGTCTGCACAATGAGAGACTGTTGTTATTATGTCCTTCTTGTTATGGGAACGGAACCTGGTACAGACGTGAGAAGGACAGGGCAGCTCCTTTCTTTCTATCAAAAAGGTTTCTCAACTGTCTCAGTTTATTTCAGTTTATTTCAGATATCTCACAAATAAGACAAATTTCCACAACATGATCAGTGTGTATATGATCAGTGTGTATATGATCAGTGTGTGTATGATCAGTGTGTATCAGTGTGTATATGATCAGTGTGTGTATGATCAGTGTGTATATGATCAGTGTGTGTATGATCAGTGTGTATATGATCAGTGTGTATATGATCAGTGTGTATCAGTGTGTATATGATCAGTGTGTATATGATCAGTGTGTGTATGATCAGTGTGTATATGATCAGTGTGTGTATGATCAGTGTGTATATGATCAGTGTGTATATGATCAGTGTGTATCAGTGTGTATATGATCAGTGTGTATATGATCAGTGTGTATCAGTGTGTATATGATCAGTGTGTATATGATCAGTGTGTGTATGATCAGTGTGTATCAGTGTGTATATGATCAGTGTGTGTATGATCAGTGTGTATATGATCAGTGTGTGTATGATCAGTGTGTATATGATCAGTGTGTATCAGTGTGTATATGATCAGTGTGTATATGATCAGTGTGTATCAGTGTGTATATGATCAGTGTGTATATGATCAGTGTGTGTATGATCAGTGTGTATCAGTGTGTATATGATCAGTGTGTGTATGATCAGTGTGTATATGATCAGTGTGTGTATGATCAGTGTGTATATGATCAGTGTGTATATGATCAGTGTGTATCAGTGTGTATATGATCAGTGTGTATATGATCAGTGTGTGTATGATCAGTGTGTATATGATCAGTGTGTGTATGATCAGTGTGTATATGATCAGTGTGTATATGATCAGTGTGTATCAGTGTGTATATGATCAGTGTGTATATGATCAGTGTGTATATGATCAGTGTGTGTATGATCAGTGTGTATCAGTGTGTATATGATCAGTGTGTGTATGATCAGTGTGTATATGATCAGTGTGTGTATGATCAGTGTGTATATGATCAGTGTGTATATGATCAGTGTGTATCAGTGTGTATATGATCAGTGTGTATATGATCAGTGTGTGTATGATCAGTGTGTATATGATCAGTGTGTGTATGATCAGTGTGTATATGATCAGTGTGTATATGATCAGTGTGTATCAGTGTGTATATGATCAGTGTGTATATGATCAGTGTGTATCAGTGTGTATATGATCAGTGTGTATATGATCAGTGTGTATATGATCAGTGTGTGTATGATCAGTGTGTATCAGTGTGTATATGATCAGTGTGTGTATGATCAGTGTGTATATGATCAGTGTGTGTATGATCAGTGTGTATATGATCAGTGTGTATATGATCAGTGTGTATCAGTGTGTATATGATCAGTGTGTATATGATCAGTGTGTATCAGTGTGTATATGATCAGTGTGTATATGATCAGTGTGTGTATGATCAGTGTGTATCAGTGTGTATATGATCAGTGTGTGTATGATCAGTGTGTATATGATCAGTGTGTATCAGTGTGTATATGATCAGTGTGTATATGATCAGTGTGTATATGATCAGTGTGTGTATGATCAGTGTGTATCAGTGTGTATATGATCAGTGTGTGTATGATCAGTGTGTATATGATCAGTGTGTGTATGATCAGTGTGTATATGATCAGTGTGTATATGATCAGTGTGTATCAGTGTGTATATGATCAGTGTGTATATGATCAGTGTGTATCAGTGTGTATATGATCAGTGTGTATATGATCAGTGTGTGTATGATCAGTGTGTATCAGTGTGTATATGATCAGTGTGTGTATGATCAGTGTGTATATGATCAGTGTGTGTATGATCAGTGTGTATATGATCAGTGTGTATATGATCAGTGTGTATCAGTGTGTATATGATCAGTGTGTATATGATCAGTGTGTGTATGATCAGTGTGTATATGATCAGTGTGTGTATGATCAGTGTGTATATGATCAGTGTGTATATGATCAGTGTGTATCAGTGTGTATATGATCAGTGTGTATATGATCAGTGTGTATATGATCAGTGTGTGTATGATCAGTGTGTATCAGTGTGTATATGATCAGTGTGTGTATGATCAGTGTGTATATGATCAGTGTGTGTATGATCAGTGTGTATATGATCAGTGTGTATATGATCAGTGTGTATCAGTGTGTATATGATCAGTGTGTATATGATCAGTGTGTATCAGTGTGTATATGATCAGTGTGTATATGATCAGTGTGTATATGATCAGTGTGTATCAGTGTGTATATGATCAGTGTGTATATGATCAGTGTGTATATGATCAGTGTGTGTATGATCAGTGTGTATATGATCAGTGTGTGTATGATCAGTGTGTATATGATCAGTGTGTATATGATCAGTGTGTATCAGTGTGTATATGATCAGTGTGTATATGATCAGTGTGTATCAGTGTGTATATGATCAGTGTGTATATGATCAGTGTGTGTATGATCAGTGTGTATCAGTGTGTATATGATCAGTGTGTGTATGATCAGTGTGTATATGATCAGTGTGTGTATGATCAGTGTGTATATGATCAGTGTGTATATGATCAGTGTGTATCAGTGTGTATATGATCAGTGTGTGTATGATCAGTGTGTATATGATCAGTGTGTGTATGATCAGTGTGTATATGATCAGTGTGTATATGATCAGTGTGTATCAGTGTGTATATGATCAGTGTGTGTATGATCAGTGTGTATATGATCAGTGTGTGTATGATCAGTGTGTATATGATCAGTGTGTATATGATCAGTGTGTATATGATCAGTGTGTATCAGTGTGTATATGATCAGTGTGTATATGATCAGTGTGTATCAGTGTGTATATGATCAGTGTGTATATGATCAGTGTGTGTATGATCAGTGTGTATATGATCAGTGTGTGTATGATGAGTACAGTCTGAGTGCGGCCTGACGGCAGCAGGTGTATCTGTGCAGAGAGAAGTCTTTAATCCTTTAAGAGGATCAGGTCTGAGTCCAGGGGGAAGGGACACAGATCCACTAACTGTCTGCAGGAGCTCAATGTGGACGTCTGTTGTCTTCACACGCTCAACATGTGTCACTTTAAAATATGCTCACATTAAAACGTCTTCATGGACCGAGCAGGGACAGCAGAGACGGAGGCCGAGGCTCAGATCGACCAGAGGACTGAAGACAGCTGAAAGACAGGACGAGAGGACAAGACCAGGTGAGAGACAGGAGGAGACGAAGTGAGAGACAGGAGGAAACAAGGTGGGAGACACTAACTAACTACCACACTAACTAACTAACCAACTAACTAACTACCACACTAACTAACTACCACACTAACTAACTAACCAACTAACCAACTAACTAACTAACCAACTACCACACTAACTAACTAACCAACTAACTAACTACCACACTAACTAACTAACTGACACACTAACTAACCAACTAACTAACTAACTAACCAACCAACTACCTAACTAACTACCACACTAACTAACTAACCAACTAACTAACTAACTAACTAACTGACACACTAACTAACACACTAACTAACTAACTAACTAACTGACACACTAACTACCACACTAACTAACTAACCAACTAACTAACTGACACACTAACTAACCCTAGTTTGAGGCTAAATGTGTTTGAGTGACTCAACAGTAACATGAAAGATAAAGTAACTGTCAGCAGAACAGAACCGACCCAGTTTGTTTAAACGTCCTTCTGTACATCAGTCCTCACATTAGAACATTTACATGCTGTGGTTCTGACTGACTCTCTGTATTCACCTGTAACCGTCTCACAGCCAGACATGGTGGTCCTGGAGGTGTTCTGCAGCCTGGTTGGCTGGTTCTGTCTCTACCTGTTGTTCTGCCGGACCTTCAGTCAGAGGTCACCTGAGTGGAACTGTCGACTCGTCACTTTGTCTCACGGGCTCGTCATCGTGCTGCTCACGGCGTACGTCGTCTTCATAGACGGACCCTGGCCACTCACACACGCAGGTCAGACACACACACACACACACACACACACACACACACACACACACACACACACACACACAGTGACAGACACACACACACAGTGACAGACACACAAACACAGTGACAGACACACAAACAGTGACAGACACACAAACATAGTGACAGAAACACACACACAGTGACAGACACACACACACAGTGACAGACACACAGTCATCCTTTCCTTCTCCAGGCTGATGAAGTCAGGTGAAGTGTTTGGATCTGATGTTCTGATGTACTGATGTTTTCTGGATCAGCTGTTTGGATCTGATGTTCTGATGTACTGATGTTTTCTGGACCAGCTGTTTGGATCTGATGTTCTGATGTACTGATGTTTTCTGGATCAGCTGTTTGGATCTGATGTTCTGATGTACTGATGTTTTCTGGATCAGCTGTTTGGATCTGATGTTCTGATGTTTCTCAGTTTTGAATCAAGTCTCTGTTCAGTTTGACTCAGTTTCACTGTGAAGCTCCAGAAATGTTTGTGTTCTGCAGAACTTTCATCACCATGGAGGAGACAATGACTGAGTGAACTGTTCCTTTAAGTATATTGTGTTACTTCTACTTGTAAAGGTGCGTTCACACCGGACCTTTTATTTTTGTTTACATATTACAGTTTTTTTCGATTGCTAAGACGCATTGGTCAAAACTGAAGCGACATGTTCAAAACTCTTAACACAGTCTGCATTTCCATCCTGCAGCTCAGCTCAACAGTTCATCTCAGGCCCAAAAGTGTCTCACCAACAAAACACTTCATACTCGTCTCAAGAGAAGCTCATTCAACAAAACACTAGCACATTGTCTCAGTTTGGAAACACACAATCACTCTTAACAAACGGAACGACAAAATACTAACAACAAAGAACATTACATCAAATACATCTTATATTTCAAGTTTGAATGATCTTTGTCAGGTAAATCAGTATTTTAATAGGATCTTTTGCACTTTAATGGTTCTGAATTATTGTATATGCTGTAATATATTGCACCAACACTGAATCAGGAATGCAGAGATTTATTCAGAACATTTGTGCTTTTGCATCAGGACTTCAGGACCACACAGAAGATAAAGATTACGTCAACAGAATGATGCAGAATCTCAGATTCCAGGGGCAGAATACAAATTACAGTAGAGATGAAACTGAACTCCCTCCTCTCCCGGCTGCTCTCTCTCTCTGCAGCTCCACCGCTGCTCTGTGATCCATACTCACACAGGAAGAAGCATCAGGAGCCTCCTTCTGTATCTGCTGTCTGATGAGGCCAACGCAGATCACCTGAATCAGTTTTCAGCTGAAAACTACCATCAGCTGTTTGGAATTGCATCTTCGCTTTATTTATTTTTATTGTCAATATTTTGATATAATTTTCAATAGATTTCAATGTGGCTGCAGCAGAAACTCCCCGTGTTTTTTCCCCTATCATTCTGTTCTGAGTGTGTTTTTAACTGTTTTGAACAAAGTGTGTTAGCATTTGAAAATGTGCTGTTAAAGTGTTGTGCAGGTGTGAACTAGTGAATGAGAAAAGACTTCATCCATTTCGGTGACTGTGGCCACTGACTGCACTTCGTCTGACAGCAATGAACAGTGAGACACAGTTCAGCCCACATGCGTTTCTGTTTTGCAGACTGTGTTAAGAGTTTTGGACATGTCGCTTCAGTTTCGACCGATGAGTCTTAGCAATCGAAAAAAACTGTAAAGTGCAAAAGATCCTTTATAACATATTGATTTACCTGACAAAAATCATTCAAACTTGAAATATAAGATGTATTTGATGTAATGTTCTTTGTTGTTAGTATTTTGTCGTTCCGTTTGTTAAGAGTGATTGTGTGTTTCCAAACTGAGACAATGTGCTAGTGTTTTGTTGAATGAGCTTCTCTTGAGACGAGTATGAAGTGTTTTGTTGGTGAGACACTTTTGGGCCTGAGATTAACTGTTGAGCTGAGCTGCAGGATGGAAATGCAGACTGTGTTAAGAGTTTTGAACATGTCGCTTCAGTTTTGACCAGTGCGTCTTAGCAAAAAAACTGTAAATAAAAGGCATCAGGACGTCTTCACCAGAATCAGATCAGTCTGAACATTTATCTGCAGTTCTTCACTGACCCACTGGAAGAATCAATATAACATAATATATAACCTCTGACCTCTGTCTCCTGACCCCTGACCTCTGTCTCCTGACCTCTGTTCTCTGTCCCCTGTAGGCTCAGAGAACACGGAGCTGCAGACGTTGTCTCTCTGCGTGTGTCTCGGTTACTTCTTCTTCGACATGTGTTGGTGTGTGCGGCACCACGCCGAGGGCCCGGTCATGTTGGCCCACCACGCTGCGAGCATCGCGGGCATCCTGCTGGCCCTGCTGATGGGCGTGTCGGGCTGCGAGACGTGCGGCGTGATCTTCGGCAGCGAGCTGACCAACCCTCTGCTGCAGACGCGCTGGTTCCTGCGTCAGCTGGGTCTGTACGACAGCCTGCTGGGAGACGCCGTCGACCTGATGTTCATCTTCCTGTTCGCCACCGTGCGCGTGGGGGTGGGCACTGCCATGTTTTACTGCGAGCTCACGTCTCCCAGGACCACGCTGATCATGAAGTTGGGCGGCATGGTGATGTACGCCATCGCCTGGGTGTTCATGGTGGACATCGCTCGCTTCGGATACAAGAAGAGTCGAGCCAAGTATCGACGGTGGAGAGACAACCACAGACTGAAGGACACGGGATGTCCACACAAGAAGGACTGACGCGTGAAGCTGCTCTGAATGATCATCACGTAAACTCACATATGACTGTTTCATGGCACAGACGTGTTGTCAGAGTCTCTGCCAGTCAGGTGTCTTCTTCTCGACGTCCAAATGTCCCAAACAGTTTGACACAGAATCTGCTGATGAACGTTAACGAACAACCAGATCAGCAGAATGAACGTTGTTGAGCCACAGACTCGTTAGAACGTCACCTTTCTTTAACTTCAGTCTTCAGGTTCATGTTGTGACGTCACTGACGCTCTGGTTAGTGTTAGCGTCAGGGACACACCTGCTTCTGTCTCCACAAACGCAGCTGGACAATGTCCCGACGTCTCGTTAATAATATCCACTGGTTTCACTCTCACAGATGTTGGAACACAGTCCTGAACAGTGGTCTGTGGCTCGGCAGCCGTCTCACCTCCTCCATGTTTTCATGGTGATTATATGAACATCCGCAGTGGACAGCTGACAAGACGCCTCAGTGTCTGTCTCTATGAAGACGATGGTGTGTCACAGTGTCTGTCTCTATGAAGACGATGGTGTGTCTCGGCCTCGTGTGCTCTGATAACTCATCTCGTCTCTGATGACTTCTACAACAGGACGTTCAGCTGAAGCTGCTCGTTGTGTTGAGACGGATCGATGACTCAGATGATTAATTAGTATTAATGAGCGTGAGACTGACGCAGCGGCCATCTTGTCTTCATGTCTGATCCACATCAGGGACAACAAACTGTCCTCGTAGCTGTCAGCATCATCTCACCTCAGGAGGTAGAGGAGGAGGAGGTGGAGGAGAAGAAGAGGAGCTGGAGGAGAAGAAGAGGAGGAAGAGGTGGAGGAGAGGAAGAGGTGGAAGTGGAGGTGGAGGAGAGGAGGAAGGGGAAGAGGTGGAGGAGAGGAGGAAGAGGTGGAGGTAGAGGAGGAGGAGGTGGAAGTGGAGGTGGAGGAGAGGAGGAAGGGGAAGAGGTGGAGGAGAGGAGGTGGAGGAGAAGGAGAGGAGGAAGAGGTGGAGGAGAGGAGGGAGAGGAGGAAGAGGTGGA
>NC_140198.1:270000-294404 GCF_965226575.1 Pagrus pagrus | reverse complement strand
GAGGAGGAAGAGGTGGAGGAGAGGAGGAGGTGGAAGTGGAGGTGGAGGAGAGGAGGAAGGGGAAGAGGTGGAGGAGAGGAGGAAGAGGTGGAGTAGAGGAGGAGGAGGTGGAGGAGAAGGAGAGGAGGAAGAGGTGGAGGAGAGGAGGAGGTGGAGGAGAAGGAGAGGAGGAAGAGGTGGAGGAGAGGAGGAGGTGGAGGAGAAGAAGAGGTGGAGGAGAGGAGGAAGAGGTGGAGGTAGAGGAGGAGGAGGTGGAAGTGGAGGTGGAGGAGAGGACGAAGGGGAAGAGGTGGAGGAGAGGAGGAAGAGGTGGAGGAGAGGAGGAAGAGGTGGAGGTAGAGGAGGAGGAGGTGGAGGAGAAGGAGAGGAGGAAGAGGTGGAGGAGAGGAGGAGGTGGAGGAGAAGGAGAGGAGGAGGAGAGGAGGAAGAGGTGGAGGTAGAGGAGGAGGAGGTGGAGGAGAAGGAGAGGAGGAAGAGGTGGAGGAGAGGAGGAGGTGGAGGAGAAGAAGAGGTGGAGGAGAGGAGGAAGAGGTGGAGGGTAGAGGAGGAGGAGGTGGAGGAGAAGGAGAGGAGGAAGAGTGGAGGAAGAGGAGGAGGAGGAGAGGAGGAGAAGAGGAGGAGAAGAGGAGGAGGTGGAGGAGAAGGAGAGAAGGAAGAGGTGGAGGTGGAGGAGAAGAAGAGGAGGAAGAGGTGGAGGAGAGGAGAAGGAGAGGAGGAAGAGGTTGAGGTAGAGGAGGAGGAGGAGAGGAGGAGAAGGAGGTGTGGGAGGAGGAGGAGGTTGTGATGATGTTCAGTCTCTCTGCTGCCCTCTGGTGGATCAGATCTGATGATTCTCTGACGACAGGCTGAATTAAACTCACTGATATTAATACATATATGAATAATAAATAACATATATAAATAATATATGATCATATATTATTATTACACGGCTCTATTGAATGCTGCTCTCTGATTGGTCCATCGCTGCGTCGTCGTCAAGTATAACGGACCGTTGCTAGGGGCGGCGCTCTGATCCGCCCTGGCAACATGCAGCAACATAAGCACGACAGCTGGACTTTGAACGCGTTACACCAACCACGGCATAAGAAGGTCCGCTGTCCGGCTCCTCTCAGGCCGGTGTTGTGTCGAGCTCTGTTTCCTCGTCGAGATGTTTCCCCTGGTCCCGCCCCCGTCCGAAATATGCAGGGTCGAGAGATTGAACAGAGGGGGAACAGTGTCTGTCGGTAAGAGTCAGGATGCGTTCCCCCTGTTTTAAATGGTCAAATTTAATGATGTCAGCCTGAAAATCACAGGACTTATCTGTTGTGGGGAAAGAAGTCAGCAGTGTGAATTTGAAAGATGCGGGAGCCTCCTTTCATATTGAACAGAGGGGAACAGTATCTGACGGTAACACTCAGCTGTCAGGATGTACTTTACCTGCTATAATGGAGCTGGATTTAAGACAAATATGTAAGGGATAATGTATAGTTCGGAGGTTGTTATGGAGACTAACTATACATTATCCCGCTTATTACACGGCCTTACGACTGAAGTAAATAATAAATAATCACCCACAATGATTCAGCAGCGACAAGGATTGCTCGGTAAAGTTTTAACTTTCACTTTCACTTTCGGGGCCTGAGAGAGGAGCTGGACAGCGGCGCTGTCTTGCTTATGTTGCTGCATGTTGCAGGGGCGGATCAGAGCGCCGTCCCTAGCAACGGTCTGTTATACTTGACGACGGTCATTATACAGAAATAACAGACCGTAGAACGCAGCGATGGACCAATCAGAGAGCAGCATTCAATAGAGCCGTGTAATAAGATAAAATAGCGATTTATATTTAGCCTATAAATGAATGAGCAGACTTTCTTCCAAAAGTCCATAATATCAAAATAAAAAGTCTCTCACAAATATAATATTTTTTATTGATAGAAATAACAGTAGTTGTTTGTGTTAATAAAGACATAAAAACACAAACATATGTGCTGTTGTCCCAGTTTAAAAATATAACTAGACAGTCATGAAATTTGGATTTCACTTCTGCAATACAACATCTTCAGATAAAACTCGCTAAACAAAGTCAGTTTTGAACCTCAGCTCTCTCCACAGGGCCTCTGTGGTACGAGCACAACAGCTCGGGGGCGAGCTTTTTGTAAACGCGCGCTTCCTTCGCCCTTCGGGCCATTTCGGACGGGGGCGGGACCAGGGGAGACACATCTCGACGAGGAAACAGAGCTCGATACAACACCGGCCTTGAAAGTGAAAACTTTACCGACCAATCCTCGTCGCTGCTGAATGATTGCGGGTGATTATTTATTATCTATTTCACTCGTAAGCCGTGTAATTAGCGGGATATACAACCTGTCGGGGTTTATTTCTCCATAACAACCTCCGAACTATAGGCCTACATTATCCCTTACATAATATATGATGTTATGATGCTACTCTAACATGAAGCTACTCTTTGTGCTAACATCACATTGTTGTGTGGTGACTTTCATGCTGATGTTTCTTCTCAGCTGTGGTTTGTGTTGATTGTGTGAACTGTGTCACAGCATCATGTCTACATCAACACGTCGCATTGTTATGATGTCATCACTTGTGTTTGTAGTCAGCACCTACATCACTCTGACAAACTGTTACACCTGGGATTTATATTTACCAAAAATCATACAAATTGCCAATTTCTACTTCATGTTGCTTTAAGTGTGCTGATAGAAGAGTGTGAGCTGCAGACGCAGCAGGTTCAAGATGACATCACAGAACAACCAACAGAACCGAGTCGTGTTTCAGTGTTTCCTTCAGTTTATCATGTTCACAGGTTAGTAACAACATAATCAAACTTTGATTAAACAGTTAATATAAATGTTGGTGGATCTTTTAATTAGTGTTAAAACATTGAACAGAAGCTTTGATATACACTCAGAATGTACATTATAATTCTTTACATTAAAAACAGTCCAAAACAATCCTTTGTGTTCTTATATTCTTTCATGGTCTGTTAACGTGGTCGGTGCCGTCTGTGTTCGGCCCGAATGTCAGAGGCAGGTGTTTGTACCTGGAGTGGAAACAGGCTGACGAACCACAAACTGCTTCTAGTGTCTGATGATGTGAAAGAAGTGAAGACTGAACTCAGCTGAGTGGAAGAAAATCACTTCATGTCACTTTCACTCTGAAAGACCGTCCACACGTGACGTCACTCCGTCCTCATGTGCAGCACTCCGTCTACATGTGACGTCACTCCGTCCACACGTGACGTCACTCCGTCCACACGTGACGTCACTCCGTCCACACGTGACATCACTCCGTCCTCATGTGCAGCACTCCGTCTACATGTGACGTCACTCCGTCCACACGTGACATCACCCCGTCCTCATGTGCAGCACTCCGTCTACATGTGACGTCACTCCGTCCACACGTGACATCACCCCGTCCTCATGTGACGTCACTCCGTCTACACGTGACGTCACTCCGTCTACATGTGACGTCACTCCGTCTACATGTGATGTCACTCTCTAAAAGTGACATCACTCCGTCTACACGTGACGTCACATCTAAAAGTGACGTCATTCCGTCTACACGTGACATCACTCCGTCCAAAAGTGACATCACTCCGTCCTCATGTGACGTCACTCCGTCCACACGTGACATCACTCCGTCCACACGTGACATCACTCCGTCCTCATGTGCGGCACTCCGTCTACATGTGACGTCACTCAGTCCACACGTGACATCACTCCGTCCTCATGTGCGGCACTCCGTCTACATGTGGAGTCATTCCATCTACATGTGACGTCACTCCGTCCAAAAGTGACGTCACTCCATCTTCATGTGACGTCACTCCGTCAACACGTGACGTCACTCTGTCAACATGTGACGTCACTCTCTAAAAGTGACGTCACTCCGTCAACACGTGACGTCACTCCGTCCAAAAGTGACGTCACTCCGTCCAAAAGTGACGTCACTCCATCTTCATGTGACGTCACTCCGTCAACACGTGACGTCACTCTGTCAACATGTGACGTCACTCTCTAAAAGTCACTCCGTCAACACGTGATGTCACTCTCTAAAAGTGACGTCACTCCGTCTACACGTGACGTCACTCCGTCAACACGTAACGTCACTCCGTCTACATGTGACGTCACTCTCTAAAAGTGACGTCACTCCGTCTACACGTGACGTCACTCCGTCCAAAAGTGACGTCACTCCGTCTACACGTGACGTCACTCCGTCTAAAATTGACGTCATTCCGTCTACACGTGACGTCACTCCGTCCAAAAGTGACGTCACTCCATCTACATGTGACGTCACTCCGTCAACACGTGACGTCACTCCGTCTACACGCGACGTCACTCCATCTACACGCGACGTCACTCCGTCATCACGCGACGTCACTCCGTCATCACGCGACGTCACTCCGTCTACACGTGACGTCATTCCGTCTACACGTGACGTCACTCCGTCTACACGTGACGTCATTCCGTCTACACGTGACGTCACTCCGTCTACACGTGACGTCACTCTCTAAAAGTGACGTCACTGTCTACACGTGACGTTATTCCGTCTACACGTGACGTCAATCCGTCATCAAGTGACATCACTTCGTCTACATGTGACGTCACTCCATCTACATGTGACGTCACTCCGTCATCACGTGACGTCACTCCATCTACATGTGACGTCACTCCGTCATCAAGTGACGTCACTCCGTCAACACGTGACGTCACTCCGTCTACACGTGACATCACTCCGTCAACATGTGACGGTGCTCGTAGAAAAACTCCAGCAGACACAAAACATGAAGAATCGTTCTTCCAGCTGCAGTTTGTCAGCTACTGAACACAGAAGAGATTCAGATTCAGACACTCATCAGTCATCACTGCTCATCTCGTCCTCGTCTGTTCTCCCTGCTGCCATACTCCATTTGAAACATGTCAATTTTAAAAACATGTGAAGGAGGTTCTGTGTTCACCTCCATCTGTCTGCTCAGGAATGTAAGACGTCTTAGATTTGTCTGAAATCTGGTGAAGTTCATACAGTTTGGATATTATGTTACATTCAAGTGCTATAGGAAATTTAAAAGTCAGCTGCTGAACAGTGTTTCAGTTTTGTGCTGTTACATTCAAACAGAAACAAACACTTACTGTCAAACTGTTGATTAACTTCTAAAAGGACTATTTTTTATTGTAAATCTGTTGTCATGATGTTCAGACTGTCAGTGAGATTTCACCCACAAACTTCTAATGACTATTCTTAAATAGTTTTATTCATGAACTTGAAGTTAAACACAGTCTGCTTTCTTCTGAGAGTGAGACGAGAAGGTTGACATCACACTCGTGTCTGTGGGTTTAGTTTTGAGCTGTATCAGGACAGGTATAGCTTAGCTTAGCATAAAGACTGGAAGTAAAGGGAAAGAGCTAGCCTTTTGAAAAGCACGTCTATAAAAGGCCTCTGAAGCTCTCTGATTAACATTAATTAACGTTAACGTACGGAAACATAAATGTTAAGATGGTTTCAGAGAGTCTGTCCAGTGAAAATCCCACAAGAACCAGAATATTTTTACAGTTCTGTTTGTGTTCTGATCAAACAAACAACACGCTGAGTGTTAGTGGACTTTAAAGGTGCTGTCAGGTGTTTTTTAAAGTGTTCAGGTTGGCTGTTTCTGCTCAGCTCCAGTTTTATGCTAAGCTAGGCTAAAGACAAATAAAGAACGGATGTTTCTGATCCATGTGCTGAGAGAGGACTTACCAGCTGCTGTTACAGAATAATGAAGTGTGTCTGACTAGGCTGAGCTGAACCAGCACCACAGACTTTAATATGAAGCTAACAGCAGCGAGTCCTGAGGGAGACGATACAGCTGCAGGTCCTCAGAGGACCGTCCTGCTCACTGTCTTCATGTCTTCATGTGTCTCTGCTGTGTGACCTCACAGTCTGTCCTCGTCATGTCTCCAGTGTTTCACTTCAGTTTACTAATAATATTACAACAGTGAATGAGTGAACGTCCCACAGCGTCTCTCTGAGGAGTCTTTACAGTGGGACAGTCCTGGTGATGATGAAAACATCGTCCGCTGACATTAAACTCACTCAGACATGAAGCTTCTGTTTCTGGACGACATCAGAGTTTAATGTTGGAGGATCATCCAGGAGAAAACATCATGTCGGGTGGCTCTGACCCAGAGACAGCAGGACGTCCTTCATCACTGGATCCCCTCTGAAAGACACCACACTGTTAAATATTATATTAACACTGTGGATGTAAACAGACGATGATGATGAAACGGAGAGGAGCTGAACTCACCGGTGTTGTCGTCTGAGTTGGTGGGAGGGTCGCTATGTGTCTGTCGCAGCTCGTTGTACTTCATCTCCACCTCCTGAAACACATGATGACATCATCATGTGACTGTGGTCCACACACACAGCAGGCTGCCTGTGTTCAAACCAAGCTATCATAAAGTTCTGATCATTGCTTTAAACTCGGGTTTAAAGACTGCAGACCAAAGCTGGCCCGTCATGAGGCTTTAGTGGTTTGATTCAGCCGACATTTCCAGTGAAACACAAAATTAAAAGTACATTTAAGAAAATGATAATAAATGTTATCACTGTTTAAACAGAAGGATCCCTGATTGTTTTCATCATCTGAACATGGCAAGCTCTTTATTTTAAATGATATTTACTCTTATTTGCTGATGTTCTTTGTTTAATCTGTGACATGAACCTCCTGAGACGCTGCGTCCTCACATGGGGACATTACTTCATTCTGCCTAACGCAGACCTGTCGTCCTCCTTCATGGACTCTGTCATCCAGTGGTGACAAAAACAAGATGGCTGGCATCTCAGCCAAGACCTTCTACAACCAGTCCAGAGAGAAAAGTGGACAAAGTTCAAAACCTCATCAAATGTTCTGGTTCATTATTACTTAATAACATTTGTAGTGATGTGAGATAAATGTTGTCAACAGTAACGAGCTCTCGTTAAACACTAAAATAAACCCACCGTCACCGTGTGAGGACGTCGTTCTTTACAGTAACTACCTGTAGTTTTACTGCTGTTGTACTGTAGTTGTACTGTAGTTTTACTGCTGTTGTACTGTAGTTGTACTGTAGTTTTACTGTTGTTGTACTGTAGTTTTACTGCTGTTGTACTGTAGTCGTACTGTAGTTTTACTGTTGTTGTACTGTAGTTTTACTGTAGTTTCACTGAGAGTACAGTACAGCAGCAGTAAAGCTTGTACTGTAGTTTTACTGTAGTTTCACTGCTGTTGTACTGTAGTTTTACTGCTGTTGTACTGTAGTTGTACTGTAGTTGTACTGTGGTTTTACTGTTGTTGTACTGTAGTTGTACTGTATTTGTACTGTAGTTTTACTGTAGTTATACTGTAGTACAGAACAGTTAGAGTACCATAATAACGCTCTGACAGCAGCGTGTTGGTGTTTTGAGAATTACTGGGGACTCGATTTCCCAGCATTCAACACTGCCCAGCCACCATAAAACAAACATTTTGTGCTGTTTTGTGTGGCTTTGTGCAGAAACATACTCATCATGCTGAGCAGAGGAAGCAGTTTGTCTCCATCATCACTCTGTAACATATCTACCTTCAGGTACGTCAGGTCGGCCTGCAGGAGGCGCAGGTGAGTCATCAGCTGCCTGCTGAGGTTGGGCCCTCCGCTGCCCCCCGTCTGTGAGGAGGAGGAAAGCAGCTTCCTCATGTCGATGTCACTTCCTGTTCCTCCATCATCGTCAGTGCTGCTCTCCTCAGAGCCTCCGCCCAAATCCAGAACCACAAAACCTCCTGATGGAGACCAAGAAGACAGTTCTTCAACATTTTATTAAATACAGTTTAGGTTCAAACCACACTCTCAAATCTGTCTGTTAGCTTAGCTTAGCACAAAGACTTGAAGCAGGAGGAAAGAGTTAGCCTGGTTCTGTCCAGCCAGCAGCACCTCTAAAGATCATTAACGAACACACTGTGTCTCGTTTTTTTAGTCTGAATAAAAACTGTAAAAACTTGAAGGTGGCTCCAATCCTCATGCTTAGCTAAGCTAAGCTAACTGGCTAACTAGCCTTTATAGACAGACATTGACATGAGTGTTGTATTGATGTATAAAAGTTGAACTGTTCCTTTAATCCTTCAGTTTCTCACCATTGCGTTCAGGTGTCTCTGACAGCTCGCTGTGTCCCGTCTGAAACTGAAGCTCGTCTTTAACTGGGCTCTCGTCAGACGCAGCCGAGGGCCCCTCAGGGCTCCCGGACAGCTGACGCTCAGGGGCCCCACTCTGCCTGGTGTCCTCCGTGTCCTCGTCGGTCTCTCTGCTCATCAGGTGGCTGAAGAGAGCCTGCTTCAGCATGGACACTACCACACAGAGAAAAGTGTTGGTGTTGTAGATGATACCAAACTGTGTGCAGAGCTCAACACTGTGGCAGGTGAGACAGTTTGTTTGTGTAATTTGGTGGACTGAGACTTTAACCTGAGACTTACATGTCCTGAGAGCCTCTTCACCTTTAGAGGACAGACTGAACGTGTTGTTCTCTTCTAGAACGATGTCCTGATGGGACAGACTTTCTGCCAGCTGCCCGTCCAGAAACGCCTCCAGCTCTGCTTCATCCACCTCTTCATCATCCTCCTCCTCCTGTCTGTCTGCTACACCCTCCGCCTCCTCCTGTCTGTCTGCTACACCCTCCTCCTCCTCCTGTCTGTCTGCTACACCATCCTCTTCCTCCTGTCTGTCTGCTACACCCTCGTCCTCCTCGTCTTCTGATTTCAGGCCGTCAAACGGGTTCAGACTGGGCACAGTGTGAATGTCTGGAGAGGAGGTGACGTCTTTATCTGTGAAAAAATCATATTTAAAGGGTTTTAATTAAAATATAAAATGTTAAAACTTCATGTAAAACTATTACAGCTGTAAGGTTTCTCACCTTCACATTTATAAAGAGATAAAGTTTGTTTGTGACGCTGCTGAAGATTATTTTCATCATTATATTTAAATATACTTTTTGTGTGTTTGTGTTGGACCATCAGTGTCAATCAAAGATACTCAGTCAGGATGATAAAAACAGGAGCAGCATCACAGCTGTGAACGTTGTGATCAGTGTTTTTCTTGATCAATGACTTTAATGATGATCAGTCATCATGAATAAGTCGATGATTGTACCTGAAGAAGTGACGCCTCCTGTCGTCTCACTGGGATCTTTGCTCGTCTTTGGTAAACTGTGTTTGATGATGTCGATGGCGTCTCTCTCAGCGCTGAAACACACAGTGAAGGAAAACAACAGGATCAGGGTGTGTGTGTGTGTGTGTGTGTGTGTGTGTGTGTGTGTGTGTGTGTGTGTGTGTTGCACTCACTCAGATGGAGCTGCAGCTGTGTGTCTGTGCTGAGGTTTGGCCTTCATGGCGTCAGCACACTGAGTGATGAGACACTGCCACCTGGTGGACAACAGGAGGAAACAACATGCACATAAATGTCTTTGTTTGGGTTTTTAGTTATTATTATTATTATTATTATTATTATTATTATTATTATGTCCTCATGTGTAATGTTTTACTGTCCACTTCCTGTCTTTGTCTGTGTCCTGCTCACCTGTGTCCCATCAGTATTCAGTACCTGTGTGTTTAAATACCGTCTCTTTATAGGTTGGTCTGTTTTTGTTCTCATGTCAGTCCTGTGTCTCGTCTCTACTGTTTTGCCTGCTGCCTGTGTCCGTCAGCTTCAGATCAATAAAGCTTGGGTTCTGACAGAGTATAAGAAGCTGACAGCTGAGCTGAGGTCGTGTTTACTGTACGTCACTTACGTCCTCTGATCGGAGACGGTCTGAGCCGTCAGCTCGTAGATCTGAGCTCCGTTTTCTGACATGGACAGCACGAAGAACGACTTGTTGTCTGTAATGTGACATCACATATACACACACAACTTCATACACACTGTACACACAGGAAGCAATGAACACAAACTCAGAACAGTGACGTGATGCACAAACAGTAACGCTGTGATTTCTGCTGCAGGAAGTGTCCTCAGGGACGAGGAACCTGTAGAGGACAACGGTCTAAATGTTTTACCCTCCAGATTTCCCTGCTGGAGGTAGAACTGTGGCCTTACAGGGCCACACCAGAGATCACACTTCAACACTTCTGATTGGTTCAACTACTCTTATTATTTTATTTCAGCCACCATTTTTCAAAGTTTAAGAAAACACACAGCAGCTTTACACAATGACATCGATGATAGTGAGTAATTAGTTCACCGTCCTAATTAGTGTAACAACACTCTTCATCATGACCATGACCATTAACATCTGCTCAAACATTCACAGACATATGTCCGGTAGTTGCTGGACTGTTGTCACCGTCCCTCCAGCAGTGCAGCTACAGAACTCATTTATTAAACCACAAATATATTAAATAATAAAATATAAATTAAAACTACTGTGTGTGAGTGTCGTTCTCACCAGTAGCCACAGGGCGAACGAGGACCGTGTTGAGTTTGATGACAGGGCTGAAGGTGTGTTTGCTGTCGGCGACACTCGCCACGTTCTTCCCGTGAAACTTGAGGACGAGACGCTCATCTTGTTTCTGTAGTAACACCAGGATGTCCTCCAGCAGGATGGTGTACAGCTCTGAGACAACACACTCACCGTCAACTACACCTGTCTGTGGTTATATAGAGCCAACTACACCTGTCTTTGGTTATATAGAGCCAACTACACCTGTCTGTGGTTATATAGAGTCAACTACACCTGTCTGTGGTTATATAAGGCCAACTACACCTGTCTGTGGTTATATAGAGTCAACTACACCTGTCTGTGGTTATATACAGTCAACTACACCTGTCTGTGGTTATATACAGCCAACTACACCTGTCTGTTGTTATATACAGTCAACTACACCTGTCTGTGGTTATATACATACATATTTATCTGAACTTTCTTTTCTTCATTCACACAAATAATACTGTTATTAAATGTTATACAAACTGCTGTGCCTGTGTTTGTGTGTCCGCGTTTGTGTGTGTGTTTTTACCAATGGTCTTGTCTTTATTGACTTTCCAGGACAGTGGTCCCTCGTGCACCATCTTCCTCTTGGTCAGGTCCAGATTCTACCAGAATCAACACACAGGTCAGTGACCCATCAGCTCTATGATGGATGTAAGTTAAAGATAAAATGGACGCTGCATGGTTCTGTCCCAGCAGAACCAGCTGTACGTTCAGAGGATCAGGGATGTAAAGTAGTTTCTCACCTTGAGCTCGAGGATCAGAGGGTTTTCACTCTGCTTCAGTGACGACATGTCTAACCTCCTCTGGTACTCCTCCAGCCTCTGTTCACAAACATATCATCAGATGTTCTGTGTGCAAACGTACATGTGGTTCTGACTCGACTTGTTTTATATCTCACCTGTTTGTTCTCGGCCTCTTTGACGGCCTGGTTCACGTGGTTCAGGATCTGTTTGCAGCACTCTCCGGCCCTTTTCACCTTCTCCTTCTCCTCTCCGTCTGCTGCAGGAACATGAACCAACATGACCACCAGCTGTTTCATGTATGAACTGGGTCAGACTCACACCTGTGCAGGTGATACCTGTGTACTTGGCGATGTTGTCTAGCAGCAGAGGATACTTGGTGAATCTCTGCATCTCTACAGGAATGATGTCTTTGAGCTGCAGCCGGCGACACCGACGGTTACTCTCAGCCTCCTGGAGAGAGAAAGAGGAGGAGAGACGTCAGAAACACCAGGACCGGATGATTCAGAACAGAAACACCTGGACCGGATGATTCAGAACAGAAACACCAGGACCGGATGATTCAGAACAGAAACACCAGGACCGGATGATTCAAAACAGAAACACCAGGACCGGATGATTCAGAACAGAAACACCTGGACCGGATGATTCAGAACAGCAACAGATGTGAAGTGTGATTATTGATTATTGGTTATCTGTCTTTCATGTCACCTGCTGTGAAAACTGAGGACAGAAAACTGAAGAGAAAATCAATTCAGAACCATCAGAACACAAACATCACTTGGTTTCTGGTGTAAATCATCAAAACCACAAAATATGAGCCCAAGCTTCCTGTCTGCTGGTCATGTTCTGGTTCTGGTTCTGACCTGCATGAACAAACAGAACTTCTGGTCCTTCTTCTTTCGGCTCTTGATGAGCTCCAGAGCAGACGGCTGGTTACTGCAGAATGTTCCCACGGCTCTCTTGATCTTCTCCTCTTCATCACCGCTGAACTGGAACACACACACACACACACACACACACACACACTTACATTTACTGAGCTAATGTCTTCACTGTTAGCGGCAGCTGTCGTCCTTGAGCTCACACTTATGAAATTATAATTGCGTCAACTTTTTTGGCAAAGTTAAACAATCAAGCGGCTGCGTCCTGCAGGATGTTAGCTGAGATGCTTTTATCTGAAAACTTATAAGAATTTGGATTATTTGACAAAGATCAGCAGAGAAAGAGTCACAATAACTCTCCAGTTATTTGACAGCATAGTGAGGCACCTATTGGCTCCATATGTTAATGATTTTATAAGTATTATGTTAATGATATGTTAATTTAATCCTCCTCCTGTATGAAGTGAGTGTTTTCTCACCCAGGCCAGCAGATCATCAGCGATCTGTCCAATCACAGAGGTCTCACTCCTCTTCCTGATGGAAGTCATCTGCTCTGTGACGGAAACTGTGGAGACAAACAGTCGGTACCATGCTGCTGTTACTGTGTGTGTGTGTGTGTGTGTGTGTGTGTGCGCGTGTGTGTGTGTGTGTGTGTTACCATGCAGCTGGATGATCTCCTCCAGGTTGATGAAGATGCTCTTGATGTCCTCTGGAGGCAGGATGGCGTCTCTGTTCAGCCTCTGGTAGAAAACACAGTCCAACACCTTCAGCGTCCTCAGGTGAGCACGCTCAGTGTAGAAGAGCTCTGAGGGAGCAGACATCATTACATATATAATGAGATGTACTGTGTGTTACTGTTGATGATGTCACTGAGCAGTGGACTCACCGTTGATGACTTCCTGTCGTTTGATCTCCTGAGGTGTTAGACTCTCCAGGACTCCTCTGCTGACCAGACTCTGCCAGTTCAGAGGATCTTCTTCACCCTCCACCTCTCCTGATTGGTCGTCTTCACTCTGGACATCAGCCGGAGACACTGCACACTGAACCTCCATCCTGCTGACGGACGGACGGACACAGACCGAGGGACGTTAGATTTCAGTAAATGGTGACACGTCTGTCTGCTGATCTTTATGAACTAAAAGATCAAACACATAAAAAGTGTTGTGATATAAATCATGTACAGTTTATTTGAATAAAATTCACTGTCTGACTGTCATGAATTATTTGTCCTGTTAAAGCTTCAAAGTGCAGCAGAGACACGCAACAGTTCACCAACACACAACTATCCTGACAAACACACATCTAACCTGTTGATTTACAGCTTTAATGTCTTTATGTGACAGTAAACTGAATATCTTCATACAACCAGGCTGAACAAATGTTATAGACTAAAAAATCCAAAACAATCAGCAGATTTATTTATTGATGAAAATCATTGTTAGCTCCTTCTAGAATACAAAATGTATTATTAACCCTTATTATTATTATTATTATTAATATTAATTATTAGGCATCATGAAACAGTGTTTGTGGAGATATTTGACTGTCTTGTTTATTATTGTTTCTTCTGCTAAAAAAAGTGACATTTATTGTTGAGAGTCTGGATCAAACCCTGTAAACACCTGAAGGTCTCCTGGTCTTCCTCCTGCAGCTGCTCCAGGTTAGAAGAACTGAAGTCAAACTGAGTGGGACTGGGGACTTCGTCCTGGTGGTCTCCAGACTGTAGACCCTCACCTGCTCTGGACTGGAGGCAGAACGGAGACACATCTGGAGAGAAAAGAGCAAAGACAGTCAGGTCTAACCTGTGCTGCACCAGACTCCATTCAAATAATCATGAATTTTTCATTATTGTCTAAAATCCCCCAAAAATATTCAGTTTCACAACATTATTAATTTTTAACTTTTGATTCGAAAAGAAAAGTTTTTTTTCTCTTCAGGCATCTAAAAAATATTCAAACGAAACCGTTTGAGAAAATAAAATCACTTTGATTGATTGTTTCCAGCTGTGACCTGCTGTCATACTACAGTTATATCATCTTACTGGAGTCTGAGTCTTGTCCACTGGTGTCTGAGGTCTGTCCACTGGGTGAGCTGTGTGTGGGGGAGGTGGTGGGAGGTAGAACCTGGCTGCTGCTGTCTGATCCTTCACTCAGCTGGGTTCCACGAGTCCGTCCAGAACTCGATGAAGAAGAGTCCGACTGATCGGAGACGAAGGTCGGCTGAGGGAGCTGCTTCGGAGAGCGCTGCTTGTTCAGCTCCACCGCCTTACCCACTGTGGACGGACACAGAGACATGTCCACATAGACATGTCCACAGAGACGTGATATTTTAATGTTTCTCACTTGTCTCCTCACTCTGCATTAAGACACTGGGGCACTTTAAAACGATATATTTAAGGAAGACGTGTTTGTTTGTTTTGTCCTCACCTGATGTGGAGTCCACTCTGCTCAGACGCCGCGGCGGGCCGAGGATGTTGGGAAATCGAGGCTTCTTCACCTTCTCCTCACCCTCCTTCTCAGGCTTGATGCTCTTCTGCTCGTTAATATAATAATTAATGAAGGACAGCGAAGTGTGACTGAAAACATCATAAAGTCTTTGATCTGATGACACACAGACCTCGTTAGTATTCATATCACACAGGTAACATGTAGCTGTCACTCAGCTGAGACAGACACACACTGACCTCTGGATTGATTGATTGATTGATATTGTTAGCGAGGTTAAACAGATGAGCTAACCAGAGACTTGCACAGATACTGGTGACACGTGTGTGTGTGTGTGTGTGTGTGTGTGTGTGTGTGTGTGCATGATGAAGCATGTTTGTGTGTTCTGACCTTAATCTTGGGCAGGAAGTTGATACGAGCTCGTTTATGTTCGAGTCCTCGAGGCTCCTTCACCTTCACCCCGAGGTGCTTCATATAGGTGAGGATCACATACTGCATCGTCTGACTGCAACATCACAGGAACCACGTTAGTAACTGTAACATCTGATCTGATCTTCATGATCTGATCTTCATGATCTGATCTTTATGATCAGGACTTTGGTGGGGAAACAAAAGGTGTCTGCTGGATAAATTGTTTAACTCATGAAAGGTGAGCAAAGCTCATGGTTCATGGTCATTTTTATGTTACACACATCATATTTGTCATTCATGAGACTTCTGAGGTATTTTCATGCAGCTTAGTGTGAATCAGTCTGAACAGACAGACGTCTTCTCACCACTTCTCCTCTTCTGTGGGCTGAGATGTCAACCTGCAACACACAGCTCAGGGTTAACACACACATTCCCACAGGGAGTACAGGAAGTGATGTACATGTGTGTGTGTGTGTGTGTGTGTGTGTGCTCACAGGATATCCTCGATCTTAGACAGGATGTGTTCAGCGCAGCAGCATTCCTTCTCTAAAGCCTCTTTTCCTTCAGAGTCCAGTTTAGAAAGCTCGTCTTCAGCCAGAGTCAGACCCATACTGCGCTTCTGTCTGCACACACACACACACACACACACACAGGACAACATGCAGAGATATTATAAAAACATGTGTGTCAGGAGGTGACATCATTGGAGGTGTGAGTGTTACCTGAAGTCATCCAGGTTCCTGTGCAGGTCAGGTAACAGTGTGTCCTGTAACACCTGAGTGTACTGTTTACACAGCTCCTCTGGGATCAGCTCCAGCCTCCGCTTCTCTGGACACACACACACACACACACACACACACACACACACACACGCTTAATGAAATCACTGCACACACTGATGTCCGTCCACTGCAGAGAAGACTTCTCGTCCCGTGTCTCTCACCCAGCTCAGCTGCAATCGTCTCTGGCAGCGGCACTTTAAGATTCTGGAACCAGAAACAGAACGAGAATAACATCTACTAATAAATAAAGCACTGAATCAGAAGTCTGATGAAGATGAATGAAGAGAGTAACGTACGGCGGTTCGGTCCAGAAACAGAGAGTGGAACTCCACGAAGAAGCGCCGGCTCTCTTTGGAGCTGGTGTGTTTGTGCATGTCAGCGTAGAGATAACACAGCTGACAGGAGAGGAGACGACAACACGTCATGTTATCATGTTATCATGTTATCATGTTACTGTCAGGGATCAGTTCATCCTCTGGTTAATAGAGAGCAACACACATGATGTCATCACAGAGCTGGTTTCAGGTCAGTGAGGTCCCACAGTGAGGTCCCACAGTGAGGGGTCCCACAGTGAGGTCCCACAGTGAGGTCCCACAGTGAGAGGTCCCACAGTGAGGTCCCACAGTGAGAGGTCCCACAGTGAGGTCTCACAGTGAGGGGTCCCACAGTGAGAGGTCCCACAGTGAGGTCCCACAGTGAGAGGTCCCACAGTGAGAGGTCCCACAGTGAGGCCCCACAGTGAGAGGTCCCACAGTGAGAGGTCCCAGAGTGAGGTCCCACAGTGAGAGGTCCCACAGTGAGGTCCCACAGTGAGGTCCCACAGTGAGGGGTCCCACAGTGAGAGGTCCCACAGTGAGGTCCCACAGTGAGGTCTCACAGTGAGGGGTCCCACAGTGAGGTCCCACAGTGAGGGGTCCCACAGTGAGGTCCCACAGTGAGAGGTCCCACAGTGAGGTCCCACAGTGAGGGGTCCCACAGTGAGAGGTCCCACAGTGAGGTCCCACAGTGAGGGGTCCCACAGTGAGAGGTCCCAAAGTGAGGTCCCACAGTGAGAGGTCCCACAGTGAGGTCACACAGTGAGAGGTCCCACAGTGAGGGGTCCCACAGTGAGAGGTCCCACAGTGAGGTCCCACGGTGAGGTCCCACAGTGAGGGGTCCCACAGTGAGAGGTCCCACAGTGAGGTCCCACAGTGAGGGGTCTCACAGTGAGGGGTCCCACAGTGAGGTCCCACAGTGAGGGGTCCCACAGTGAGAGGTCCCACAGTGAGGGGTCCCACAGTGAGAGGTCCCACAGTGAGGTCCCACAGTGAGGTCCCACAGTGAGGGGTCCCACAGTGAGAGGTCCCACAGTGAGGTCCCACAGTGAGAGGTCCCACAGTGAGAGGTCCCACAGTGAGGCCCCACAGTGAGAGGTCCCACAGTGAGAGGTCCCAGAGTGAGGTCCCACAGTGAGAGGTCCCACAGTGAGGTCCCACAGTGAGGTCCCACAGTGAGGGGTCCCACAGTGAGAGGTCCCACAGTGAGGTCCCACAGTGAGGTCTCACAGTGAGGGGTCCCACAGTGAGGTCCCACAGTGAGGGGTCCCACAGTGAGGTCCCACAGTGAGAGGTCCCACAGTGAGGTCCCACAGTGAGGGGTCCCACAGTGAGAGGTCCCACAGTGAGGTCCCACAGTGAGGGGTCCCACAGTGAGAGGTCCCAAAGTGAGGTCCCACAGTGAGAGGTCCCACAGTGAGGTCCCACAGTGAGGTCCCACAGTGAGGTCCCACAGTGAGGGGTCCCACAGTGAGAGGTCCCAAAGTGAGGTCCCACAGTGAGGTCCCACAGTGAGGGGTCCCACAGTGAGAGGTCCCAAAGTGAGGTCCCACAGTGAGGTCACACAGTGAGAGGTCCCACAGTGAGGGGTCCCACAGTGAGAGGTCCCACAGTGAGGTCCCACGGTGAGGTCCCACAGTGAGGGGTCCCACAGTGAGAGGTCCCACAGTGAGGTCCCACAGTGAGGGGTCTCACAGTGAGGGGTCCCACAGTGAGGTCCCACAGTGAGGGGTCCCACAGTGAGAGGTCCCACAGTGAGGTCCCACAGTGAGGTCCCACAGCGAGAGGTCCCACAGTGAGGGGTCCCACAGTGAGAGGTCCCACAGTGAGGTCCCACAGTGAGGTCCCACAGTGAGGGGTCCCACAGTGAGAGGTCCCAAAGTGAGGTCCCACAGTGAGAGGTCCCACAGTGAGGGGTCCCACAGTGAGAGGTCCCACAGTGAGGGGTCCCACAGTGAGAGGTCCCACAGTGAGGTCCCACAGTGAGGGGTCCCACAGTGAGGTCCCACAGTGAGGTCCCACAGTGAGGGGTCCCACAGTGAGAGGTCCCACAGTGAGGTCCCACAGTGAGAGGTCCCACAGTGAGGTCCCACAGTGAGGGGTCCCACAGTGAGAGGTCCCACAGTGAGGTCCCACAGTGAGAGGTCCCACAGTGAGGTCCCACAGTGAGGGGTCCCACAGTGAGGTCCCACAGCGAGGGGTCCCACAGTGAGAGGTCCCACAGTGAGGTCCCACAGTGAGGGGTCCCACAGTGAGAGGTCCCACAGTGAGGGGTCCCACAGTGAGGGGTCCCACAGTGAGGTCCCACAGTGAGAGGTCCCACAGTGAGGTCCCACAGTGAGGGGTCCCACAGTGAGAGGTCCCACAGTGAGGTCCGACAGTGAGGGGTCCCACAGTGAGGTCCCACAGTGAAGTGTCCCACAGTGAGGGGTCCCACAGTGAGAGGTCCCACAGTGAGGTGTCCCACAGTGCGGTGTGCCATAGTGAGGTGTCCCACAGTGAGGTCCCACAGTGCGGTGTCCCATAGTGAGGTGTCCCACAGTGAGGTCCCACAGTGCGGTGTCCCATAGTGAGGGGTCCCACAGTGAGGGGTCCCACAGTGAGGGGTCCCACAGTGAGGTCCCACAGTGCGGTGTCCCATAGTGAGGGGTCCCACAGTGAGGGGTCCCACAGTGAGGTCCCACAGTGCGGTGTCCCACAGTGAGGGGTCCCACAGTGCGGTGTCCCATAGTGAGGTGTCCCACAGTGAGGTCCCACAGTGAGGTCCCACAGTGAGGTGTCCCACAGTGAGGTCCCACAGGGATCCGTCCTCACACCTGACCACAAATGACTGATTCATCTCTTCTTCATTGTTTTGATCAATTGATTGTAAACTGTAATAAAAAAGTGAAATGAATCTTCTAGTAACTGGTCCTGTTGGACCAACAGTCCAGAACTCAAACATCTAAACTGTACAGAGAGATACTCTGATTACAATGATGGAACCTGGGTGTTTTTACTGGAATGATTAAAGTTACAATCAAATTCATCAATAAATGGTTAAAGCATCAACCAACACAAAACTATAAATAAACCACACTGGACACAGAACAGAGTGCTTCTGGGTAATGTGGGTCAGAACACTGACACACTGATGAAATGTAACTAAGTACATTTACTCAAGCACGACTTTGAGGTTTACTTATACTTTATTTGAGTATTTCCATTTTCTGCCACTTTAAACTTCCACTATATATATTTAATTACTTAAAGCAACACTAGGTAGTTCGCTTTATTACGGTTATTAACTGTGGACAAATAGAGCCCCAATGAACACCACATAACAACAAATCAACTCAAAGTAAAAGTCGGTAAGATAATAAATATGTATATGTAATATATGACTTACAAATCCAGTAGCATGAAGGATAGGTCCCCATCAGTCTTGAAACCCATTTCTTACTCAGCTCGCGCCACCGAGTGTAACGCCAGGTCCAGACAGGACGCCGAAGCGCAGCAAAGTGCCGCGAAGCGAACCCCCCTCAGGCTGCAGAGACGTCACCATTCATCCTATTAACCGTTTTTCTACCACTTAACTGAGTTTAGAAACATTATTTTAAGGTCGAAAAACTACCTAGAGTTGCTTTAAGTTACTAGTTACTTTACAGATTACATGCTGCATCATTTTTAAATTAATTGATTTTTATCATCAATCAGATAAAAACTGATTGTGACAATCAGCTGACTCACAGTTTATACATACATGTAAATATATGAATCAGTTTCTTTACTGATACTTTGATACTTTACTATATTTAATATCAGATTAAGACTTTTACTCGAGTACTCTTCATATGTGTGACTTTCACTTTTACCAATGTAATATTTTAACACCATATCTTTACTTTTACTCAAGTATGACTGTTGGGAACTTTTTACATAACAAAAATGGAAACATTGATTATTTGTTCTGATCCGGATCAAAGTGTTCATGAAAACAGACTGACACACTTTTGAAGACGGAGTAACAGGAGAAGTTTATGTCTTTTTCAGGTTGTCCACAGAATTCTGACCAGATTAATAGCATGGTTATTATTAGGCTAGTCAGTGTGTGTGTGTGTGTGTGTGTGTGTGTGTGTGTGTACCAGAGGTGCAGGGTCAAACTGTGAGACCACATGATGGAGGAAGACAGCGAGGTGAGCCGGCCGAGACTTCAACAACTCGACGCTTTGGAAAGAGCTGCACTCTCCGTTAATCTGACACACAGAGAGATGAAGTGATGAGATGAGGTCATCAGTTTGTCTTCTGTGTCCAGATGTTTAAAGTAACATTATATATCAGTGTAGACCTGAAGCTTCGTTATTCTTAGGTGTGTCACAATTCTCCAAACGATCCACAATTTCAAAGCTCCTCATTTCATTACATTTTTGAATAAAGCATATTTTTCAGCTGTGACAGCGATGTCATCTGGATCAATAAAGACCAGCAGGTCGTTGGCTTGATGATTAACTCGTCTTTCAAACGATACTTTACAACAACAGCTCGACTTTATCCTGAAGTTCAAATAATATTCACCAGAAATCAACAACAAACAGCAGCCTTCAGTGAGTCAACAATGAACCACAAAAGAGAGAAATTCAGTTTGTTACAAAGTTCAGTTTCTCTTATTTGTCCAGAGTGAACCCTCTTCATAAACAAATCAATAAAGGATCTCTGAAGAAAATAAACCAACATGTCCGACAGGCTAATGCTAAGCTAGCTGCAGGCTAATGCTGAGCTAGCTGCAGGCTAACACTAAGCTAGCTGCAGGCTAATGCTAACTAGGGCATTAACAGAAAAGCCGATTTGTCGACGCGTCGACGTCAGTGGCGCAAGTCGTCGGCCCCTGAGAGTGGTCCACAAGTCGTGTTTTTTGGGGGTTTTTTTGGGCCGTGAACAGTGACAACGAATTTGTCTTCAAAACAAGAGCTTTACATTGCACCCCATTGGATTTTAGAACTGGGTTCTTAGCGGGGGGCTTTTAATTTGAAAGTAGCGACCGTTCGTAGCTTGCCGCTACACTACAAGCTGACAGCAGCTACTAGCTGTTTGGTTGTGTCCGCTAGCTGTCAGCTACAGAGACCGAGGAGACGCTAGCACCTCCCGGATCTCAGCGACTTTCCAGTTGCTCATCTTGACGTCCGCGGCTGAAGTGATGGACTGCTGTGATCAGCTGTTTCCTGGTTTTAAAACTCTCCGGCTGTGGGCCAGACACACATCCCATGTATGGAGGTGTTCCTCCGCTGTGTCAATGTGATGACGTCATCAAACGACTTGTCGACTCGACTTCGACTTTATTGACAGATAAGTCGACTTGAAAAAATCTGAAGTCATTTATGCCCTAATGCTAACCCAGCTGTGTCATCTTTAAGTGCTGTGTTGTCTGCAGATGAGGCTGAACTTCTGAGAGAATCACTGATCTTTGATTTGATGATGATTTTGATGGATTCAGAATAAAAACTATGACGTTTGTATTTATTGTCACATTTAAATGTTCAGACAGACTGAACATCATGTGACACCCAATCAGCTTGGAGACACGTCTTCAGGTACCTGCTCCTGCTGAGAGTCAAAGTAGTCGTCTTCTGCTCCGATGATCTGAGGGTGGAGGAGGTAGGGAGGGCTACCCACAATGCACTGCACACTGGAGTCCTGAGTGACAGATGGGCCCAGTTATACACACTGACAGAACCACTGATGCATGTCAACACACTGACAGCAACAATTTCAAAATGTCTTCACAGAGAAGATTTAACAACACCACAGGAATGAACACATCTGTGTGTGTGTGTGTGTGTGTGTGTGTGTGTGTGTGTGTGTGAACCGTGTCAGGTGGGTCCTCAGTGTCAGGTGATGGTCTGAAGATGAGTCCGTCTCTGCGGCTGACGTCTGGACTCTGACAGGGCGTCTCTCTCCAAACAGGACTGTCTGAGTGTGTCTGACACACACACCCACCCACACACACACACACACACACACACACACACACACACATTAATACACACACTCAGAAGAACACGACACTTAAGTCAGATTGATTGTTTAGTCTGGAGCTGACTGGAGTCTCATGTGTATTTATAGGAGCTGAGTCAGAAGACTTCCTGTTGGATGAACATCAGATCACACTTTGTTATAACAACACACTTTGTTACTTTGTGGACAAAATAATATTCTTAATTATTATTATCATTATTATAATAACAATGTTGCCGTGTCAACAGAAGCACTGATCTACAGAACTTTAGTTATTTTCATAAAACCCTGCGTGAAACTCGAGAACACGACGTCAAACACAAACTGTTCCACTGTTCTGATGACTTGATTGTAAACTGTCAGAATCTAATAACTGGTCCTGTCGGACCAACAGTCCAGAACTCAAACATATGAACTGTAACTGAGACAGAGAGATACTCTGATTACAATGATGGAACCAGTGAGTGTTTTTACTTGATAAATTAATTAAACAATTCATTATTTAATTTTCAAATCTGCTGTTAATTCATTTTTTACAACTAATTAATTGATTAACAGTTAAAACATCGACCAACAAAACTATAAATAAACCACACTGGACACAGGACAGAGGGCTGCTGGGTAATGTAGTTCAGAACACGGACTGTCACAGTGATGGAATGTAACTAAGTACATTGTGAGAAATTAAACAGTTTTCCATTCAGTAAGCAGTGAACTGTAAAGACCATATCAGGATGTGAGAGGAGGAGGGTCAGGAGTCAGACGAGAGGCACTTCTGTCTGTCTGAGGTGTTACAGGCAGAAGATGGTACATGACATTTACATTCGAATAAAGCATCAGAGGGTCACTGTCCTGGGAAAGACATGATCAACCAAACATCAGGAGGTCATTGTTGTGGGAAGAAATGTTGTAACCCCACTCTGTTTGTATTTAAGTCAGAACCTTTGGAAGACGGGCCAGAACCCTGCGGCTCTTCTCTCCATGCTGCAGGTAGTAAAGAGATCTGATTCATCACGCTGAGTCTTCGGAGAATCACAAAGGAGAATTTCCACTACAACATTTACTCAAGTACTGTACTAAATTACACCTAAAGTAATTCAAGTATTTCCATTTCTGGCTCTTTCTTCTTCCACTCCACTACATTTATATGATTACTTTAGTTACTAGTTACTTTACAGATTACATGCTGCATCATTTTTAAATTAATCGATCTTATCATCGATCAGATTAAAACAGTGATTGTGACGATCAGCTGACTCACAGTTTATACATGTAAATATATGGATCAGTTACTTTACTGATACTTAACTACATTTAATATCAGATACTTTAAGTATTTTACTCGAGTACTTCCTGATCTGTGCTGATACTCACAGAGCTGTTGGCCGTCGGCCCGTCGTCACCCTGTGGCGATGAGGCGTGATCCCTCAGACGAGGACCAGCGTCTCCGTCCTCAGCCTCAGGACTCCTGGACCCGGAGGCGCCGTCCTGAAACACACAACAATTTATTTATGTAACGAAGGTTCTGTAGAGACGGCCCGGACCGAGGAGACCGATGATATGAGTTCATATGAATGAACCTGAGCTGCTGCTCTGATCTGCTCCTGCAGCACTGACATGTTCTTCTTCACCTCCTGGATCTCCTTCAGCAGATGGGGTCGAGGGCTCCGGCTGTACTCGTCCTCCTTCACCTTCAGTGTGTTAGAAGAGAGGAGCTGATCTAATCTGTACATGACTTCAATGATAAAGACTGAGACCCCGTACACACGTAGCCGGGTATCTGCTAAAACGAATATATTTTTCTACGTTTGGACCTGTCATCCACATGAAAACGCATCATAAACGAATATTTAAAAAAACTCCGGGCAAAGTGAAGATTTGCGAATACTCCGTTTATGCATTTGCGTGTAGACAGAGATAACCGGAGTTTTGCGTTTTCGAACGTCACAACATGCGCCAAAACAACAACAAATCTGCTCTGACATCAAACGTGCGACCTTTGTTAACTGCAGAAGCATGGCTCCGAGTGCCTTGAAAACTGTGGTGGTGTTAACTATTGTGCAGGCGCTGTTTACCTCTTTGATTTTACAAGCCCAACTTCTGCTCCAAGAGCACAGGCGACGGATAACATTGCGTGACAATTTCCGTATGTCTCGGTCCTCACTCCTGTCGCTGTCGGAGTTATTACGTCCTCATATCGAGGGGCAGTCCACTGTCATGCGATCACCCGTCAGTGTGATTGAAAACGCAGATGTTCGGTTATGTGTGGAAGGGTTTTTTTTCGAAAACGAGGTAGTGTGGATAAAATTTATTTTATAAACGGAGGGGGGGAGATATTCGGTTTTAAAAATACCCGGCTACGTGTGTA
>NC_140198.1:215000-265000 GCF_965226575.1 Pagrus pagrus | reverse complement strand
TGACAGGAGACATAAACAAAGACTGAAATATAAATCCCAAACCATCCTGTTAAAGACACAGCTGATGATTTACACAGTAAAGTATTTCTGATCCTGGTGACTCATTTGGATTTACAGACCATAAAAAGACCTCGACAGGCTCCATGTCCTCCTTCTCTCTTGGTATTAGTTTAACTGATTTAAACCCCTGGAGGGAGGAGGCCCTGATGGTGGAGGTTCATGTATTAATAGCAGAGAGCCGCCTCCTCCTCCTCCTCCTCCTCCTCCTCCTCCTCGCTCCACCAGAGGAGGTTTGTTTGTGCTGCTGTTCCTCCTCTGGACAATGGGGGCCCCAGGCTCTTAACAATGGCTCCCACGTCAGAGCCAACCCACTATACTGAGTCTTTGTGGGACAGATTCCCGGAAACAGAGACAAGGGTCTTTGGCCCGACTCCAGTTTCCTGAATGAGGAGAAGGCTGGGAAAGAGACGGAGGAGGAGGAGGAGGAGGCATTCATGTGTCTCTGAGAGAAGACAGAGGACGGCAGGCCGAGGAAACTTTTACTGAGCTGCCACAGAGTGTGAATAATCCTGTTTGAACTGAGCTCAGTGCAGAAAGCAGATTGTATTCATTAAATCCTGGATTTCAGATTCAGACAGACAGAAAACTGAGAATATGAACTCTGTGTTCAGCTCCTGTAACTGACTCCACTGGAGACACAAAAAGGAAAATGTTACAGCGTCTGTTCCTGCTGACGGAGGCTTCCTGCTGTGGTTGGAGCAGATTATCAGCTGATCAGATCTGAGACCAGGACAGACTGCATCCTGCTCACTGGGTGGCAGCTTACATTACCCTGCTGGATCACAACAGCTTCACATTAAAGACACAATCATGGAGTTACACTTCTCTGATTCAGCTCAGGTGATAGCTGTGAGCTCTGTGACTCGACACTGTACTGTAGAGACACCTGAACACAAAGCTAACGCTCCTGTAGCAGTGATTGTAGCCGAGCCACTACAGGAAATGACGCCCCTAAAACAGGGTGATGGTGCGAGGAGCGAGACTTTACACTGACTGTAGCTGAAGCTGTGTGGATCAACAGCTCTGTTTTAAAACACAGGCCAGGAATAGTACGAAGTAGATTTAACAGGGCTTTTATCTTATCTAAGCTACAATCATTACAGTGTAAGGCAGCATGTATGTAACATCAACCGTGTGTTTAAGACCCATTTTACAAGAAAACAATCAGCTGGAACTCAAACAAAGTGAAGATAACATTAGCCTCTGTCGCTACAGCTGCTAACATGGTGATTATTTTAAAGACGTCCTCCTGAGACACATTACACAGTTACAAATAAACCTGTAGGAGACTCTCTGGTGGACAGACGATGTCACTTTGTTACTCATCAGCCAACATGTAATGAGCTGATACTGACCCATAATATTCAATAAAACTACTGGGCTGTTCAAAGAATCCAGATAGAAAGTTCCTGAATGTCAGTGATGTGTCCGGCCTCCGGACCGGTCCTCACATCTGCTTCACAGGTTCAAGGTGTCCAAAAGGAAAAGAGTTCACGTGGACGTGAAAAGCGAAGTGGCAGCTCGATGACAGAGAACCTTTCATTTCTTTATTGTATGAGTGAAACTGTGTCTGCTGCAGAGTGAGTTCAGACTGTGTTCAGTTATCAAAGAGTCAGAAACAACATGCAGCAGTAATCTGCTTCAGATGCCACAAATACCAGACTGTTCCTCTGGGATGATAACGGCTCCACAGAGGGACGCAGACCAGAGTCCGCTGAGAAACACAATGAAACTTCACAAACAGCAGATCTCAGAGTTCATCCGAGACATTCAGAGAAATACAACATGGTTTATGACTCGGCTGCGACTGATTTATGATTCGGCTTTCTGAAAACACACACATACGGTCAACAACCACAGTGAACAACACAGACTTCATAATGTCAAAACCACCATTTATTAACATTCTGTTGATCATTTTAGTTATTCTAAATGTTTTGAATTAAAAATAATAAATCAGAAAAACATACTGACCCTTTAATGCTCTCTTTTCATTTCACACAGCTCTGTTTGGGTTCATATGGAACCAATCAAATTAAGTTCGTAATCAACTAAAAACTTCATTAAAACAACTTGTGAAATTTCTCTTTTAATTCTCTTTTCCTTCAATGAACCAACTTTAATGTTGTGCAGCTCTCAGGTCTCTGATAGGTTCCACACAGACTGATTATTGGATGTTTCCACAGTGAATATGTTCTCGTCTGTCTCATTAATGACTCTGATCCAGATTTAATCAGCGCCTGTGAAGTGACAGCAGTGATCTGAGCAGCAGCTGGAAACACTAACACTGTTAATGAAACCATCAATCCTTCACACACATTTTATGTCACTGTATCTTCACAGTAGAGCTGCAACGATCAGTCAATCCAAAGACAATTAATCAATTAATTAATCACCCAATACTTTGATAATCCATCAATCATTTCAGTCATTTTGAAGCAGACGTGTCAAACCTCTCTTCCAGCTCGTTAAATCTTCTTTCGGTCTGGGACAAAAAAAGACATCTGAAGACGTCTCTGGGAAATTATGATTAATTGTTATTTTTGATCATGAACATAATGTTTTTCTCAGACCAGATGATGTATTGATCAGCTCCTCAGGCTCATAAATCATCATCATATCCCTTTTTGACAGCAGCACTCAAACACAAACTTTATGTTTCAATCAGACTATATTTTAATCTATTAAATATTCTACATGAAGTTTATCATGTACTGCAAAGTGTTTCTCTCATGTTGAGTTGATGTGAATAAATTAAATAACTTCAGTTTTTCAAGTATTATAAATAAAGTAATCCAGATATAATTATTTTATGTTTAATATGTGACAGAATGAGACGGTCAGTCAGACAGTGGCGGTCTGCTGGGCCCGACTGACATTGTTTAACAGTGATGTCACCACTTCCTGTCAGAGGGTGGAGGTGTGTCTGTGTGTGTGTGTGTGTGTGTGTGTGTGTGTGTGTGTGTGTGTGCACTACAGAAAACACACAATTCAGCAAAACTGTGTGACAAAGAGCCAGAGAGCTGCTCTGAGGCCTGCTGTCATCCTATAACCAACCAAACCCCACCTGTACTGTCACATCAACATGAGTCAGCACTTTATACACAACATGAGTCAGCACTTTATACATAACATGAGTCAGCAGGAATAAACCAACTAATAAATAAACACATGAAGGAGTCGACAGGTTGAGTTGAGTTCCTGCGTCTCTTTAAACACCATCTGCTGATTTTAAAGCAGATGGTTTGAGTCACACACTGATGGACCTGATGGACCTGCTGGACCTGATGGACCTGATGGACCTGCTGGACCTGCTGGACCTGCTGGACCTGATGGACCTCAGTGAACCCTGTGCTGCTCATATTCTACCTCTGTTCACATCTCCAACTCTAGTTTGCATGATTGTCCTGAAATTCAAACACAGTAAAAAGAAGAAGAGAGCCGGGCTGGTGAAACACGCGGTGTGTCTGAGGACTAGGAACCAGGAGCCGGACGCCTGTCTTCCTTTCTGATGTCCTCCTGTCTGATGTCCTCCTGTCTGAAACATGTCCAATTGACTCAAAACCTGATTCTAACCAAACTTCTTCTATTAGTTAGTTAATTAATTAGTTTCATCTCTGTCCCCTGGAGGACATCAGAAAGTGAGACAGGAGGACAGGGAGACAGGAGGACATGTCCCACGCTAAGACAATAAAACATCTCTCATGTTAGCATGAAGCTAACAGGCAGAAACTCTTGACCATCGTCCAACAGGTGACCTCACCACAGCTGTCACTACTGTTACCACGGCAACTGACCACTACAGGCTGCAGTGGAGCCTTCAACACACAACACAACACAACACACACACACAGTGTGTGTTCAGGTGTTTTCCCCTGATCACTTCATTAGGAAGGCCCTGTGATTGGTCAGTATCAACAGGAGGAAGTAAACCTCTGTCATACACACACCTGAGAATACACACATCAATCCTTTAACACACACACACACACACACTCATGTCAGTCTCACAATGAGAACATTCAGTGTTTCCATCTGAACTGAAGCTTCTACAAACTGTAGCTGTGTTTGCTTTTCATCCGATTTTCCTCCAGAAGTCCACTCTCTGCTGTGTGTGTGTGTGTGTGTGTGTGTGTGTGTGTGTGTGTGTGTGTGTGTGTGTGTGTCTGTGTGTGTGTCTGTGTGTGTGTGTGTGTGTGTGTGCCAGGCTTTCCACTCACAGTCTGTCTGAACATTTTAAACTGTATATATGATACGGACGTCTGTTCCTGTAACAATCACACTGTGAATGTCTACGTCCTCTCTGCAGACTGAAGGTCGACCAATCAGACGCCTCTGTTTGACTTCCCCACTCAGTCATGTGTGTCTTTGTTTTGGCGTTTCCTCACAGGAAGCTGCTGATTACTGAGAGTAAAAATACACCAGTGACCTGTGAGGGATGGAATCTGAACAGCTCAAAGTCAAACATTAACACCGTGAACATGACGACCATTAAAACCATTAAAACCATGAAGACCATTAAAACTATTCAAACCAATAAGATCATTTAAACCATGAAGACCGTGAAGACCATGAAGACCATTAAAACTATTCAAACTATTCAAACCAATAAGATCATTAAAAACATGAAGACCATGAAGACCATTAAAACCAAGAAGACCATTAAAACCATTAAACCCAAGAAGACCATTAAAACCATGAAGAACATTAAAACCATGAAGAACATTAAAACCATTAAACCCAAGAAGACCATGAAAACCATGAAGACTATTTTAAAAAACCATTAAAAGCAAGAAGATCATTAAAACCATGAAGAACATTAAAACCATTAAAGCCCAGAAGACCATTAAAACCATGAAGATCATTAAAACCATGAAGAACATGAAAACCATTAAAGCCCAGAAGACCATTAAAACCATGAAGATTACTAAAACCATGAGGATCATTAAAACCATGAAGACCATTAAAACCACGAAGACCATTAAACCCAAGAAGACCATTAAAAACATTAAAACCATGAAAACCAAGAAGACCATTAACACTATGAAGACCATTAAAACTATTAAACCCAAGATCATTAAAACCATGAAGAACATTAAAAACCATTAAACACATTAAAACCATTAAACCCAAGAAGACCATTAAAACCATGGAGACTATTAAAACCAAGATCATTAAAACCATGAAGACCATGAAGACCATTAAAACCATGAAGACCATTAAAAACATGAAAAAACATTAAAACCATGAAGACCATTAAAACTATTAAAAACATGAAGACCATTAAAAAAAACGAAGACTATTAAAACTATTAAAACCATGAAGATCATTTAAAACATGAAGACTATTAAAACCAAGATCATTCAAACCATGAAGACCATCAAAACCATGAAGACCATTAAAAAACGAAGACTATTAAAACTATTAAAACCATGAAGACCATTAAAAACATGAAGAACATTAAAACCATGAAGACTATTAAAACTATTAAAACCATGGAGACCATTAAAACTATTAAAACCATGGAGACTATTAAAAACATGAAGAACATTAAAACCATGAAGACTATTAAAACTATTAAAACCATGGAGACCGTTAAAACTATCAAAACCATGGAGACCATTTAAAACATGAAGACCACTAAAACCATGAAGAACATTAAAACCATGAAGACTATTAAAACTATTAAACCCAAGAAGACCATTAAAACTATTACACCACTAAAACCATGAAGAGCATTTAAACCATGAAGATCATTAAAACCATGGAGACCATTAAAACCATTAAAAAACCACGACACCCATTTAAACCATTAAAAACCATAAAGACCATTTAAACCATGGAGACCATTCAAAAAAACCATTAAAAACCATTAAGACTATTAAAACCACGAAGACCATTAAAAACATGAAGAACATTAAAACCATGAAGACTATTAAAACTATTAAAACCATTAAAAACATGAAGAACATTAAAACCATGAAGACTATTAAAACTATTAAAACCACGAAGACCATTAAAAACATGAAGAACATTAAAACCATGAAGACTATTAAAACCATGAAGACCATTAAAAACATGAAGAACATTAAAACCATGAAGACTATTAAAACTATTAAAACCATGGAGACCGTTAAAACTATCAAAACCATGGAGACCATTTAAAACATGAAGACCACTAAAACCATGAAGAACATTAAAACCATGAAGACTATTAAAACTATTAAACCCAAGAAGACCATTAAAACTATTACACCACTAAAACCATGAAGAGCATTTAAACCATGAAGATCATTAAAACCATGGAGACCATTAAAACCATTAAAAAACCACGACACCCATTTAAACCATTAAAAACCATAAAGACCATTTAAACCATGGAGACCATTCAAAAAAACCATTAAAAACCATTAAGACTATTAAAACCACGAAGACCATTAAAAACATGGAGACCATTAAAACCATTAAAAAACCATGACACCCACTTAAACCATTAAAAACCATAAAGACCATTTAAACCATGGAGACCATTCAAAAAAACCATTAAAAACCATTAAGACTATTAAAACCACGAAGACCATTAAAAACATGGAGACCATTAAAACCATTAAAAAACCATGACACCCACTTAAACCATTAAAAACCATAAAGACCATTTAAACCATGGAGACCATTAAAAAAACCATTAAAAACCATTAAGACTATTAAAACCATGGAGACCATTAAAAACATGGAGACCATTAAAATTGTTAAAACCATGGAGACCATTAAAACCATGAAGACCATTACATCATTAAAACCAAGAAGACCATTAAAACTATTACACCATTAAAACCACTAAAACCATGAAGATCATTTAAACCATGGAGACCATTAAAACCATTAAAAAAACATGAAGACCATTACAAAACCATGACACCAGTTTAAACCATTAAAACCATTAAAAAAAATTTAAAAACCATGACGACCATTTAAACCACGGAGACCATTAAAAACCATTAAAAACCATTAAGACTATTAAAAACATGAAGACCATTAAAAAACACGAAGACCATTTAAACCATAGCGACCATTAAAAACCATCCACATTCTGGAAACACTTCACCTCGTCTGGTCCTTACTGAGTGTTTCAGGACCAAAGAGACTGATTAGTTCAGACAGCCTGTGATCACTGTGATCAATAAGTCACATGATCATGATTGTGTATTGCCGGCACAGATCAATGAGACTTGTGTGCTGGAGACAGTTTCTATCTGACTGTAGAGGAACACATGGAGGAGGTGTTCAGGGTCCTCCTGTAACACACAGGACTGCAGGACATATTTCAGTCAGAGCAGACTCAAGGAAACCTGTCACTCAACAGAGACATGAACCTGTGATGTCAGGTGACCTTTGGGGGCCACAAGTAAAGAATGACTCATTCCAGGAAGGTGCCCCCTGCTGGCTGACAGCGGAGTCCGCCATCAACACCCAGTAAAGAGGGAAAAACCGAGCCCCGTTATGTTCTGGTATGCGTGTGATAGAAGGACAACTTTGACGAACTCCGTTGAGCAATCTGTTCATTTTTGCATGATCTGAGTTTCCCAGACAGACACACAAGTTAGAAGACAATTTATGAGCTCACAGAACTTATCAAAGGTTTGTATCCAGTTCGGCGAACATCCAGTCGATCAAGCACCTTTTAAATGTAATAAAACTCTCCATTTAGTGATGATACTCCCTGCTGATCCCAGAGGCCAGCGACTGCCAGCAGGCGGACTATTAGAACCAGCTTGTAAAAACTACTACTTTATAGAAACTTTGGCCTTTTTAATTTTACCATTTGACTGCCGAATTAACCAGAACACCGAACTAAAACGTTCATTATCTCTTACTACGCTCTGCTAGTTGTGTATGTTTTCAACGAACAAGAGGGCCTTAAATTGGGTGATTTTTAATGGAGTTTGGCGCGGTGCTGTGGTTGCCTCTCCACTGGAAAAAGCAACTCCGAAGACATGTAAACTTGATAAAACATGAGTGGACATGTTGTGTTCACACAGCAGAGGTGGAATAGAGATCGTGAGTCCTACCTGTCAGTGAGAGTTGACTGTGTGCAGCTCATTGGGCTTCCTGACGAGTTTCCGACGACTTCACCCAGATAATTGTTTCCTTACAGCGGCTCCGTTATTCCGTCCAGCCGGCCTCATGTCCAGCACACACACTTTAAAGTCTGTCAGTGAAGCTTCAGGTCCAGCAGAGCTGCTCTGATGAAGCACAGACAGAGTCACAGCAGACACTCTGAGAGGAGGTGAAGCTCCGGACCACTGCAGCTCTGCTTCTACAGAGGAAGTCCTTCCATGATGACAGTCAGCCCGCTGCTCCTGTCTCATAATGTCCGGGACACAGCTGCGTCAGACCGGTCCGCTGCAGCGCAGACAGACAGGGACGACACGACTCTTCTGCTATTACTACTCATACTATACTACTCCTGCTACCTATACTACTACTTATACTACTACTGCTACTTATACTACTACTTATACTACTACTGCTACCTATACTACTACTTATACTACTACTGCTACTTATACTACTACTTATACTACTACTGCTACCTATACTACTACTGCTACCTATACTACTACTTATACTACTACTGCTACCTATACTGCTGCTTATACTACTACTGCTACCTATACTACTACTGCTACCTATACTACTACTTATACTACTACTGCTACCTATACTACTACTTATACTACTACTGCTACCTATACTACTACTGCTACCTATACTACTACTTATACTACTACTGCTACCTATACTGCTACTTATACTACTACTGCTACCTATACTACTACTTATACTACTACTGCTACTTATACTACTACCTATACTACTACTGCTACCTATACTACTACTGCTACTTATACTACTACTGCTACTTATACTACTACTTATACTACTACTGCTACCTATACTACTACTTATACTACTACTGCTACCTATACTACTACTGCTACCTATACTACTACTGCTACTTATACTACTACTTATACTACTACTGCTACCTATACTACTACTTATACTACTACTGCTACCTATACTACTACTGCTACTTATACTACTACTGCTACCTATACTGCTACTTATACTACTACTGCTACCTATACTACTACTTATACTACTACTGCTACTTATACTACTACCTATACTACTACTGCTACCTATACTACTACTTATACTACTACTGCTACTTATACTACTACTGCTACCTATACTACTACTTAAACTACTACTGCTACTTATACTACTACTACTACTAATACTACTACTTATACTACTACTTATACTAATACTACTACTTATACTACTACTACTACTACTACTACTACTTATACTACTACTACTACTTATACTACTACTGCTACTAATACTACAACTTATACTACTACTGCTACTTATACTACTAATACTACTACTTATACTACTACTGCTACTTATACTACTACTACTAATACTACTACTTATACTACTACTGCTACTTATACTACTACTAATAATAATAATACTACTGCTACTACTACTACTTCTTCTTCTTCTCTTTAGTCTGAACTCATCAAGACTTCAGGGTTTTCTCCTCTCAGATGGCGTGCTTTATGTTCTATATGTTCTGTATGTTCTATATGTTCTGTATGTTCTATATGGTTGATATGATCTGTTTGTTGTCTATGTTCTTTATGTTCAATATGTTCTGTATGTTCTATATGTTCTGTGTATTCTATATATTCTGTATGTTCTATATGTTCTGTATTTTCTATATGTTCTGGATGTTCTATATGTTCTGGATGCTTTATATGTTCTGGATGTTCTGGATGTTCTATATGTTCTGGATGCGCTATATGTTCTGGATGTTCTATATGTTCTATATATTCTGGATGTTCTATATGTTCTGGATGTTCTTGATGTTCTATATGTTCTGGATGTTCTATATGTTCTATATATTCTGGATGTTCTATATGTTCTGGATGTTCTATATGTTATATATGTTCTGTATATTCTATATGTTCTGGATGTTCTATATGTTCTGTATGTTCTATATGTTCTGGATGTTCTATATATTCTGGATGTTCTATATGTTCTGGATGTTCTACATGTTATATATGTTCTGTATATTATATATGTTCTGGATGTTCTATATGTTCTGTATGTTCTATATGTTCTATATATTCTGGATGTTCTATATGTTCTATATATTCTGGATGTTCTATATGTTCTGGATGTTCGATATGATCTGTTTGTTGTCTATGTTCTTTATGTTCTATATGTTCTGTATGTTCTATATGTTCTGTATATTCTATATGTTCTGGATGTTCTATATGTTCTGGATGCTCTATATGTTCTGGATGTTCTGGATGTTCTATATGTTCTGGATGCTCTATATGTTCTGGATGTTCTATATGTTCTATATATTCTGGATGTTCTATATGTTCTGGATGTTCTGGATGTTCTTGATGTTATATATGTTCTATATATATTCTGGATGTTCTATATGTTCTGGATGTTATATATGTTATATATGTTCTGTATATTCTATATGTTCTGGATGTTCTATATGTTCTGTATGTTCTATATGTTCTGGATGTTCTATATGTTCTATATATTCTGGATGTTCTATATGTTCTATATATTCTGGATGTTCTATATGTTCTTGATGTTCTATACGTTATATATGTTCTGTATATTCTATATGTTCTGGATGTTCTGGATGTTCTATATGTTCTGGATGTTCTATATGATCTGTTTGTTGTCTATGTTCTATATGACACTGACACTGAAACTGAAAATGTCTCTACCTCTTGCTGACACCATACAGTAATCTTGCACTAATGAGAGACATGTGATTACATATCTCTTTCCCTTTGTTATCACTTATGGTTCTGCCTGTCTCGTATTTATGTTGTCTATTTTTTTGTTTATTGTTCATTGTTTATTGTTTGGCACATGCACCTTCGAGACCAAAACAAATTCCTTGTATGTGAAAACCTACTTGGCAATAAAACTCTTTCTGATTCTGATTCTGATTCTATATGTTCCTGTTTGTGTAGGACTTATATATGAGACTGTTAAATAAGAGAAACACGAATGAGACAAAATAAAGCACACACAGGTCATTAGAGATGACATAGAAGACATTTTATCACCAATACAACATAACAAATATCAGTAATAATTAAGAAAATAATTCAATCCTGCAAACGTGAACACAAGATGGACTCCTTTAACCTTTAAAATGAGAAACTCTGACATCTAGTGTTCAACACCGACTCTAACCTGTGACATGAAATCTGAATATTTAATCATCACTAAACAGGAAGAGTCAGTGTGAGGGAACAAATGGAAGAAACAAACGTTTCCTACAGACAGTTCACAGTAAAGGTTCCCACAGGTGTGAACATGTCTGTGAGATGTTGTTAAAGAAACAAAGAAGCTATCTCTGAGGGTAACATGTGTGACTGTTGTGTGTCTTCTCTCTGTAGCACTCTGCTTTATAATGATGACACACTGAAGTGGACAGACCTGACACTCTGAAGACATTAACCAGCTGTAAAGTTGTTGTTTTACGGTTATTTTGTTGACTGTAAACTGATTTATATCTGTAGTGAGCTCCCTGTGTTCCTGTTTTAAGTAATGTTGTGGTAAAATTTGAGTTATTCGTGTGTATTTTCATCATTTTATTATGATATTATTATTTGTTTAGTGTTTTTAATGTGTCATTTGGCAGCATTATCAACGTGTTCTGTGTATGTGTCTGAAGGTGGCAGTACTGCGCCACAGAGAAGACGAAGAAGAAGAAGAAGAAGAAGGGTCGCGATAAATCCCATGAAGAAGAAGCTGCTCCATCCAGAGGCCAGCCGCAGCTAGCTAACAGAAACATAAACAGCAGTACGCTGCCTCAACACTACACCTTCTGTCGGCTTTATTTATTCCACAATAATACATGATGTGTTAGTTTATATAATACTCTCATGGTCAGACATGTTTGTTCGGATGTCGGATTTACAAAGGCCTTGAAGTTGTCCTGCTAACAGATGGTAAGACATTGACTTGGCTCATAGAAAAAGCTAGCTAGCTAAGCAAAGGTTTTCAATACTAGCTGAAACAAACTGTAAGGTTTGTCTGTCGGAGGTTCAGCCTGCCAGGGTCCGACACTTTAATCTGAACATGTTACTAATGCGTTACAACCTTATTACATGTTATAACTGCAGTGGATCAGGGGATAATCTGATGAATGCCATTGTACGCAGACCCAGTAACGTTAGCTACGAGCCGTGTTGTCCGTTGTTCTGACAGAATCTGAGTCAGAAAACTTATAAGAAAAATGTCTCTCTGATTCTCCTCAAATGTCGGAACCTGTTGGAACAAAGTCACAGGTTCGCGAAAAACCAGGATCGTCTGTTACATTCGGCACAATAATTATTATTCGATGTAAACAAAACCTCCACTTTTGTGTTGGTTGGCCTGGTACGCCCAGTGACCGAGACCTCCTGTGGTGGGTGGTACTGGTCTGTGGTTCAGCTGGAGAGACTTTATTAAAACATAAAGGAGCCTCACTGTGAAATATATCCTGAGATGTGCAAGCTCCTGAATTCGCTTGTGCCATTAGTCAAGATGAATTTAAACTGCTGGATTTGTAAATGAGTTTGGTTTGATATCTTTGAAGTACGAGTCCAGTCACATTTGTGTTTGTCTCATTGTCAACAAACTGCATGTAAAGTCTGAAACCAACAATGTGTTGATCCCACTGACAAGTTCAGTGTGTGTAGCTGAACATCAGCTTCAACCTGCTCACTCATTTATTCTAGTTCATCCTACAAACATCAGGAGGATGATCTCCTCAGTCCACAGCTTAAAGGTGTTTTCATTGAGAGTTGTATATCAATATAATGTTGATATATAATGACCAGTTTAACTTCAAATATGAGCACAGTAAAGTTTTTCCTTTCTATAAAGTAAACTTGTATAACAAACGTTCACGTTTCTAACATCATACGACATCATTGGACGTGATGTCACCGTATGTGATCAGAATGAACGACTTCCAGCTGTCAATGTCTGTCAGTCTTGTTGAACGTCTCTAAAAGGAAGCAGCATGCTGCAGCAGTACACTCGTTCTTACCTGTATGATTGTTTTGTGTGCACTCAGCCCATGATTCAGCTGGAGAAGCCGGTCCTGACTGGTACCATGCCGGTGGTATGGCCCACCATCCTCGACCTCGGCAGAGACGAGTGCAAACGGATCCTCCGCAAACTGGGTGAGATCATCACACAGTAAATGTTTGACGAGTCTTTTTACTTCCTCTGTGTACATGTCCTTTATTCTTCTGCCTTGTCTGCTTTCATTTTCTTTTGCAAAGCACTTTGTAACATTGCCAAAAAAGTGCTATGTAAATAAAATGTAATACTATAAATGAATAGTACCAAAACTGTAAACAGTGTTTTTACACACAGAGTCTATAAAACTAAGCTGGTGCAAGAATCTTAATCTGTCCAAGAATTTAATGTTTGAGTTTATTTTGGTGTTTCAGTGTCACATTGTGTCACACAACACGTAAAACGTTGGACATGAACAACCTGCTGCAGTGCTGCCTGGTGTTGGTGTGTGTTTGATGTGTGTGTGTTTGATGTGTGTGTGTGTGTGTGTCTCAGAGCTGGAGGCGTACGCTGGGGTGATCAGTGCCCTACGTGCTCAAGGAGACCTAACGAAGGACAAGAAGGACCTGCTGGGAGAGCTCACTAAGATCCTCGGGTAGTTAGTCTCCACATGTTCTGAAACTTCTCTTCAATATTTGCAGATGAACTTTTCTTATTTAAGATTCTGTCCCGTCCTCTCAGTATCTCCACAGAGCGTCATCGAGCTGAAGTCCGCAGAGCTGTCAATGATGAACGCCTTACCACCATCGCGTACCAGTGAGTTACAGTATGAGGTTAACTCTGGTGTGATGTCATCGGCTGTATGTTGAGTCATTTTGACTCGCTGGATCTCAGTTCTGATCAGACTGATGTTTCTCAGCATGTCAGGTCCCAACAGCTCGTCTGAGTGGTCCATTGAAGGACGGCGGCTGGTCCCCCTGATGCCGAGGCTCGTCCCTCAGACAGCCTTCACTGTGACCGCTAATGCAGTGGCCAGTGCCACGGCCAATCAGAACGCCTCCCTGCTGCTGCCGGCTGAAACAGGAAACAAAGAAGGTGAGTCGGCGTCTCTTTGTATCTGACTGAGAGTGTTTAAAACGGATGAGACGTTGAGTGTTTAATCTCCTCCCTCAGTGGTTGTATGTTACTCCTACACGAGCACCACCTGCACCTCCACCAGTGCCACTGCCATCAGTGGAGCCATCGGAGCGACCGTGAAGTCTCCAAGACCTCCCAGTCCTTCATCCAACGTGGTGGTGCTGCCCAGTGGGAGCACCGTCTACGTCAAGAGTGAGTCCACATCACAAAACCAGTCTGAACTACAGTATCTGTTTAGATGGAAGCAGCTGTGAAACAGACGAGTGTCAGCTGAGAGGTTATTGTAGATAAATGTGTTTGAATGTGAGACCACAGTTATTCACATCATTGCTTCATCTCACACTTCATATAGTTGAAGGTTTGGAGATGCATTCTTTCTCCAGCTGTTGTTCTCAGTTGTTACAATTACTTTAATATAATCAGGATGTCTGCAGGTCTTTTAAATCGTTAAGTCATAAAATGTAAATTTTATAAATATTCAGCCTTAAAAGTCATCAGATCTGAATGTATGACGTCTTAATGACACAAACTTAATTACTTAATTTCTTTTAGTCAAAACGAGTGGAGCTCTTCAGTGTGAACGTTTCTGATATTACACATCTTTAAACCTACGACTGAATGTCTTGTTTATTATGTTACTTTATACTTGTAGATTAACCATGAAACCGAAGTGTCTAATACCTGCAGACAGCATGAATCTGTTCTGAGTCAGCATGTCAGGATTTAAGCCAAACCTTCAGGAACGTCCTGCTCGGCCTGAAGGGGGCGCTGCAAGGCTTATTTACCTTTTACTCAGTGATTTAAACATCAACCAGCTGAACCAAACTGCTGTCCTGATGTAAACCTTTTACAGTGTATGACAGCTTTGTGTTTCTCCTGATGGATTTAAAGTTCTGACCAAACTTCTGAACATCTGTTGGATGAACAGCGTTACACAGCTGGTGTCTGCACATCATCAACACTCAACATGTCAGTCGTTATTTCAGTTCTTCGAATCGACTGGTTTTCTGGTTTTCAGCTATAATGAAGAGGAACTTTAACAATATTCACTGTTTATTAATGATTTTAATCTTTCCAGTGTTTTCTTAGTTTGGAATGACACATGAATAGAAACAAACTAGTTGATTAATTGATTAGATGATTTCCAGATAATGAATCAGCAGTCATGATGTGACAGTTTGGATATAGATTAATGGTTTAGGTTTATTTTCAATCAAGTTGACTTTCAACAAAAATGTTTTAATATCTTACAAAATATTTAATGACGTAATCTTCCCTCTCAGGTGTGAGCTGTTCGGACGAAGACGAAAAGCCTCGTAAGCGGCGTCGGACCAACTCGTCCAGCTCGTCTCCGGTGATGCTGAAGGAGGTGACCAAGGTGTCGCCACAGGTGTCCAAGAACATCACGGTGCCGGTGAGCGGCAGCCCCAAGATGAGCAACATTATGCAGAGCATCGCCAACTCTCTGCCGCCTCACCTGTCCCCCGTCAAGATCACCTTCACCAAGCCCACCATCCAGACCACCAACACCACCACCCAGAAGGTGAGAGCTGCACCTGTTCACCTGCTGTGATGCTCCTCAGCACGTCTCTGTCCACCGTTTAAAAATGTCTCGTCTTCATCCAGGTCATCATCGTCACCACGTCTCCCAGCTCCAACTTTGTGCCCAACATCCTGTCCAAGTCTCACAACAACGCCGCCGCCATGTCCAAGCTGGGCTCCACCTCCATGCTGACCACGCCCACCCACAAACAGACAGTGGTGTTCCCCGCCAGCTCCAGCCCCTCCTCCAACGCTACCACCGTCGCAGTGACCTCCGTGGTCTCCTCCACACCCTCCGTAGTCATGTCGACTATGGCAACATGTAGGTTAAACATCTATAGAGCAACCAGCGCAACACACACACAGGCAACACACACACTGGCAACACACACACAGGCAACACACACACTGGCAACACACACACTGGCAACACACACACAGGCAACACACACATCAGCTGCTCAACATTGTCACAGACAGGTCACCTAGAAATGTAAAAACATTCTCTTGAACAACTGAAGCAGCTGCAGACTTGTTGAAAACAGACCTCAGAGGAGGTGCACGCTAACGCTTTTAGCTTAGCATTTACAGTGATTGATTTGAAGTAATGTTTGTGTTGTTCGTGTTGCCGACCTGTGTGAGCAGCTGTGTGTCCGCTTACTGTTTCAGGTGCTGCCTCGGCTGCAGTGAAGGTGGCCTCAGCCAGACTTCCTTCACCAAAGACTCTAGTGGGCTCACCTGCTCAGATCCTGGCTCAGTTCCCCAAACAGCAGTCACCCAAACAGCTGCAGCAGAGCTCACCTGTGGGAGCAGGTGTGAGTCAGAGCAGCAGCTCACCTGGATCAGCCAAACCCACCATCCAGATCAAACAGGAGTCAGGTGAGGTGACACATGACGTCACCTGTCTGTCTATAAATAGATATAATATGACTGTGAATCTTCTTGAAGTGTTGCAGTTTATAAGATTATAATATATATATATTATATAAGAGTTTCTTTCCTCCACAGGAGTGAAGATCATCACTCAGCAGGTTCAGCCCAGTAAAATCCTGCCCAAACCTTCATCAGTGGCTCTGTCCAGTAGCAGCTCCTCCCCCATCATGGTTGTCAGTAGCAACGGAGCCATCATGACCACCAAGCTGGTCACTCAGCCAACAGGTCAGTCAGCTCAGTCTACGTCCTGTCAGACATCTCAGCTGTTTCCTTCAAATCTGATCAGAGAACAAGTAAACAGAACCAAGTACAGCAGTCTTGTACCCGGGCCTGTCTATTAGACATATATAACAGTATATATATAAATATACATGTGTATGTGTGTGTCTGCAGCGACCCAGGCCACCTACACCAGGCCCACTGTGAGCCCCGGCCTCGGAGCGAGGATCTCAGCCTCCAGCGGAGGAACCACCTACGTGAAGACAACCAGCGGCAGCATCATCACCGTGGTGCCCAAGTCTCTGGCCACGCTGGGAGGAAAGATCATCAGCAGTAACATCGTGTCAGGTCAGTCACTCTGAACAGATCTGTTAATGATGACATCTTACTTCATCACATTAAATATAATCCTCACTGCTGCTGCAGGCACTACCACCAAGATCACCACCATCCCCATGACCTCCAAACCAAATGTCATCGTGGTCCAGAAGACCACAGGGAAAGGAGCAACCATCCAGGGCCTGCCGGGCAAGAACGTGGTGACCACGCTGCTCAACGCCGGGGTCAGTCACTCCATCTAGATGCTGGCATTTATTGATCATCAGTAATCAATACAACGACAGCCACAACGTTAGACTCTGGTCTTCAGATCTGTGAGAAAGTGAAGGAAGCTGTGACATCTGAGGTTTTGTTTTTGATAATCTTTGTCGTGTGTTCAGTTTAAGACAAGTTTTTTTCTCTGGACAGTAAAATTCTTCTTGTCTTCTGCTCCGAGTTAAAATATAAAAAATACAAGCATGTGAGAAACACTAGAGATAATATTATAAAGAGATAAACTGATGTCACTGACGACGATCTGTGCAAAAACTATAACACAACTATAAATAATTGACTAATAACTGATGTTGATTGGAGCTCATGTACGTGACTGTGTCTGGATAAAACCAGCAGGGGTCAGTAAAGATGTTATTTGCTGTCAGACCGGTGGAGACAGACCAGTGGAGACAGACCAGTGGAGACAGACCAGTAGAGACAGACCAGTGGAGAAAGACCAGTGGAGACTGGTCAGACACTCTAGACATTACTTTACCTTGAAGACAAACACTGAGGATTTTCTCCTTCACAGCAGTGTTGAGATGTTAACAGTAAAAACAGTGTTCCAGCTAAAGGTTCAGATGCAGGACAGACGTGCTCTGCAGAGTCGGGACAAACTGACCACATACAAACAAAGTATAATAAAAAAAAAAACAAATAAAATGATTTAAACAAGATGTGAGATAAGAGCTTTGAACTGCCTCTCTGTTCACACACAGCTGGTTAGCTTAGCTCAGCTTGTCTTAGCTTAGCACAAAGAGTGAAACAGGAAACATTGTTCAGATTTTATCACTGCGGTGTGTTTGTGGTCAGCACAGTTTTTATGATTCTGATGTAACTTGTGTTAAATTAAATATGAATAGTGATGTTCATACAAGACGTGTGTGTGTGTGTGTGTGTGTGCATTGTGGTGTGTGTGTATGTGTATGTGTATTGTGGTGTGTGTGGGTGTGTATGTGTATGTGTATGTGTATTGTGGTGTGTGTATGTGTATTGTGGTGTGTGTGTGTGTGTGTGTGTGTGTGTGTCAGGGTGAGAAGGGCCTGCAGGCAGTTCAGGGGACCAAACCAGCGATCATCACAGCCTCCAGACCGATCACCAAGATGATCGTCACCCAGCCCAAAGGCCTGAGCTCCAGCTCCACGTCCACCGCCACCAAGATCATCCCCACCAAGATCGTCTACGGCCAGCAGGGCAAGACTCAGGTGAGACACCAACAGATCACATCACCTGCTTGTGTCTTTATTTTGTGTTTTCTTCTTTTATTCCAACAATCCAAAGCTCTGAAGAGTTTCACCAGTCACACATCTTCCTCTCTCAGTGTGGGTCTGAGATTTAACATGAGATGTTGTTAACATGAGGTCCTGGTTGACCACAGGTCAGTGAGGTCATCATGGGACTGTTCACGGTGTATTCTCATATGACCTGCTGCAGGTAGTAACTATAAAGAAATAACACGAGAAGAGTCATTAATCTGATGACAGCTGCTCTGATTTCTGTAGAAACTGACATTCAGTCATTTCAACAAAGAGTTTAAACAGAAGAGAAAAATCCCCCATTCTCTGAGCTGATAACTGTATAACACCGACCTTTACTCTTCCTCCATTTACTTCCTCCACATGGACAGAAATGAGTCCTAAATAGAAGTTGTCAGGCGTCATTGTGTCTGAGCGGGTATTTTAAACCTGCAGTCAGCTGTTTCACAGCTCCAACCAACAATTAATCTCTTTATTTAGTGTTGTATCAGTTGTTTGGTCTCTAAAGTGTCTCAAAGATATTCAGTTTACTGTCACAGAGGAGGAAAGAAACCAGAAAGTACGGTGCTGTGTGGTGCTGTGTGGTGCTGTGTGGTGCTGTGACGGTGCTGTGTGGTGCTGTGACGGTGCTGTGTGGTGCTGTAAAGGTGCTGTGACGGTGCTGTGTGGTGCTGTGTGGCGCTGTGTGGTGCTGTGACGGTGCTGTGTGGTGCTGTGACGGTGCTGTGACGGTGCTGTGTGGTGCTGTAAAGGTGCTGTGACGGTGCTGTGATGGTGCTGTGTGGTGCTGTGACGGTGCTGTGATGGTGCTGTGACGGTGCTGTGTGGTGCTGTGTGGTGGATCCTCCAGAGATCTGCTCTTATTGATTTGTTATTTGATTTGTAATGAATCATGTGTACTCAGCGCTCAGTGCTGCCCCCTGTCAGAGGTACAACAGGTGTGTAAATGGAGTCACAGGTCTGTGGGTTCGTCTCACTTCCCGTGGATTTTTATTTTAACTCATGGAAACAATATTGGTTCTGTAGAACATCATCTATTTGTGAGTGATGTGGGATTTGAAAGTGATCAAGTGATTTAAAGAGAAGGAGCCACAGAGAAGTGATAACCAGAGTGATATCTGACTCCTCTCTAAATGAATTGGGGGAATTTGAGTGTAATGAACAGATGATATTGTGACAGGGTGAATCCCAACACGCTGGTGTATAGGTGGTTTTTAAACCTGATGTATGAGGGTAAAGCTCTATAAAACCATCTGAACCAGCATTATGTAAATAAATATAACATTTAATTTCTGCTGAATGATCGCATCCAAACATGACGTCATCGTTAGAAACCACAGAAATCTAAATTTAGCCTGAGTTCAGTTTCTGTTTCAGTTTTAAAGGGAAGTCGAGGTCAGTGAGTCAGTCGTAGTACTGAAGTACAGCTCAACACCCACACTGATGATCTGCTGAGCTGTAAACCAGCAACCACATCTGACACTCACACCATCATAAAACTGTTTCCAGTCATGACTGTTGACAGCAGCTGTGATATTAAACCAGCTTCACATTAATTTATGTGACGGAAAAGCTGACAGAAATATGACTTGTTGTTCCTGAGTAAGAGACCTGTCGTTGTGATCTGCTGTCAGTGATGAGAACAACTTGTTTTTGAGTGAACGTCACTTTGTCTCGTCAGTGTCGTCGACTTGTCGTCCTGCTGTCTGAACTTCACTTCTGATGTCACGAATATTTATTTTGTTTCCAGTCAAATATTAGTGAGTTTCCACAACATTTAGTTGTATTTAAAATATAAATCAGTTTGAATCCTGAATTTATTCTTTTTTAACAATCCTAAAGAAAAAAAATCCTCTTTATGTAACCCCAGTACGCAGGCTTCATCTCATGGTTACATGACAAAATACTGTCACACTTGTTTTACATGTGTTTGCATCTTTCTCAGCTAATGTTAGACACTCTGTAAAAGTTCATGCATGTATCCATATATTTGTATTTAGGAGGAAAATAAAGTTAGTGTTACAAAATGGGTGCTGATATTTATTATATCTTCTGTCACAATAACTAATTAATTACCAGCACGATGAGCCCAGTGAATCATTGAGTCATCAGACTGACTGAGACTGAAAACCAGTTCGTTACTGAGCAAAGTTTTATTGATTAATAAATTAATTAAGTCTCTGAAAGTAAAAACATCCAGAAACATTAAAACTCCACTTTGTCTCAGATCACATAAATATCATTCACTTTTCTATAACTCATCATGTTGAATGACAATAAATGATCAACAATAAATGATCAATAATAAATGTGTGCCATCTGTTCCTCTGGTTCTCTTCAGGTTCTGATCAAACCGAAGCCAGTCTTCCAGACGGCGATGGTGAGCGAACAGACGAGGCAGCTGGTGACGGAGACGCTGCAGCAGGTGACCCGATCGGCTGACCTGGGTCAGGCTCAGACCTCCGGACAGGACGGGTCCACAAAGGAAGAGTCCAGCAGCTCCACAGGAGAGACGTCTCACGGCAGCACTCAGGGTAACTTCAGTTTACTGTATCCATTAACGAGATGACCCGCTCACATCAACCAGAACCAGAAGTTTAAACTGTCACTGTTCCCATCATCCCTCAGAACCTCAGCCTGTAGTGCACGTGGTGTCCTCCAGAGAGCAGGATTGGACAGAACAGGAAGTGTCTGTGGAGTCCAGTCCCACCATCATCTACCAGGAGGTCTCTGCTGGAGAGGCCCAGTCTGCCACGTCCACCATCAAAGCCCTGCTGGAGCTGCAGCAGACCACAGGTGAGGAGATGGAGGTTGGACCACCTGCAGCACCTGCAGTACCTGCAGCACCTGTATCACCTGTATCACCTGTATCACCTGTGCCCCTGCTGACTCCAGCAGTCCCACAGTGGTGATGTCAGGCTGAGCTCACCAAACCTGTAGAACTGGTTGATGATTTCCACAGAACATCTGATTGTGGTCACAGTTTGTAGATGAGTGTGATTCCCCTGAAGTAATACATGTGATTCAGCTCAGCCTACATCACCCACAATGCAGCTGAGCCACTCAGTGATGTCACTGGAGGCAGTTTATCAGATTACATCCAGCTTCATCTGGAGACACAAAGACGTTAGAGGACTTTGTTCTCAGACACAGTAAACACACTTTAAAGTATAAAACTGTGGAATGACCCTTTACTGTGTTGCTGTTCTCACTGTAGTCTTCACAGTTAAGGGTCCTTTAGTTCTGCTCTGTTCTCTTTATCTCTGTTAGGATACCATCGGTCAGACTCGACACTTCCTGCACAGATGTTTCACATTAAAAGCCTCTCAGTGGGTCAGAGGCCACGATCCCTTCCTCTGCTGGCAGGCTTTTAATGTGAAACAGCTGCAGGAAGTCTTGAGTTTCATTAGCAGCAGCTTCACACCAAGTTAAACAGTTTCTGACTGAATCAGAATTTTATAATAACTTGTAGTGTTGTGTGTGCTGTGTGCAGTGAAGGAGAAGGGAGAGGCCAAACCCAGACAGCACACCATCGACCTCAGTCAGATGGCCGTCCCCATCCAGCTGAGCCAGGAGAAGAAGACGAGCCCCGAGTCTCCCAGACCCTCCAGCTCCGAGGCCGAGCCCAGCTCAGAGTACACAGCAGCAGGTACGACACGTCGACGGTCTGCTGCATCATATACAGTACTGTGTCTACTGTGTCTACTGTATATACTGTATATACTGTACATACCACAGATCTGATATACAGCTCTCCAGCACAGAGTACACAGCAGCAGGTACGACACGTCGACGGTCTGCTGCATCATATACAGTACTGTGTCTACTGTGTCTACTGTATATACTGTATATACTGTACATACCACAGATCTGATATACAGCTCTCCAGCACAGAGTACACAGCAGCAGGTACGACACGTCGACGGTCTGCTGCATCATATACAGTACTGTGTCTACTGTGTCTACTGTATATACTGTATATACTGTACATACCACAGATCTGATATACAGCTCTCCAGCACAGAGTACACAGCAGCAGGTACGACACGTCGACAGTCTGCTGCCGATCTTTACAACGGGAGGTGCTCATTTTTACTTTACTAAGACAAGTGTGGTTTGCACAATGTAATGGCTGTAGAATAATGACACCATCAGCATTTAGATTGGTTTCCTATAGACCTTGTAATGACCGGCTGTCATAATAACATCACCGCCCCATCATCCATATTTCTCACTGTTAACACCCACAATCTTGCCATCATCCAATCCCAATTCTCCAAGAAACCTGCGCAGTTTGAAACTAACCTGGGGGAAGTCTATTAGGGGGACTCAGAGCCGCCAGTAGGTCGGTCAGTGTAGTGTTATATATATATATATATATATATATATATATATATATATGCAGAGGTGATAGATATACTCTGTTACTTCAGTAACATTACTATAGTGTATACATACTCTGATACAAGTAAAATTTCTCATTTAAATGTCCCATTTTAGAGTAATAGACATTATATTACTGGATTATAATTCACTAATGTAGCAGCTCATTTTAATGACTGTATATTGTGATTAATCCATAATAATCCATGAGTTTATTGACATTGTGTATGTAACCAATGTTATTAATTAGATGAAGTTACTCAAGTGAAGTTTAAGTACCCTGAAAAAAATACATGACATCATCAACAGAGAGCACTTCCTGTTTTGGTCATCAGCTCAGAAATTCACTGGAACAAACTGTGTGTGCGCGTGTGTGTGTGTGTGTGTGTGTGTGTGTGTGTGTGTGTGTGTGTGTGTGTGTGTGTGTGTGTGTGTGTGTGCGCGCGCGCGTGTGTGTGCGTGTGTGTGTGTGTGTGCGCGTGTGCGTGCGTGTGTGTGTGTGTGTGTGTGTTATTCCAGGTAAAGTCAGCAGAGTGGGCGTGTCCTCGGAGGGTGATGACATGGTCATGTCGTCCAATCAGCAGCTGGTGAAGCCTTTCAAAAGCAGCAGCAGTCAGGTGGTTACCGTGGTAACCAAACCAGCTGTTGTGTCTGCAGCTGCAGCAGCGTCACATGTCAGTCACATCATGGTGAGGACACACACACACACACACACTCCTCTGGTGTTTGTTTACTGGACCAACATGTTGTAAACATGTAAACAAACATGAGACAGCGTGATCCATCAGAACCTCGGCATGTTTATGCTTGTTGAGATGTCAGAGCTCCAGAACCACGTCGTCACTGATCACTGCTGGTTCTAACCAGCACACGGGTCAGTGTCGGGTCAGTGTTCTCATGTGGAGCTGACTCTGACACAGTGAGCTCCACATCGAGCCGGTGGAGTCTGAAGTTTAATTATAATAATAATAATAATCTGTGGTTCTGATGAAGATCAGGGACAGAAATGATTTGATCTTTGATTACTGGACACAAACCTTCAGGATTTGACCAGAACACTCGGGTCAGATTTAAAGATGGATGTTAAGTTTTGACCCAGTTTTCAGCTGAATGACTGAATAAAGTTGTAAAGTTGAATTTTTGTGCTGCTCTTCAGCTCATGTCAGACTATAAGTTTTATATATACTCTGTCACGTGTGTTTGTCACAGAAGTCTTGATATGAGAGTTTTATACACTTTGTTTTGACATCGGCCACAGAAATGAGCCGAACAGCTTATTGGACAGAATCTCTGAATCAAGCTGCAGATGTCCTCGAGCATTTACGTTCAAACACGTTGTGAACGTTGAATATTTGATGTTTAAGTCGTGTCGTCATCGTTCTGACTTCTTCTTCTGTGGTGTCTGTGTGTCAGCCCTCTGACAGTAAGCCGGAGTCAGTTTTGGAGGTCAGTGAGATGGAAGGAGACACGTTGGACCCTCAGACTGGTTTGTTTTACCGCTCCAGCCAATCAGCTGCCGACCCTGTGAAGCAGACCAGCCTGTCTGCAGCCAGTCAGCCTGCCCTGAGTCAGACAGAGAGCTCCGCCTCCATCCAGCCTCCGCCGCCGCAGCTGCATAGCAAACCTCAGCTGAGCCAGCCCTCCTCCTCCTCCTCCTCCACCTCCTCCACCTCCTTCTCCTCCACTCCTCCTCTGACCAAGAAGCTCCCAAAGCTCAGAGAGCAGAGTCAGCCCAAAGTCCAGACCCTGACCCAGAGTCCCAAAGACCGACCTGTGACAGCACCTGCTCAGACCGGTACAAAGGTCAGCAGCCCGGGAACGCCAACCAAACCTCTGCTGACGCCACAGCTCCCAAAACTCCAGCAGGCCCCGACCTCCCTCCACAGACCGCTGCACACCGCCATGTCCCACCCCCCTCCGCTGCAGGCACACCACCCGGTCAGCACGGACAAGCCCGCCTCCAGCCAGGTGAGTGTGACACCTGACACTGTGACGTTTGCTCTGTCAGCAGGAGGAAATACCCTCTGTGTTCAGAGACGTGTAGAGACTCACCTTCAGGTGATTTACTGGATTATAAAATACCCGAGGTCGTCATTGGGTATTCCTCTTCTTCTTAGAAATTCCTGCCTTAACTTAATTCACTGATCGTCATCATGACTTTGTCTTCAGACAGCTGATGGCACCGGTCCATGTGAAACCGCTGGGTTTTTCTACTTCCTGTCAGATACAATAAAACATTTCCCTTCACGTTTACCTTGAAGAGGCTGCAGACTGATGAGCAGTGAGAAACCCATTATAAGAGTGAGAGGCGCTGCTTCTCCTCTCTGTCTGAAGAATCAGAGAAATCTTCTTTAAATACTTGAAACGTTTGCAGCTCCATGTCTGCGTTAGATCAGCGGCAGCAGGATGTGAAGTAGAGCTGGACCCTGTGTTCAAAGATGGCTCCCTGTTGATTCCTGTGAAAGTCTCACTGTGTTCTTACACTGAACAATCCTCTGTGAGCTTCAGCACTGTTTCCTGTGTTTGAGCCCACTGAGCATGCTCAGTAGAGTCCGTCTGTAGCTGAGCTGGTTGACAGGATGAACGGCAGAGACTTCCTGTGTCCAAGTCAGCTGACTTCCTGTTTGCTCCCTGCACACATGAATAGGATGAAGTGATTTAATCACAGAGACTCTCAGACCGTCACACTGGACTCAACCAATAAAACATGTAACTGTTGTAATGTGAATTTCCCCGTTGTTGGATAAATAAAGACAATCTTAATCTCAATCTTAATGAAGGGAAACGTTCAGAGACGTTCAGAGACGCTCAGAGACGCTCAGAGACGTTAAGAGATGTCTGTGACGTTTAATCAACGTTTTACAGCCGCTCTGTTTCCAATAACTGTGTGTGTGACGTCATGGTCTCTGTAGGTCAGTGTGTGTGTGTGTGTGTGTGTGTGTGTGTGACCACGAGACAGAAACACCTCGCAGCAGCTTCATTTATTCACCGCTGTACAATATTTCTGACAGTTGGAGTTATTTAATTTCTTGTCATTTATCTCCACCACAGCAGCCAATCATCACACAGAGCGCCACCGTCACTAAGATCACCTTTGGCTCCTCCCACCACTCATCTCCGGTCTTCAGCAGTGGCGAGGCCGCCGCCAAGCTGATCCCCGAGTCGAGCTCCGGGTCATCAGGAGAGAAGCCGTCGGTGTCGGACATCCTGAAGATCTCCATGATGGAGGCGGAGATCGACCCCAGCACCGAGCCCATGGTGGTGGACTCGTCCAGTGACTGTGGCCCTCTGGGAAAGAGCCTGGAGGTCCAGACCGTGTCGGGGACTCTGGACTCAGGACAGTTCATCAGCAGCTCAGGAGCCTCCATCCACCACACCAAGAGCCAGCAGTTCAGCTGCATGCCGGGCCTGACAGCCCAGAGGAGCAAGGAGGACCTGGAGGTCATCCAGGTAACGTCCACTATATTTAGATTTAATATTAATAATGTGATAGATGACGGAGCTGGAGTGCTTCAGCCGGAGCTCTTCACCTCTTTATTGAAACATATTTATGACATCAGACTGCGCTCATTATATAGACAGTCAAAGATGTTGTGTTTTCAAAATAAAAGCTTTAAAGGAACAGTTCACTCAAACTCAAATTCATCACCTCCTCCCTCCGTGCTGATGAAAGTCAGGTGAAGTTTGGTACAAAACATTTCTGGAGCTTCACAGTGGAACAGCTGCTTCGGCTCCTTCAGCTCAGTGAACTTAAATAACATCGTCACAAAATGTTGAACTGTCGCTTGATTGTGTTAAACTCAACAGTTTTTATTGTGATCCGTTTATGATAAAGGTTGTGACCTGACAGAAACCTGGATGTGTTTCAGGTGATCCCTCAGTACTCTATCCTGCCCGACTCCAGCCAGTCGAACGTGGTGGTGGAGCCCAGCGGCTTCCTGGAGATCACCAACTACACCAGCCAGCAGCTGGAGGAGGACAGCCCCATGGAGCAGGAGGTGGACAGCAGCAACGACGAGGCCGCCGCTGCCAGTCCACCTGACGAGCCGTAGAGCCTGTGAGGTGGCAGAGCTGATCCGTTGGATCAGAACAGAGACTGACCAGCTGTTCTATAGATGAAGAGCAGAACTGCTTTCTGTGTAAATATGAGTTTGTTTCCTGTCCTCAGCCAACGTCAGTGAGGTGACGATCAGTTTGAGTTGGACAGCAGCCTCCACACACTCGTCACGTCAGCGTTCAGTGTGTCCAGTGTTCCTCCTGCAGGACTCTGCTGGACAGAATCACCTGAGCTTCAAGTCCGAGACTCAGAGCTGAAGTCTTTATGTTGTTTGTCCAGAGTTTCACAGACGGACATTCAGGCAGATGTTTGGACCTGATGTGTTCACCTGATGATCTGAAGCTTTTACACATGAACAGTGTTTTCTTCTGACTGAAGTGAATCTTTAAAGGTTTGAGCTGAGAGGACCGAGCCGGATCAGACTGAATGTGGACCAGGACCAGGACCGAGTCCAGCAGTGTTCCAGCTGTTGAGTGTGACTGATGTAATAAACATGGAGCTTTTGTTTTGTAAGATACATGCTGGAGATGAGTCGTTGCTGTTCACTTTCTTTCTGCATAGTGTGCTTCAACTATGCTGCGTTTGTTTTCTACTTTTCAGACTAGACGACTAGTTGATGAAATCATTTAACCTGTAAACACAATAAACCAGCTGAGCAGAACGTGTCGGGCCGTCCTGTGTGATTCAGACAGAACCGGGTCACAGTGTTTAAATCATCTGACTGAAGATCTTCTGCTCTCAATAATCTTTGAGTCCCATTTAGTTTTTATCTTTACGAAGTTAAAAACTATTCAAATTAAATTGAATCTTTTCTTTTCCTTCATTAAAATATCCAGAATAAATGAATATGTAAATCTGGTTCCTGTCAGAGTTCAGTGCTGCTCACAGGACGAGCTGCAGCCTGAAGTCTCTACATCACGCCTGTCCATACTGAACCATGATTGGCTGCCAGAGCTGTGCTGTCACTCAGTGTAGCTCATACGTACCTGGGGCTTTTATTCATTTTAGATGTTACAAATCTTTTGACCTGACACTGAACTTCATACTGTCTTCTACTTTGAATGGAGGCGACCCGAACTGACTCAAGAACCGATTCCTTCATTAAACAGAGGGAGGACACGTCAATAAGATTCTTACAACAATCTTTAAAAGATGTTGAACTGTGAAACCTGCAGACAGAGTCTGCAGCTCAGATCAGGTCCGTCCTCCTGCAGACAGAGTCTGCAGCTCAGATCAGGTCCGTCCTCCTGCAGACAGACTGCAGCTCAGATCAGGTCCGTCCTCCTGCAGACAGACTCTGCAGCTCAGCATCCGTCCTGCAGCTCAGTGATGCTCAGACTTGATGTCATAGAACAAGAAGCAGAAACACGTTTGTAAGAATCAGCTGCAGCTGTCGGCTCGTCCTCAACGTGTGCTGAGACGTTCACATGATGGTTGAAATCAGTCGCTGTAATCAGAGGATCAAATGTCAACTCCTCGAACAGTCAGAGGGACACAGACACAGAGGGACAGACACAGAGGGACACAGAGACACAGAGGAATCAGATGACCTGCAACTGAACTGAAGAGTGAATATTGATTGATAGAAGAATATTGATGGATAGAAGAACTCTGACTGGTAGAAGACTCTTCAGTATTAAGTGACCTGTTGAAGATTATTGATTTTAATGCGTGATGATGTCACTCAGGCTGTGTGATCATTAAACACAGATCAGGCTCTGTTGAGTGTCAGCAGCCTGGTTCTGGCCTCATTATCTGAGTTCTTCACTGGGCCTGAAACATTTGTCGGGGCTCCTGCAGGCTGATAGAAAACATATTTCTGACATCATGCTGAGTGTTGGAGCCACGTCAGTGTTGCTGGGCTCTGAGCGGAGCTGCTGGAGGTTTCTCTCTTGGCTCTGCTCTCTTATGAAACCTTAATGCTCCCTCCTGGTTCAGTTTTTCCTCCTCGTGTTGAAAGTGATCCGCGGGGGTCCTGGGGGCTCCTGGGGGCTCACATCCAGCCCTCTCACTCTGATTGGTTGGCCTGGTGCTGCACACATGTGGCTCTGTTTAGGAGCCTGCTGACTTACCGTCCTCCACCCTGCAGTCACGATGGATTCATATAGCTGAAGTCTGAGAGGATCACCGGGTTTACTGCGATCTGCTGACTCGCCTGACTGAACTCAACATGTTTCTGCTCCGGTCCATAAAGAAACAACACATCAGCTCTCAAATATTCTCTGGAACTCAAAGAAACTTTTATTAACAGCTGTGATTAACAGCTGTCTGTATGTGGAGACTGATGCTAAGCTAACATGCTAACACTAAAGGAGTCAGTATGTTTCACAGGAGGTGTGTGTTGAATCATTAACAGTGTCTAAAACAGCTACAGATGTCTGAGTCAGGTTAACATCAACACTTTCTCTTACACACGTTAGCATGTTAGCATTAACAATGTTCCTTCATACAGTGAATGCTAACATAGCTAACATGCACCACACTAAAGTTAGCATGCTAACGGGCGCTCACCTTCAGCTTTATCTTAAAGAGCACTGCGAGCACACAGACTGTTATTGTCATGGTGTCAGTCTCAGTCTGCGGGGACACTGAAGTGTCTGTGTCTCACTGAAGGGATTTGTTCATCTTTAGATGTGAACAGCTGTCAGTTCATGAGCTGGAGGTGTGCAACCACACACCTCACCTGTACTGACTCACCTCCTCACCTCTGAGCTCCTCCAGCAGAGATGTAAAGATGGATCAGGATCAAATCCGGGCCTGTTGCTGCAGAACTGGTGTGTGTTTCTGTCTCTCAGGACCTGGTTGCTTCAGTAAAGTCCTGGCAGCTCAGTGTTGGACTGAAGTGTTGCTGACTCTTCATTCATGTTGGATCATTAAACACATTGTTCTTTAAAGATGAGCAGCTGGATGTTCAGAGTGTCACAGGTCAGCATGCAGGATGTGTTTATAGAAGAGAGGTGGACACAGACTGATACAGGAGACAGCTTTAAAGACAGAAAGACCCGGAGTCTTGATCAGTCCTTCATCAGTCCTGCAGCCCCAACATCACTGCTGTGGCCCGATCCCGCAGATGTTGTAGAGGGCAAATCTGCAGGATCGGGCCACAGGAGTGATGTTGGGGTCTTTCCTCACAAAGGATGCAATGCAACTCCTGGTCCAAGCGCTGGTCATCTCCCGCCTGGACTACTGCAACTCGCTCTTGGTCGGACTCCCAGCCTCTGCGAATAAACCGTTGCAGCGTTTCCAGAACACTGTAATGTAATGTAATGTAATATAATGTAATGTAAATGTAATCTAATGTAAATGTAATGTCAATGTAAATGTAATCTAATGTAAATGTAATGTCAATGTAAATGTTATCTAATGTAATGTAATGTAAATGTAATGTAATGTAATGTAAATGTCCTTCATCAGACCTGATGAAGTTGATCAAACCTCTTGGATGTTGTCTTTAACTCAGACAGTGGACGTCCCCTGGATGAGTCAGACTTTGAACTGAGATCTACAGAGAGACAGTCAGCGTGTTTGTTTGAAGCATGTAGGAAAGATTTCAGGGAGTTTCCTCCAACATATCTTCAATCATTTATCATCGGGGCAGAGAAACATTCCTGCAGCTTGACTTTACTGACTTCTGCTCTGTTAGCTCTGAATCACAGCAAGGCTTCAGGCCTACGTTTATAAAAGTTTTCATTGTCTGAAGAGTCAGGTTGTTTAAATCAGGAAGTGTTTATTATGCTGTCAGATGATTCACAGCTGATCTTTATCAATCAGTTAGTCAGAAATCTGAGAGTTCAGTGAGTCATTGAGGTTAAAAACCACAAACTTTAACATGTTTCAGCTGAAGAAAGTTTCTTGGAGCTGAACAGCTTCAGACGGCAGCGGCGCCTGCAGCAGCAGCGCCTGCAGCAGCAGACGGCAGCGGCGCCTGCAGCAGCAGCGCCTGCAGCAGCAGCGCCTGCAGCAGCAGACGGCAGCGGCGCCTGCAGCTTCAGACGGCAGCGGCGCCTGCAGCAGCAGACGGCAGCGGCGCCTGCAGCAGCGGCGCCTGCAGCTTCAGACGGCAGCAGCGCCTGCAGCAGCAGACGGCAGCGGCGCCTGCAGCTTCAGACGGCAGCGGAGCCTGCAGCAGCAGACGGCAGCGGCACCTGCAGCAGCAGCGCCTGCTGCAGCAGACAGCTGCCCGGAGAAAAGGCGTCTTTTTTGTGAGCGCTCCATCTTCTTTGTGCGGCCGCTGCAAACCCTTCCAGGTGAAAACCTCTCATCTTTTCAGAAAGGCTCTGGTGACGTCAGTGTGGCTCTTTTTCTTTCTTCTGGCCTCAGTGATAATATAAAACACCCACGTCCTCCTCGCTCTGATGTCCCCAAGCAAAGACAAACTGACAGTGAACACAAAGGATCAGAGTGGATTGTACAAATATATTGTTGTCACAGAGACAAGACGCACTTCGTCTTGGCGCACGGCCAGAGCTTTACCGCCGGAAACAAACGCTACGTGGACACAGACCCTAAGAGATGATCCCCGTCAGTAAGAGTCAACTTCAGGGGAACCTGAAGTCTCTACCACCCGGCTGCTGTCGGGGTTAATCTGGAACGTGTTCTCTGTTCTCAGTGTGCTGCAGAGAGACGCCGCTCTAAAGACAGACAGACTTCTTCACATCTGCACCGAACAAACCAAAACTGTCTGATACACCACAGAGGAGATGGTGTGTGTGTGTGCTTCACAGGTTCAGGAACTCACAGTACAAATAGATACTACAAACAAGCAGCAGACAGTCTCCCATCATTCATCCCAGTAATCCCAGTGCTCCCACACAGCTCACCATGCAAGTATCACAGAGGATCATGGGAGAGGTCAGAGGTCAGAGGTCACTGACTTCATGTTGAAGTGATGAACAGCTGCAGCAGGATGATGCTAACAGGACTCAACAACATCTGCTGCTGCAGGCCACGTGTACTCTGATTACTCCAAATACTGTGATTACTTTGTCCAACAGAACCTGGTGTTGTGGAGTCCAGCTGAGCAGTAACGAGCAGTTCTGTGAAGTCAACACCAAAGCTGCCAGATCTCAGGTTTTATTGTGTGAGCACACACTGAAGTGTTCACGGCTCTGCAGAGGCTGGATGTTTGTCTCATACCATCATCTGACAATAACCCAACATCTCCATACGATGTTCACACGTTTATAGTTCTTGACAAACACACATATTCATATTCCTTTATTCCCTCTGCCATCAGGTTGTTAAACCTTGATGGTATGTGAAATTAAGATGCACTTTATATTTATTGTAATCACTGTTGCTATTTATTTATGGTGCCATGTTTCACTGTGTTATTTACTGATGTGCTGTGAGAGTCTGTGCCACATACTGATTACCTGACATGGATTTGTTTGTCTCCCTCTTCTTCCTTTTATCTGTCTTTTAACGAAATTGAGTCTGCTGAACCGAATTGCCCCTCGGGGATAAATAAAGTCTATATGTCATCTACATGTCAGACAGCATTAACGTTGATATTTACTCCTGATGGATCCATGAGTCACACACACCTGTACATCAGCTGTACATCAGCTGTACATCAGTTTCCAGCAGCTGGTCACAGTTTTGTCTTTCTCCTCACTGTGAATCAGAGACCTCCTCCTCCTCCTGTTCTCCTGCCCTCCTCCTCTCCTCTCCTCCTCTCCTCCACCTCCTCCACTCCTCCTCCCTTCCTCCTCCTGTAATAAAAGACATTTGATCTCACCGTGACCGTGTGATAAAGTCAGGTTAATGTGGAGCTGTGAGTCAGAGGGTGGAGGAAACTGACGGAGGTCTGCTTCACATTAAACACTTCCTGTCTGACTCCATCTGATAAACACAAGAAGAAAACGAGGAGCCACTGCCGCTCCACCGCCGCTCTGCTTAAAACATGGAGCCACCGCCGCTCTGCTTAAAACATGGAGCCGCCGCCGCTCCACCGCCGCTCTGCTTAAAACACTCCACCGCCGCTCTGCTTAAAGGACGGAGCCGCTGCCACTCCACCGCTGCTCTGCTTAAAACATGGAGCTGCTGCCGCTCTGCTTAAAACACGGAGCCGCCGCCGCTCCACCGCCGCTCTGCTTAAAACATGAAGCCGCCGCCGCTCTGCTTAAAACACGGAGCCGCTGCCACTCCACCGCTGCTCTGCTTAAAACATGGAGCTGCTGCCGCTCTGCTTAAAACACGGAGCCGCCGCCGCTCCACCGCCGCTCTGCTTAAAACATGAAGCCGCCGCCGCTCTGCTTAAAACATGGAGCCACCGCCGCTCCACCGCCGCCGCTCTGCTTAAAGGACGGAGCCGCTGCAGCTCTGCTTAAAACACGGAGCCGCCGCCGCTCTGCTTAAAGGACGGAGCCGCTGCAGCTCTGCTTAAAACACGGAGCCGCCGCCGCTCTGCTTAAAGGACGGAGCCGCCGCCGCTCTGCTTAAAGGACGGAGCCGCCGCCGCTCTGCTTAAAACACGGAGCCGCCGCCGCTCTGCTTAAAGGACGGAGCCGCTGCAGCTCTGCTTAAAACACGGAGCCGCCGCCGCTCTGCTTAAAACACGAAGCCGCCGCCGCTCTGCTTAAAACATGGAGCCACCGCCGCTCCACCGCCGCTCTGCTTAAGACATGGAGCTGCTGCCGCTCTGCTTAAAACACGGAGCCGCCGCCGCTCCACCGCCGCTCTGCTTAAAACATGGAGCTGCTGCCGCTCTGCTTAAAACACGGAGCCGCCGCCGCTCCACCGCCGCTCTGCTTAAGACATGGAGCTGCTGCCGCTCTGCTTAAAACACGGAGCCGCCGCCGCTCCACCGCCGCTCTGCTTAAAACATGGAGTCGCCGCCGCTCCACCGCCACTCTGCTTAAAACACGGAGCTGCTGCCGCTCCACCGCCGCTCTGCTTAAAGGACGAAGCACTGCACAAATCACAAAAGGGTCAAAGCAAACTGGTCCCTTGGTGTCTAAAAGGTGGCGGTGAGAATAAAACACAGCCGCCCACTGATTCTATCAAAACGATAGGAGAACAAAAGCATTGGACCCAAAAACCAAAGATGAAGTGGGAGTCACTGAACGGTGAGGAAACAAAATGTATGGAAACTGGCCAAAAGAAAAAAATCTCAAGCACACTCAACAATTTTCACTCAAACAGAAAACGCAGAAAGCCGACTGATGGTGTCGACTCCCTGCAGACACACAACCACCGAGCAGAGGAGCTGCAGCCCCCTTGTATCTCCCAGCTGACTGACTGCAGCCAGCTGAGGGAGAACATCACAGGTGAACCCAATAGCTTCTGATGACCTGTGACCTAGATCTGGAGAAATCTCTGTTCACATGAGGACCTTGGGGAATGCTTTTCACACAGAGACTCCACATTATCTCTGCAGCGGCGGTTCACTAATTCTCCACCTTTGTTTGTTCACACAGAACCAAGCAGCTCCAGCGTAAAGACGCACCAGTGTGTAACTCACACAGAAAGCCGGCGCTGCAGATCCAAAAGAGGCGTGACGGTACACGTCATGATGATGACGTCTGTGTGTTTTTTTTCAATGTGTCTCCCCCGGTGTCCTCCTGTTAAGCTCAACATGTACCCGCTGACTGTTATAATCATATGATGCAGTTATAATGTGTTGTGATGAGATCCTGACCCACCAAACATCCTGGAAAGAGACAAAGTTATGTTTTCACTCTCAATGACATCATCATTTGTGTGTGTGTGTGTGTGTGTGTGTGTGTGTGTGTGTGTGTGTGTGTGTTGATGTTATATATGTGATATATATGATATATACAATAAATAAATAAATAATTAAGAGTGAAACAATGAAGTGTCTCAGGTTCCACTGGCTGTGCTCAGGTCATGACATGACGTGATGTATTTCACTGCAATGTTCTCACTTTTGGGCATTTCTCCAAGTGAGTATGGGAGTTTCTCTGTGTCTGTTAGGTTTTCGAATTCAGGGTGTATTTATTATTTTGGGAAAATGCTGATTTCTCAGAGGCTGATATTTGGGGCATGGGGTGAGGAAGTGTAGCTCTGACTCGACCTGTTTTCTGTCTCTCCTCCTCTGGCAGCCAGCTCTGTCTATTATTGTTTTGTCCCATTTGTCAAATTCATGATTTAATTTTGGTCCCCAGATTTCACTGCCATAGAGAATTATGGGTTCTAATACAAACAGATTTTAATTGAATGTCAAGTTTAATATTTCTTCTGATTGCATAGAAAGCTCTCCTTGCTTTGTCTCTCAGATCTTTCACAGCCATGTTGAAGCCTCCTGTGGAGCTTATGTTGAGGCCAAGGTATGTGTAGTTTCTTGTATGTTGTAATTTAGTGGTGTCCAAATAGAAACTGTGTGTTTTCCTGACTTCTGGACTGCTTCTGGAAGATCATCATTTTGGTTTTCGTTGGGTTAACTGTCAGGGCCCAGGTCTGACAGAATGCATGCAGGAGGTTGAGGTGCTGCTGTAGACCTTCTTTTGTTGGTGACAGCAACACCAAGTCATCTGCGTACAGGAGACCCTTCATTTCTGTGTCCTTCAGGTTGAGGCCAGGTGCTGTGGATTGATCTAATTGACATGCAAATTCATTGATGTATAAATTGAAGAGGATTGGACTAAGATTGCATCCCGGCCTCACCCCACGACCTGTTTGTTTGTCTCCTATTTTAACTGCACATTTACTATTTGTGTACATAGATTTAATGACATCATATGTTTTTCCCCTGATGCCGCTGTTGAGTAGTCTGTAGAAAAGGCCCTCGTGCCAGATGGAGTCAAAGGCCTTTGTGAAATCAACAAAACAAGCGTAGGCCTTTCCTTTCTTCTTGTCTGATTCCTGCTCAGTCAGGGTGTGGAGGGTACAGATGTGGTCTGTTGTGCCAAAATTTGGTAAGAATCCAATTTGGCATTTATTCAAAACATTTTGGTCATTGATAAAACTGATAAGTCTTTTATTCATAATGTTGCAAAATGTTTTTCGCAGGTTACTGTTTACACAGACTCCAGGGTAATTATTAGTATTATTATTATTTATCTCCATTTTTATAAAGTGGTGTTATTAAACCTTTATTCCATATGTCAGGGAAAGTGCCAACTGCTAGAATTATATTAAAGAGTTTGAGTATAGCCAATTTGAATTTATGGTCAGAATATTTGATCATTTCATTTAAGATGCTGTCGACTCCACAGGCCTGTTTATCTTTCAGGGATCGGATCTTTCCGTCAGTTCTTGCTCTGTTATTGAAGCATCTCGAGGGTTTTGGTTGTCTTTAATTATTAATTCTAAGGTTTTCCATTTGGTGTGTGTTTTGTTTTGGTCACTGTTCTTTGTAATATTGCTGTATAATTCAGTAAAATAATTCATCCAAATGCTTCCATCCTGTGTTGCCAGTCGATCTTGTTGTCTTGTGTTCAGAGTCAGAACCGGTCTGACTCAAAGATTCGTCTCTTTCAGAGAGCTGGGTTCTGGTGTGTTGCTCTTTCTTTGCTCTTAGTGTGTGTTTGTATTAATTTAAGGTGTCGTAGTAATGAAGGTGTATATTTTGGTTATTTGGGTCTCGTTTGATAACTTTCTTAAAGTTTTCCTTATATTTTTGCAATCATTGTCAAACCATTTGTTATTGTGTATTTGTTTTGGTTTTTGATTTGAGGTTTTTAAGTTTGATAACGTTGCCAATTTATCAAACATTTTGTTAATTTTGTCCACAGCAGTGTTTACACCATCATTATTATGGGGAAATATTTCAGAAAGAAATAAATCGATTGAATACTTTTGGTAGCTCTCCATGCTGTCTGATTTCCATCTGTATGAATGTGTGGTGTTGTGCAGTTCACTGGGTTTAGAGGCCTCATAGTCAGTGTGTGTCCTCCTCAGATGGACCGTGATCTGGCTGTGGTCCGAGAGGGGTGTGAGTGGGTTGACTGTGAAAGCTCTGAGAGACATTGGGTCCAGATCTGTTATGGCATAGTCTACCGTACTGCTGCCAGGAGCTGAACTAAATGTGTAACGGCCCAGAGAATCTCCTCGTAACCTACCATTGACTATATACAGACCCAGCGTGGCAGAGCTGTAAAAGCTGGGTACCACTTGTGTTTGTAATTTTATCAAAATTGTGTCTTGGGGGGAGTCGGGGAGAGGAGAGCAGGTTTCTCCAGGTAGGCCTAAGTGCTGATCTCCCTGGATGTTTATAGTGTCAGCTTTCTCTCCAGTTCTAGCGTTCAGGTCCCCGCAGACGAGCACGTTTCCCAGAGTTTTAAATTGGTTTATTTACCTCTAGAGTGGAAAAAACATCTTCATTGTAGTAGTGGGATTCAGAGGGGGGTATGTAAACAGCACATAGGTAGAAATGTTGGTCTGCACATATTATTTCTTTGTTAATTTTCAGCCAAATATAGGATTCTACTTTTTTGATAATTTCAATTGAATGGGTTAGTTCTGATCTATACCAAATAATCATGCCTCCTGAGTCCCGACCTCGGCTTACTGTTTGGAGTTTAACTGATGGGATAACAATCTCAACGTAATCACAATGACAACCAGTGGAACCGTCTTCTCTGTACCGTGTCTCTTGTAAGACGGTGATTTCAGAGTCTTTTACCTCTCTAATAAAATCTGGATTTTGGCTTTTTAATCCAAAAGCAGACGATCTAAGACCTCGAATGTTCCAACATGTTATTTGAAACGATTTAATCTTTAAATGTGTTCTGTTTTAAAAACAAGATAAACACAGAAACAAATAACAACGATAATAAAAACAAGAAATAAACTACTAAGTTAAATTAAACTAAATTAGGGATTTTGGAGAAGATTCTTATTCTTTAAGATTCTGTCTCTGCTCTTCTGTTATGTAGCTATGAGGTTAGAGCAGGTGTAACATGTACTGTATCTCCCTGAGGTCACCAGTGGGGGGTGGGGGTGCCGCTCCTCTCACCACCTCAGCATAGCTCCGTCCAGCAGGCTGTACTGCTAGTAGGGGGGGGCAGGGGGTATAGGCTGGGGGTGCTCTGGCTGGGTTGTGGGGGCCTGTGTTGACTTGGTTGTGGGGTGTGTTGGTGATGCTGGTGATCCTGCGGGGGCTGGGTGTCCTTGGTATCCTTGCTGGCAGTCTCTGAGTCTCTGAGTCTCTGAGTCTTTCTGAGTCTCTGAGTCTCTGAGTCTTTCTGAGTCTCTCTGAGTCTCTGAGTCTCTGAGTCTTTCTGAGTCTCTGAGTCTTTCTGAGTCTCTGAGTCTCTGAGTCTCTGAGTCTCTGAGTCTTTCTGAGTCTCTGAGTCTCTGAGTCTTTCTGAGTCTCTGAGTCTTTCTGAGTCTCTGAGTCTTTCTGAGTCTCTGAGTCTCTGAGTCTCTGAGTCTTTCTGAGTCTCTGAGTCTTTCTGAGTCTCTGAGTCTCTGAGTCTTTCTGAGTCTCTGAGTCTCTGAGTCTTTCTGAGTCTCTGAGTCTTTCTGAGTCTTTCTGAGTCTCTCTGAGTCTCTGAGTCTTTCTGAGTCTCTGAGTCTCTGAGTCTTTCTGAGTCTCTGAGTCTCTGAGTCTTTCTGAGTCTCTGAGTCTTTCTGAGTCTTTCTGAGTCTCTCTGAGTCTCTGAGTCTCTCTGAGTCTCTGAGTCTCTGAGTCTCTGAGTCTCTCTGAGTCTCTGAGTCTCTCTGAGTCTCTGATTGGTTTCGGGGGGTTCTTGCTCTCTTGCACTGCAGTTGCGGTCAGAGCGGATATGCTGTGTAGCATTCTGGTCACAGTGTGGGGCTTACAAGCTACATGCTGCACAACACCAATACTCCTCCTGCCCTGCTGGGATCTCACAAAGCATGGAGGCATTGCTGGCAGTCTCTGAGTCTCTGAGTCTCTGAGTCTTTCTGAGTCTCTGAGTCTCTGAGTCTTTCTGAGTCTCTGAGTCTCTGAGTCTTTCTGAGTCTCTCTGAGTCTCTGAGTCTCTGAGTCTTTCTGAGTCTCTGAGTCTTTCTGAGTCTCTGAGTCTCTGAGTCTTTCTGAGTCTCTGAGTCTTTCTGAGTCTCTGAGTCTCTGAGTCTTTCTGAGTCTCTGAGTCTTTCTGAGTCTCTGAGTCTCTGAGTCTTTCTGAGTCTCTGAGTCTCTGAGTCTTTCTGAGTCTCTGAGTCTCTGAGTCTTTCTGAGTCTCTCTGAGTCTCTGAGTCTCTGAGTCTCTCTGAGTCTCTGAGTCTCTGAGTCTCTCTGAGTCTCTGAGTCTCTGAGTCTCTCTGAGTCTCTGAGTCTCTGAGTCTCTCTGAGTCTCTGAGTCTCTGAGTCTCTGAGTCTCTCTGAGTCTCTGAGTCTCTCTGAGTCTCTGAGTCTCTGAGTCTCTCTGAGTCTCTGAGTCTCTCTGAGTCTTTCTGAGTCTCTCTGAGTCTCTCTGAGTCTCTCTGAGTCTCTGAGTCTTTCTGAGTCTCTCTGAGTCTCTCTGAGTCTCTGAGTCTCTCTGAGTCTTTCTTAGTCTTTCTTTCTGCGTCGAGGGAACGCGTTGGTCTGCAATTCACCGCCAAGCCGCGAGGGGGGGGGGGATTGGTTTCGGGGGGTTCTTGCTCTCTTGCACTGCAGTTGCGGTCAGAGCGGATATGCTGTGTAGCATTCTGGTCACAGTGTGGGGCTTACAAGCTACATGCTGCACAACACCAATACTCCTCCTGCCCTGCTGGGATCTCACAAAGCACGGAGTTCACAAGCAATAGGAGACAAGCATGCAAGCAGCAGAAGTAACTGGCGGTGTTGTTATACTGTTGACTGGAAAAGCAACTGCCGGAATGACGGTCTGAGCGGACCAATCCCAGTCCTTGCTGTTCGTGTCTCGACGCGTCGACGTGACGCGTAGTCAGGATTTTTTGGAGGCGCACGTCAGGCTACGGCGCAGGGTCCTCGTAGGGGTCTGCGTCGACGACGTAGCTACGCCGTTGCCGCGACGCAGAAGCATAAATCAAGCTTGAGTCTCTGAGTCTCTGAGTCTCTCTGAGTCTCTCTGAGTCTCTGAGTCTCTGAGTCTCTCTGAGTCTCCCTGAGTCTCTCTGAGTCTCTGAGTCTCTCTGAGTCTCTCTGAGTCTCTGAGTCTTTCTGAGTCTCTCTGAGTCTCTCTGAGTCTCTCTGAGTCTCTGAGTCTCTGAGTCTCTCTGAGTCTCCCTGAGTCTCTCTGAGTCTCTGAGTCTCTCTTGAGCAACAAGAACAGGACTGAAAAACACTGATTTACAGTTTTGTGAGGGAAAGATGATGGAAACAGGAAACCTTCAGGGTCACAGCTGTCTCTGTGTCAGAGCTCGGACATTTCATGGCGCCGTCCACCTCGTCCCCCTGTGACCTCGTCCCTCTGTGGCCTCGTCCCCCTGTGACCTCGTCCCCCTGTGACTGTGTGTCTCTATAACATTAGATGTCCTCCTTCACTCCAGACAGAAAACTGCCACAGAGAGTTTTGTCTCTTGTGGCAAATGGCACGTTAAACAAACGACCGCGGTGAGGACGTGAACTCTTCATGTTCATGATCCCAGGAGGATGAACGCTGTCCATCAGCCCTCCTCCTCTACAGGGAGTCCAGTGGACTCAGAGAGTCCAGTGGACTCAGAGAGAGAGCTGCTCCTCATCACCAACACAAACAAACAGACTGTAGATTACAGTGATGAAGATCAGCTCTGAGGTTTCCTGTCTCATACAGTCCAGATGATTATAAACCCAAACAGACAGATTACACTTCATCTCCTAAACCAGGAGCAGAGACAAACGTCTGCAGTGATTCACTTCTGATTAATGTGTTTATTTATATTGTTCTTGTGTAAACAGAGTCCGTCTGTGTGTTTACACTCTGACATGTTGAGTAAACCAACATTATGAAGACTGAAGCTGTGTGACTGATTATTTCACTTCCTGCTCCACCCTGTTAGTTAACGAGCCTCCGTCAGTGTTTGTCTCTCAGGACCGACTGACTCACTTTCTGATCTGATGTAAACACAGGAAGTAGAAGGTCAAAACTGTCACATTAAAAGCCTGAAAGGAAACCCCTGATCTGTTTTACTGTCTTTTAAAAAATAATTTATGTGAATGTTTTTACATTTTATCTCTCTTTCTGTCTGTTTATCAGTTAGTCAGTAAATCACTTTGAAACGTACGAGAGCTGTGAACAGTATTTTTCTTTTTCTCACATTAAAGGTGCAGTATGTAAGAATTTTAGTTAAACGTAAAATTCAATAAATTGTCAAGAGAATGTAAAAAAATTACAGTTTTGACTTGATGACTTTTGTGTTGTGAGATTCAGAGGTATCACTGAAGTTAGCATGCTAACCAGCTAGCTCCAAACACCAACACTCCCCCAGACTGCTAGCTGCACAGCTCATTGAGCTAACCAGCTAACTGCAGCTACACTCAGTGGCAGGTAGCGGTTTCTCTGGTGATATTGCACCTTTAAATCTTTAAGATTAAATCAACATCTTTATTTATAACCTATGAAGAGTCAAATCTTCTCTGCTCCATCAGGACTGTGTGAGTATCTGATCACATTTCACACATTTCAGGTTATGATGCTAATGTTGCTGAAACCTGATTGGTCCAGGGAAGTATGATGTCACCTTTTTTATAACTGAGAAAATATCTTTTATTGTATTGATTGTAAAACATCATCACACCATGACGACTGTTGATGAGCAGATGTAATAAAGTGAGAGCTTCAGCCTGAAGTTACATCACATTCATGTTTATGATTGATCATAAACTCATCTGCAGTTATCAGTGAGGTCACCTCTCTGTTCACTGTTTGACATCAGCTTCATGGCAAGTTAAAAAAATTCCCACATCCCCTGTGGACCATAAACATAAACACATTTTAATCACCACTCTTTCTTCTGAAGGAAAGTACCTGACTTATTTATTAACATAAATTAACTGTCAACTATTAAACATGATCTGTTTTCAGCATCTCAAATAATCTGTTCATCTCTTTTATATCGGTGTAAATTAAATATCTGATTTTCCTGCTGTCACATCATCTGTTTGTGTTGTGTATCAATCATCATCATTAATAATCTTGATATCTTAACAAACACAACCATAGAGAAATAAAAAACATCAACATCAGACCAGCAGAGGCTGAAACTGTTTCTTCAAAAACCTGAAAAAACTTTTCAGGCTGTTCAAACTCTGATCATCAGTGTGTCTCATGTTTATACACTGTATATGATGCATACTGTTAGCTTAGCTTAGCATAAAGACTGGAAACAGAGGGAAACTGTTAGCCTGCTTCTGTCCAAACACCTCTTGTTGACTGTTTTACTTTTGGATAATCAGGCTAGCTGTTTTCCCCTGTTTCCAGTCTTTGTGCTAAGCTAAGCTAACTGGCTGCTGGCTGTAGGTATCAGTCTCATCCGACGCTGTAACAAAGTTCAGCTAACCAGATAATCTGTGTCTCGCTTTGGAAACCTGCCAAACTCCATTAAAAAAAACAAACACTATAAACAATAAAATATTATTTTCAGGTCTCAGTAAAAATAATGAAGTTAAAACTTGTTGTGTTCAGAAGTTTTTATGTTTTTACACAAATTAAATGTCACACAGTGAAGAAAATTCATTTAGTACAAAATATGTCTTACATTTAATATAAAAACATGACAGGACAAGAAAAATACACATCAACTTGACTTATGCATAATAATAATAAACAATAATAATAATAATAATAATAATAATAAACACATTTGAAACTGTGGATCTCAGTGCAGCTCACTACATGACAGCGCTGATTTCATGTCTTCATTTATAAACATTCTTCAGGGTATCACAGTTTTTATTTCAGTGTTCAGTTTAACTTCATCATTAAGATCAATAGATTTTATATCCACACAGGCCTGCTGATCCGTACAGAGACATCCTGTTTAAACTGTCTGACCTCATAATAAAACTTTATTTATATCTTAGTGTTAACACAGACAGTCACACACACTCAGACATTAAAGTGCAAACTACATGAAAAGTAATAGACGGCTTGATAAGAAAAAGTCAGTGACTCTGAACAGCTTCGTGTTTCCTTCTGTAGTGTTTTGTTTTATTTTTAGCTTCAAGGAAAATTCCCCTCTGAGATCGTTTGACACTGAACACAGTCAACATATCTCAGATGTCTCACTGTTACAACCCTTCATTTAAACCCCACATATGAGAACAATGATCGTTTCTGTGTGGTAACTGTAGAGCTGACAGGTAGCTTAGCTAAGCTTAGCATGAAGACTGGAAACAGGAGGAAACCATGGACGTATAATAAGAATTGGATATCTCGTCGTCGGAGGAGTCCTGTTAAGAAAGCTGCTCAGTGAAAAGTTAGACTTTCTGGGTGTAAAATGACCCAGATCTTCTGTTCGGCCGATGGAGCATGTGCGCTGGACGAGCAGCTAACTTCCTGTTTAGCCCTCTGCTAACATGAATAAAGATAAAATGTTTAAATGGTGCAGCTCTTCTAGACTCTCCAAATGTTATCTGACCAAATGGATCAAATATCAGATATCGTGGATGTTGTGATGCTCAAAAATATTTATCTACTGATCTCCAAAGTATTTGTGGGTCCAAGTGTTCATCACGTGTTGTTACACAGTTTGACCACAATGACAAACTTGCTTTAAAGACCGGTGCCGTTCCTGGGGGCTCAGAGGAAACTGCTAGCTTTGCTAGCTTAGTAACAAACTGCCTTCCAACACTTCTGAAACTCACTAATTAGCTCATTTCTATCAGAAAAACCCACATTGTGGTTTTTACATCGAGGGTTTTGTGTCCGACTGTTTCTTGGCCGGCTGCGTTAACTTCCTGCAGTTACTCAGTTACTGCACACAAATTAAAGATATAACGTCTTTATTAGTGAGTTTTAGAGGTGCTGGAAGGCAGATTATTTTACCTTTGGACGGAGATAAGCTAGCTGTTTCCTCCTGTTTTTAGTCCTAATGCTAAACTAAGCTAGCTATGTGCCTGCATAGTCCAAACAGCCTTCTTATGCCAGCGAAGAAGAAAATAAGTGTATATTCTAGAAAGTCAAACAGTGTTGAAGTGTTTTTGTGTCGATTTTTCCTTTTACATTCAATAAAGTGATGGTTAGCATGTGGCTAATGCTAACACCAAACAGGAAACAGCCCTGCTGTAGAGCCACAGTTCCTACAATGACCACTAGGTGCTGACAGCAAGAAAATCATTATAAAAGTCAAACTTCTCCTTCAAAGTACAAGAAGAAAAAATATTTTCCACCAGGAGTTCTGGTTTCAGTCATTTGTCTGCGTGTCTTCGTTTAGGGGACGTTAAGGAACATGTTTGACTGATGGACAGGTGATTGATGGACAGGTGTCTGATGGACAGGTGATTGATGGACAGGTGTCTGATGGACAGATGACTGATGGACAGGTGTCTCAGCCTGTCACTGAGCAGATCTGTATGTGTCCCTGTAGTATCACAGACCGTCCCCCTTCAGAAGACTTCACAGCTTACATTCACGTTTTGTGTCTCTGGTTAAACCACCGACCGTCCCCTGAACAGGAAGAGTCCACATGTGAGTTCCTTCATGTTCCTTCAGGTTCTCTGTTGATCCACATCAGGCACTGAAGCTTCGGTTGTGTTTGTTTTTCCTGGTGTGACAACATTTAACCAGCAGCGCGAGGACTACCATCAGCAGTAACGCCATCAGGATGACAGCGACGATGTAATTCTGGATGCCGGCTCGGTGACACATCTCCTGCGTGACCTTCTCGATGTTGACCGGCTCGGAGTACTCGTCGTGGACGCAGGTGACGGTCTCGATGTCGGGGACCACCACCGCCGAGTGCTGCACCATGTTCAGGAAGTCTAGGTTACTGCAGCAGCTCAGAGGGTTGGAGCCCACGTAGAGGGTCTTCAGGGAGCGCTCCAGAACCAGCACGGTGCTGGACTCCAGGGTCACCAGGTTGTTGTTCTGCAGGTTCAGGGACTCGATGGAGGACTCTCTGTTCCACACAGGCAGGGTGGTCAGCTGGTTGGTGGACAGGTCGATGTGTCTGAGACTCGTCAGGGAGGACAGGTCTGTTTTCAGACTAGAGATGTTGTTCTCCCTCAGCAGGAGGTGAACCAGAGAATGCTCCAGACCAGACAGTGACTGCTGGTCCATGTCTAGACCCGGGTTAAGGGACAGGTCCAGAACTTTTAGTGGGGTGTTAGTGAAGGCGTTGGCAGGCAGAGTCCTCAGGTTGTTCTCAGACAGGTTCAGGAACTGCAGGTTTGGTACTGAAGTGAAGGAGACACAGTCTGCAGGATCCTGCTGGTCCTGGTCTGCAGGATCCTGGTGGATCTGGTCTGATGAACAGATCTCCAGGTAGTTCTGCTGCAGCTGCAAGTGCCTGATACTCGGCAGTCTTTGAAACACCTGGTGGTGGAGGGTGGTGAGGTCGTTTCCCTGTAAGAAGAGTTCCTCCAGCAACGGAATCTTTTCTTTAAACATGAGACTCTGCAGAGAGTTGAAGCTCATATCAACGATCTTCACCTTCTGAAGAAGAGCTTGGTTAGTGACGGAAAATGAGCCGAGACAGTTGTTGCTCACATTCAGGACCTCCAGTGATGCCATGCAGTAGAAGAAGGACTCTGGTAGGCTCCTGAGCTGGTTGTAGCTCATGTCCAGGTGTCTCAGCAAAGGAAACAAAGCCCTTTTTTCAGGTTTTCCGGTGACGTTGATGCTCTGGAGTCTGTTTCGTGAAATGTCCAGATACTGGAGCTTGTTCTTGACGGGGAGAAGAGGAAAGTGGGACATTTTGTTTTCACTCAGATCTAAAGACTGAAGTTTGTAGTGTTCTGTAGAGTTGCTGCTCTGGAAGAGCTCCACGCTGTTCTGACTTAGGTTCAGAACCGTTAGGTTGTACAGGTTGAAGTCTGTGATGCAGGTGATCGAGTTCTTGGACAGATCGAGTTCAGTGAGATGATTCAACGAGTCAAATGCTCTGTCCTCAATCTCCAGGATGACGTTGTTGTGGAGGCTGATCTTGGTCAACGACAAGGAGCCGCTGAACGTGTTCTGTGATATTTTGGTGATGCTGTTGCTGTTCAGAGAGAGATTCTCCAGCACTGGAGAGTCAGACAGGAAGTAGTCCGACATTCCTGTGTACAGCCCGTTGTTTGAAAGATCAAGTGAGTGTACAGCTGTAAGAGGTCCGATGTTGATTTTGGACAGAGCGAACACATTCAGATGATTCCTGGACAGATCCAGGACCTTCAGATCCGGCATGTCTTTGAAGAGGCCCGGCTGGATGAAGTGGATCTTGTTTGAGTGGAGCTTCAGATGGTGGAAGCCGGTGTGGTATGCCAGAGTCTCCTGACTCAGATTCTGGACCTGGTTACGAGAGAGGTCCAACATGTGCACGGCACGAGGAAGGTTGGTTGGGACGCTTCTGAGGCTCAGATCGCTGCAGAACACGTCCATCTGGACCTGAGAACAGAGACAAACACAGGTCTGATGAGTTTGGCGTGCTGCCAGCCCTCCTGACTGTGACACAACCCAGCGTCTGGTTTTAAGTGGATTCATGAGTCAGAGTATCGACAGCGGCTGTAGACAGCAGCTCAGTCCTCTGAGGGTTTAACACCGAGCTGGTCTCATGAAACAACATGTGGTTCTGTTTACATTAACTCAGAGGTAACCAGCTCTACTCAGACTGAGGTACTTTAAAGAAAACACACCTTTATAACAGCCACAGCTCTTCTCCTCTCCCTCAATAGATTCAAGTATTTCAGTTATTAAGTGAGTTTATAATTGAGAGCAGATGTCCAGAGACCCCCCGTCCAAAAACAGCTCATAAAACTGTCTCCGTCTCTGTCTGAGGCCGAGCACACTGAGCTTCTCTGCATATCTGTGGGATCCTGAACGAGACATTCCTCTCTAACACAAACAAACACTGTGATTTATTGTAGCAGACCAGCTCAGATCTGTGGTCAGGAGTTAACATCAGAAACTCATGAGCCGGACGCTCTGACTCCTGCTGTTATCACTGATTTAATATAGACTGCTTACATTCCTCATGTGTGTTGAACATGTGATGTGTGTGGTTTACATCACAGTTAGTCACAGTAATACTGTAGCGAGGCAGGAAACACAGACACTGGACCATAGTGATCAGCGCCACACTAAACCCACATTGAAATCTTTGGTTCAGTAAATCTCAGCCTGCAGGTAAAACGAGTCTCCAACAGTCTGAGTGAAACAAAGAGTTTGTTGAGACGACTCGTCTCATTGAGAGTCTGAAGTGATCCGATCGAATCAAACTCTTCGAACTGAAGCCGACAACGAAGCACCACAAGCTGCAGTTCCTCTAACGGCCAGCAGAGGCTCCAGTGAGTCCGTCCATGTTCGAACTTTACAGCAGAAACAAACATGTTCACAGCTGGTTTCATCTTTTATAAAACTCACTGCTTTAAATCATAATGAGGCTTACAGTTATGTATAATTAGGGGCGTGGCCTCTTTGAGTGACAGGTAGCTGTCTGCTGCTTCACCTCAGATAATTCATCACTGATCTTCACCTGTCATCGTGTATGTGCTGCTGGAGCCTTCTGGAGGATTTTAATCCAGATATCAGAACATAATCTGTGTTTCTGACCGTTAACTGGACTCACAGACGGGCGGGGCGGGACAGAGGCTGCGTCTGTGTTAGCTGATAGTTACTTCATGAACATGCAGGGAACAGAAAGGAACGAGGATCTGGTGACTGTAGTCAGATGAACACAAACACACCGACAGTTGTCATGTGAATCTGGTGTTTTACCTTTCCTTTATTATTTTCCGTCAAACATTTTGAACATTAACTCTGATTCACAAAAGACAAAAAACACCTCAAGCGAGAGCACAATCTTTTTTTATTTTATCGGTCGTTTCCATAAAATGTGCTGCTCGGTAGAAACAAGGCTGCTGTCAGCTGCTGATCATTTAAAGGTTTTCTGACTGTTTGGGTCAAACTCAGGTGAAATTCTCTTTTTGTGTGAACACTGATAGCTTGTTAGCTAGCTCGTTAGCTTCCAGGGCAGCTTCGCTAGCTTCGGTGGGCTTGTTTAACTAATGAGGTTCGCTTCAGCCCCACCTCTTTGCCCATTTTTGGTTAGCTGGGAGGTGGGTGGAGTCAGGTGCTGCCAAGATGGCGGCGGCCAGCACCGCCCACTTTGAGCTTCATTCTGGCTCTTCAGAAACCTGTGGGCGTCGTCACGGTTATGTCACGGTGGCTCCACCCACTAGTTTACACCAACACATGTTCTTTGTTGCTGCTCGGGACGCTTTACCAACCAAACGTGGCTATTTGACGTCCTGGGAATTAGACTCAACAATCAACTATCTTTGTGGTGCGTTCAGGAACAGCTGAGACAAATCCTACTGATTCTACCTTTAACTTTAATAGTCTGTACTCTATTACTTTTACTGGAGTAAACAAGTTGAATCAGTACTTGTAAGTGTGTGAACTTCTGCTAGAGGAGAGAGACAACTGTCGACTCCTCAGAGGAATCTCAACTCTCACAAAAACCTATAATTAATTTCAGGGGATAATAAACTGAAGGTGTCTCTTCTTTTAAAGTTTGTCCAATGAAATAGAAACAAAGTAAAGGTGTATGGAGGGTGAGGGGCTTCAGTGTGGAGGTGTTCAGGCTGGTTTAAAGAAGCCTTTCTGCTGCACGAGGCAGGAAACCTCTGAACTGAGTCACAGCTCCAGACTTCATCCAGCAGAGACGACAAGAGACAACATGAGACAGCAGAGACCCACGAAGACGGACTAAATAGAGCAGCATCGCTCCACCTCTCTTAAGCCTTCACTGAAGGGCGTCCTCACACTCTGATTGGCTGAGAGGAGAATGACCCAACCTGCTCTGAATCAGTAATCAGGAGTCACCTCTCCTGCTCACCTGAACAACAGGTGATCAGAATCTGCTGCAGTCAGTCCGGTCAGGAGACGCTCAGATAACTAACTGTGACTGTAACTGTAACTGAAGCTGTGCCAGCAGATGAAACTGATAAACTGAATACGATGTGATCAGCTGATTGAACCGAGCTCACTTTATTGAACCGTGTGTGTTTATACTCACCACCGTGCATGGCGGGAGGTGGCGTGGAGGCCTCGCGGACGCCGCTAGGCAGCAGCTGACCATCAGCAGGAAGAGTGGCCGGAGAACGGCCATGTCGGTCCGTCAGACACAGAGAGGATGGAGGTCAGATGGAGGCAGGAAGCTGCTGGAGGTGGAGGAAGAGGAAGAGGGAGGTGAGCGACCTGTCGACAGACGACATGTGGGGCTTTCTGCCGCTCAGTGACAGGATGAGTCAGCAGACTGAAGCTGATCTGAGCTACAGGTTGTTGTTGAACTCAGTGTTCACAGAGTGACTCATCAGGGTCTGGGCCTCACTTTTATACGGAAACTTGCTAAATTATTTCCTGACTGGTTCCAACGAACAAAACAACAACAACATGCAGCCGCAGGCCGACAGTGTGGGAGTGATTATCAGAGACGCAGGGAAGTTCCCACGAGGACAACACGGACACGGAAAGATGTCTGAAACAGAGTCGGGTTTCATTCCACCCGTTCCACCTGTTCTTCCTGTTCTTACTGTTGTAACTGTTGCTACTGTTGTAACTGTTGTAACTGTAGTAACTGTTCTTCCTGTTCTTACTGTTGTAACTGTTGTTACTGTTGTAACTGTTGTAACTGTAGTAACTGTTCTTCCTGTTCTTACTGTTGTAACTGTTGTTACTGTTGTT